>NW_028123619.1:0-494000 GCF_965194805.1 Balaenoptera borealis
ACTACCCTAACCCTAACGCGTACCCTAACCCTAACCCCTACCCTAACCCTAACACGTACCCTAATCCTAAACCGTACCCTAAACCGAGCCCTAACCGTAACACTAACCCTAACCTTAACCCTAACCCATACCCTACGCCGTACCCGAACCCCTCCCTGAACCCGTACCCTAAGCCGTACACTAAGCCTAACCCTAAGCCTAACCCTAACCGTAGGCTACCCTTGACTGCTTCTGCCTCCAATAGATTTCCTAAGCACTAGTGTTTTAAGGAACAGCTTAAAAAGAGAATCCTAATGTGATTTCTTTATAATGGGTGTGTTCCTTATCTTATCCTAGTGTCTAAACTCTTCTCCATGGCTGGACCCCCAAATAATATTCCTTTACGTGCTAACGGGTATCTAGAGAGTGGGATAGGTTTAATAACTACCCTAACACTAACGCGTACCCTAACCCTAACCCCTACCATAACCCTGACACGTACCCTAATCCTAACCCGTACCCTAAACCGAGCCCTAACCCTAATACTAACCCTAACCCTAACCCTAACCCATACCCTACGCCGTACCCGAACCCCTCCCCGAACCCGTACCCTAAGCCGTACCCTAAGCCTAACCCTAAGCCTAACCCTAACCCTAGGCTACCCTTGACTGCTTCTGCCTCCAATAGCTTTCCTAAGCACTAGTGTTTTAAGGAACAGCTTAAAAAGAGAATCCTAATGTGATTTCTTTATAATGGGTGTGTTCCTTATCTTATCCTAGTGTCTAAACTCTTCTCCATGGCTGGACCCCCAAATAATATTCCTTTACGTGCTAAGGGGTATCTAGAGAGTGGGATAGGTTTAATAACTACCCTAACCCTAACGTGTACCCTAACCCTAACCCCTACCCTAACCCTAACACGTACCCTAATCCTAACCCGTACCCTAAACCGAGCCCTAACCCTAACACTAACCCTAACCCTAACCCTAACCCATACCCTACGCCGTACCCGAACCCCTACCCCAAACCCGTACCCTAAGCCGTCCCCTAAGCCTAACCCTAAGCCTGACCCTAACCCTAGGCTACCCTTGACTGCTTCTGCTTCCAATAGATTTCCTAAGCACTAGTGTTTTAAGGAACAGCTTAAAAAGAGAATCCTTGTGTGATTTCTTTATAATGGGTGTGTTCCTTATCTTATCCTACTGTCTAAACTCTTCTCCATGGCTGGACCCCCAAATAATATTCCTTTACGTGCTAAGGGGTATCTAGAGAGTGGGATAGGTTTAATAACTACCCTAACCCTAACGCGTACCCTAACCCCTACCCTAACCCTAACACGTACCCTATTCCTAACCATACCCTAAACCGAGCCCTAACCCTAACACTAACCCTAACCCTAACCCTAACCCATACCCTACACCGTACCCGCACCCCTCCCCGAACCCGTACCCTAAGCCGTACCCTAACCCTAACCCTAAGCCTAACCCTAACCCTAGGCTACCCTTGACTGCTTCTGCCTCCAATAGATTTCCTAAGCACTAGTGTTCTAAGGAACAGCTTAAAAAGAGAATCCTAATGTGATTTCTTTGTAATGGGTGTGTTCCTTATCTTATCCTAGTGTCTAAACTCTTCTCCATGGCTGGACCCCCAAATAATATTCCTTTAAGTGCTAAGGGGTATCTAGAGAGTGGGATAGGTTTAATAACTACCCTAAACCTAACGCGTACCCTAACCCTAACCCCTACCCTAACCCTAACGCGTACCCTATCCCTAACCACTACCCTAACCCTAACACGTACCCTAATCCTAACCCGTACCCTAAACCGAGCCCTAACCCTAACACTAACCCTAACCCTAACCCTAACCCATACCCTACGCCATAACCGAACCCCTCCCCGAACCCGTACCCTAGGCCGTACCCTAAGCCTAACCCTGAGCCTAACCCTAACCCTAGGCTACCCTTGACTGCTTCTGCCTCCAATAGATTTCCTAAGCACTAGTGTTATAAGGAACAGCTTAAAAAGAGAATCCTAATGTGATTTCTTTATAATGGGTGTGTTCCTTATCTTATCCCAGTGTGTAAACTCTTCTCCATGGCTGAACCCCCAAATAATATTCCTTTACGTGCTAAGGGGTGTCTAGAGAGTGGGATAGGTTTAATAACTACTCTAACCCTAACGCGTACCCTAACCCTAACCCCTATCCTAACCCTAACACGTACCCTATTCCTAACCCGTACCCTAAACCGAGCCCTAACCCTAACACTAACCCTAACCCTAACCCTAACCCATGCCCTACGCCGTACCCGCACCCCTCCATGAACCCGTACCCTAAGCCGTACCCTAAGCCTAACCCTAAGCCTAACCCTAACCCTAGGCTACCCTTGACTGCTTCTGCCTCCAATAGATTTCCTAAGCACTAGTGTTTTAAGGAACAGCTTAAAAAGAGAATCCTAATGTGATTTCTTTATAATGGGTGTGTTCCTTTTCTTATCCTAGTGTCTAAACTCTTCTCCATGGCTGGACCCCCAAATAATATTCCTTTACGTGCTAAGGGGTATCTAGAGAGTGGGATAGGTTTAATAACTACCCTAACCCTAACGCGTACCCTAACCCTAACCCCTACCCTAACCCTAACACGTACCCTATTCCTAACCCATACCCTAAACCGAGCCCTAACCCTAACACTAACCCTAACCCTAACCCTAACCCATACCCTACGCCGTACCCGCACCCCTCCCCGAAACCGTACCCTAAGCCGTACCCTAACCCTAAACCTAAGCCTAACCCTAACCCTAGGCTACCCTTGACTGCTTCTGCCTCCAATAGATTTCCTAAGCACTAGTGTTTTAAGGAACAGCTTAAAAAGAGAATCCTAATGTGATTTCTTTATAATGGGTGTGTTCCTTATCTTATCCCAGTGTCTAAACTCTTCTCCATGGCTGGACCCCCAAATAATATTCCTTTACGTGCTAAGGGGTATCTAGAGAGTGGGATAGGTTTAATAACTACCCTAACCCTAACGCGTACCCTAACCCTAACCCCTACCCTAACCCTAACACGTACCCTAATCCTAACCCGTACCATAAACCGAGCCCTAACCCTAACACTAACCCTAACCCTAACCCTAACCCATACCCTACGCCGTACTCGAACCCCTCCCCGAACCCGTACCCTAAGCCGTATCCTAAGCCTAACCCTAAGCCTAACCCTAACCCTAGGCTACCCTTGACTGCTTCTGCCTCCAATACATTTCCTAAGCACTAGTGTTTTAAAGAACAGCTTAAAAAGAGAATCCTAATGTGATTTCTTTATAATGGGTGTGTTCCTTATCTTATCCTAGTGTCTAAACTCTTCTCCATGGCTGGACCCCCAAATAATATTCCTTTACGTGCTAAGGGGTATCTAGAGAATGGGATAGGTTTAATAACTACTCTAACCCTAACGTGTACCCTAACCCTAACCCCTACCCTAACCCTAACACGTACCCTATTCCTAACCCGTACCCTAAACCGAGCCCTAACCCTAACACTAACCCTAACCCTAACCCTAACCCATACCCTACGCCATACCCGCACCCCTCCCCGAACCCGTACCCTAATCCGTACCCTAACCCTAACCCTGAGCCTAACCCTAACCCTAGGCTACCCTTGACTGCTTCTGCCTCCAATAGATTTCCTAAGCACTAGTGTTTTAAGGAACAGCTTAAAAAGAGAATGCTAATGTGATTTCTTTATAATGGGTGTGTTCCTTATCTTATCCCAGTGTCTAAACTCTTCTCCATGGCTGAACCCCCAAATAATATTCCTTTACGTGCTAAGGGGTATCTAGAGAGTGGGATACGTTTAATAACTACCCTAACCCTAACGCGTACCCTAACCCTAACCCCTACCCTAACCCTAACACGTACCCTAATCCTAACCCGTACCCTAAACCGAGCTCTAACCCTAACACTAACCCTAACCCTAACCCTAACCCATACCCTACGCCGTACCCGCACCCCTCCCCGAACCCGTATTCTAAGCCGTACCCTAAGCCTAACCCTAAGCCTAACCCTAACCCTAGGCTACCCTTGACTGCTTCTGCCTCCAATAGATTTCCTAAGCACTAGTGTTTTAAGGAACAGCTTAAAAAGAGAATCCTAATGTGATTTCTTTATAATGGGTGTGTTCCTTATCTTATCCTAGTGTCCAAACTCTTCTCCATGGCTGGACCCCCAAATAATATTCCTTTACGTGCTAACGGGTATCTAGAGAGTGGGATAGGTTTAATAACTACCCTAACCCTAACGCGTACCCTAAACCTAACCCCTACCCTAACCCTAACGCGTACCCTATCCCTAACCCCTACCCTAACCCTAACACGTACCCTAATCCTAACCCGTACCCTAAACCGAGCCCTAACCCTAACACTAACCCTAACCCTAACCCTAACCCATACCCTACGCCGTACCCGCACCCCTCCCCGAACCCGTACCCTAAGCCGTACCCTAACCCTAAACCTAAGCCTAACCCTAACCCTAGGCTACCCTTGACTGCTTCTGCCTCCAATAGATTTCCTAAGCACTAGTGTTTTAAGGAACAACTTAAAAAGAGAATCCTAATGTGATTTCTTTATAATGGGTGTGTTCCTTATCTTATCCTAGTGTCTAAACTCTTCTCCATGGCTGGACCCCCAAATAATATTCCTTTACGTGCTAAGGGGTATCTAGAGAGTGGGATAGGTTTAATAACTACCCTAACCCTAACGCGTACCCTAACCCTAACCCCTACCCTAACCCTAACACGTACCCTAATCCTAACCCGTACCCTAAACCGAGCCCTAAACCTAACACTAACCCTAACCCTAACCCTAACCCATACCCTACGCCGTACTCGAACCCCTCCCCGAACCCGTACCCTAAGCCGTACCCTAAGCCTAACCCTAAGCCTAACCCTAACCCTAGGCTACCCTTGACTGCTTCTGCCTCCAATAGATTTCCTAAGCACTAGTGTTTTAAAGAACAGCTTAAAAAGAAAATCCTAATGTGATTTCTTTATAATGCGTGTGTTACTTATCTTATCCTAGTGTCTAAACTCTTCTCCATGGCTGGACCCCCAAATAATATTCCTTTACGTGCTAAGGGGTATCTAGAGAGTGGGATAGGTTTAATAACTACTCTAACCCTAACGTGTACCCTAACCCTAACCCCTACCCTAACCCTAACACGTACCCTATTCCTAACCCGTACCCTAAACCGAGCCCTAACCCTAACACTAACCCTAACCCTAACCCTAACCCATACCCTACGCCATACCCGCACCCCTCCCCGAACCCGTACCCTAATCCGTACCCTAACCCTAACCCTGAGCCTAACCCTAACCCTAGGCTACCCTTGACTGCTTCTGCCTCCAATAGATTTCCTAAGCACTAGTGTTTTAAGGAACAGCTTAAAAAGAGAATCCTAATGTGATTTCTTTATAATGGGTGTGTTCCTTATCTTATCCCAGTGTCTAAACTCTTCTCCATGGCTGGACCCCCAAATAATATTCCTTTACGTGCTAAGGGGTATCTAGAGAGTGGGATAGGTTTAATAACTACCCTAACCCTAACGCGTACCCTAACCCTAACCCCTACCCTAACCATAACACGTACCCTAATCCTAACCCGTACCCTAAACCGAGCCCTAACCCTAACACTAACCTTAACCCTAACCCTAACCCATACCCTACGCCGTACGCGCACCCCTCCCCGAACCCGTACCCTAAGCCGTACCCTAAGCCTAACCCTAAGCCTAACCCTAACCCTAGGCTACCCTTGACTGCTTCTGCCTCCAATAGATTTCCTAAGCACTAGTGTTTTAAGGAACAGCTTAAAAAGAGAATCCTAATGTGATTTCTTTATAATGGGTGTGTTCCTTATCTTATCCTAGTGTCCAAACTCTTCTCCATGGCTGGACCCCCAAATAATATTCCTTTACGTGCTAACGGGTATCTAGAGAGTGGGATAGGTTTAATAACTACCCTAACCCTAACGCGTACCCTAACCCTAACCCCTACCCTAACCCTAACACGTACCCTAATCCTAACCCGTACCCTAAACCGAGCCCTAACCCTAACACTACCCTAACCCTAACCCTAACCCATACCCTACGCCGTACCCGCACCCCTCCCCGAACCCGTACCCTAAGCCGTACCCTAAGCCTAACCCTAAGCCTAACCCTAACCCTAGGCTACCCTTGACTGCTTCTGCCTCCAATAGATTTCCTAAGCACTAGTGTTTTAAGGAACAGCTTAAAAAGAGAATCCTAATGTGATTTCTTTATAATGGGTGTGTTCCTTATGTTATCCTAGTGTCTAAACTCTTCTCCATGGCTGGACCCCCAAATAATATTCCTTTACGTGCTAAGGGGTATCTTGAGAGTGGGATAGGTTTAATAACTACCCTAACCCTAACGCGTACCCTTACCCTAATCCATACCCTACCCCTAACACGTACCCTAATCCTAAGCCGTACCCTAAACCGAGCCCTAACCCTAACACTAACCCTAACCCTAACCCCAACCCATACCCTACGCCGTACCCGCACCCCTCCCCGAACCCGTACCCTAAGCCGTACCCTAAGCCTAACCCTAAGCCTAACCCTAACCCTAGGCTACCCTTGACTGCTTCTGCCTCCAATAGATTTCCTAAGCACTAGTGTTTTAAGGAACAGCTTAAAAAGAGAATCCTAATGTGATTTCTTTATAATAGGTGTGTTCCTTATCTTATCCTAGTGTCTAAACTCTTCTCCATGGCTGGACCCCCAAATAATATTCCTTTACGTGCTAAGGGGTATCTAGAGAGTGGGATAGGTTTAATAACTACCCTAACCCTAACGTGTACCCTAACCCTAACCCCTACCCTAACCCTAACACGTACCCTAATCCTAAGCCGTACCCTAAACCGAGCCCTAACCCTAACACTAACCCTAACCCTAACCCATACCCTACGCCGTACCCGAACCCCTACCCCAAACCCGTACCCTAAGCCGTCCCCTAAGCCTAACCCTAAGCCTGAACCTAACCCTAGGCTACCCTTGACTGCTTCTGCTTCCAATAGATTTCCTAAGCACTAGTGTTTTAAGGAACAGCTTAAAAAGAGAATCCTTGTGTGATTTCTTTATAATGGGTGTGTTCCTTATCTTATCCTACTGTCTAAACTCTTCTCCATGGCTGGACCCCCAAATAATATTCCTTTACGTGCTAAGGGGTATCTAGAGAGTGGGATAGGTTTAATAACTACCCTAACCCTAACGCGTACCCTAACCCCTACCCTAACCCTAACACGTACCCTATTCCTAACCATACCCTAAACCGAGCCCTAACCCTAACACTAACCCTAACCCTAACCCTAACCCATACCCTACACCGTACCCGCACCCCTCCCCGAACCCGTACCCTAAGCCGTACCCTAACCCTAACCCTAAGCCTAACCCTAACCCTAGGCTACCCTTGACTGCTTCTGCCTCCAATAGATTTCCTAAGCACTAGTGTTTTAAGGAACAGCTTAAAAAGAGAATCCTAATGTGATTTCTTTATAATGGGTGTGTTCCTTATCTTATCCTAGTGTCTAAACTCTTCTCCATGGCTGGACCCCCAAATAATATTCCTTTACGTGCTAAGGGGTATCTAGAGAGTGGGATAGGTTTAATAACTACCCTAAACCTAACGCGTACCCTAACCCTAACCCCTACCCTAACCCTAACGCGTACCCTATCCCTAACCACTACCCTAACCCTAACACGTACCCTAATCCTAACCCGTACCCTAAACCGAGCCCTAACCCTAACACTAACCCTAACCCTAACCCTAACCCATACCCTACGCCATAACCGAACCCCTCCCCGAACCCGTACCCTAGGCCGTACCCTAAGCCTAACCCTGAGCCTAACCCTAACCCTAGGCTACCCTTGACTGCTTCTGCCTCCAATAGATTTCCTAAGCACTAGTGTTTTAAGGAACAGCTTAAAAAGAGAATCCTAATGTGATTTCTTTATAATGGGTGTGTTCCTTATCTTATCCCAGTGTGTAAACTCTTCTCCATGGCTGAACCCCCAAATAATATTCCTTTACGTGCTAAGGGGTGTCTAGAGAGTGGGATATGTTTAATAACTACTCTAACCCTAACGCGTACCCTAACCCTAACCCCTATCCTAACCCTAACACGTACCCTATTCCTAACCAGTACCCTAAACCGAGCCCTAACCCTAACACTAACCCTAACCCTAACCCTAACCCATGCCCTACGCCGTACCCGCACCCCTCCATGAACCCGTACCCTAAGCCGTACCCTAAGCCTAACCCTAAGCCTAACCCTAACCCTAGGCTACCCTTGACTGCTTCTGCCTCCAATAGATTTCCTAAGCACTAGTGTTTTAAGGAACAGCTTAAAAAGAGAATCCTAATGTGATTTCTTTATAATGGGTGTGTTCCTTTTCTTATCCTAGTGTCTAAACTCTTCTCCATGGCTGGACCCCCAAATAATATTCCTTTACGTGCTAAGGGGTATCTAGAGAGTGGGATAGGTTTAATAACTACCCTAACCCTAACGCGTACCCTAACCCTAACCCCTACCCTAACCCTAACACGTACCCTATTCCTAACCCATACCCTAAACCGAGCCCTAACCCTAACACTAACCCTAACCCTAACCCTAACCCATACCCTACGCCGTACCCGCACCCCTCCCCGAAACCGTACCCTAAGCCGTACCCTAACCCTAAACCTAAGCCTAACCCTAACCCTAGGCTACCCTTGACTGCTTCTGCCTCCAATAGATTTCCTAAGCACTAGTGTTTTAAGGAACAGCTTAAAAAGAGAATCCTAATGTGATTTCTTTATAATGGGTGTGTTCCTTATCTTATCCTAGTGTCTAAACTCTTCTCCATGGCTGGACCCCCAAATAATATTCCTTTACGTGCTAAGGGGTATCTAGAGAGTGGGATAGGTTTAATAACTACCCTAACCCTAACGCGTACCCTAACCCTAACCCCTACCCTAACCCTAACACGTACCCTAATCCTAACCCGTACCATAAACCGAGCCCTAACCCTAACACTAACCCTAACCCTAACCCTAACCCATACCCTACGCTGTACTCGAACCCCTCCCCGAACCCGTACCCTAAGCCGTATCCTAAGCCTAACCCTAAGCCTAACCCTAACCCTAGGCTACCCTTCACTGCTTCTGCCTCCAATACATTTCCTAAGCACTAGTGTTTTAAAGAACAGCTTAAAAAGAGAATCCTAATGTGATTTCTTTATAATGGGTGTGTTCCTTATCTTATCCTAGTGTCTAAACTCTTCTCCATGGCTGGACCCCCAAATAATATTCCTTTACGTGCTAAGGGGTATCTAGAGAGTGGGATAGGTTTAATAACTACTCTAACCCTAACGTGTACCCTAACCCTAACCCCTACCCTAACCCTAACACGTACCCTATTCCTAACCCGTACCCTAAACCGAGCCCTAACCCTAACACTAACCCTAACCCTAACCCTAACCCTAACCCATACCCTACGCCATACCCGCACCCCTCCCCAAACCCGTACCCTAATCCGTACCCTAACCCTAACCCTGAGCCTAACCCTAACCCTAGGCTACCCTTGACTGCTTCTGCCTCCAATAGATTTCCTAAGCACTAGTGTTTTAAGGAACAGCTTAAAAAGAGAATGCTAATGTGATTTCTTTATAATGGGTGTGTTCCTTATCTTATCCCAGTGTCTAAACTCTTCTCCATGGCTGGACCCCCAAATAATATTCCTTTACGTGCTAAGGGGTATCTAGAGAGTGGGATAGGTTTAATAACTACCCTAACCCTAACGCGTACCCTAACCCTAACCCCTACCCTAACCCTAACACGTACCCTAATCCTAACCCGTACCCTAAACCGAGCTCTAACCCTAACACTAACCCTAACCCTAACCCTAACCCATACCCTACGCCGTACCCGCACCCCTCCCCGAACCCGTACCCTAAGCCGTACCCTAAGCCGTACCCTAAGCCTAACCCTAACCTTAGGCTACCCTTGACTGCTTCTGCATCCAATAGATTTCCTAAGCACTAGTGTTTTAAGGAACAGCTTAAAAAGAGAATCCTAATGTGATTTCTTTATAATGGGTGTGTTCCTTATGTTATCCTAGTGTCTAAACTCTTCTCCATGGCTGGACCCCCAAATAATATTCCTTTACGTGCTAAGGGGTATCTTGAGAGTGGGATAGGTTTAATAACTACCCTAACCCTAACGCGTACCCTTACCCTAATCCATACCCTAACCCTAACACGTACCCTAATCCTAAGCCGTACCCTAAACCGAGCCCTAACCCTAACACTAACCCTAACCCTAACCCCAACCCATACCCTACGCCGTACCCGCACCCCTCCCCGAACCCGTACCCTAAGCCATACCCTAAGCCTAACCCTAAGCCTAACCCTAACCCTAGGCTACCCTTGACTGCTTCTGCCTCCAATAGATTTCCTAAGCACTAGTGTTTTAAGGAACAGCTTAAAAAGAGAATCCTAATGTGATTTCTTTATAATGGGTGTGTTCCTTATCTTATCCTAGTGTCTAAACTCTTCTCCATGGCTGGACCCCCAAATAATATTCCTTTACGTGCTAAGGGGTATCTAGAGAGTGGGATAGGTTTAATAACTACCCTAAACCTAACGCGTACCCTAACCCTAACCCCTACCCTAACCCTAACGCGTACCCTATCCCTAACCACTACCCTAACCCTAACACGTACCCTAATCCTAACCCGTACCCTAAACCGAGCCCTAACCCTAACACTAACCCTAACCCTAACCCTAACCCATACCCTACGCCATAACCGAACCCCTCCCCGAACCCGTACCCTAGGCCGTACCCTAAGCCTAACCCTGAGCCTAACCCTAACCCTAGGCTACCCTTGACTGCTTCTGCCTCCAATAGATTTCCTAAGCACTAGTGTTTTAAGGAACAGCTTAAAAAGAGAATCCTAATGTGATTTCTTTATAATGGGTGTGTTCCTTATCTTATCCCAGTGTGTAAACTCTTCTCCATGGCTGAACCCCCAAATAATATTCCTTTACGTGCTAAGGGGTGTCTAGAGAGTGGGATAGGTTTAATAACTACTCTAACCCTAACGCGTACCCTAACCCTAACCCCTATCCTAACCCTAACACGTACCCTATTCCTAACCCGTACCCTAAACCGAGCCCTAACCCTAACACTAACCCTAACCCTAACCCTAACCCATGCCCTACGCCGTACCCGCACCCCTCCATGAACCCGTACCCTAAGCCGTACCCTAAGCCTAACCCTAAGCCTAACCCTAACCCTAGGCTACCCTTGACTGCTTCTGCCTCCAATAGATTTCCTAAGCACTAGTGTTTTAAGGAACAGCTTAAAAAGAGAATCCTAATGTGATTTCTTTATAATGGGTGTGTTCCTTTTCTTATCCTAGTGTCTAAACTCTTCTCCATGGCTGGACCCCCAAATAATATTCCTTTACGTGCTAAGGGGTATCTAGAGAGTGGGATAGGTTTAATAACTACCCTAACCCTAACGCGTACCCTAACCCTAACCCCTACCCTAACCCTAACACGTACCCTATTCCTAACCCATACCCTAAACCGAGCCCTAACCCTAACACTAACCCTAACCCTAACCCTAACCCATACCCTATGCCGTACCCGCACCCCTCCCCGAAACCGTACCCTAAGCCGTACCCTAACCCTAAACCTAAGCCTAACCCTAACCCTAGGCTACCCTTGACTGCTTCTGCCTCCAATAGATTTCCTAAGCACTAGTGTTTTAAGGAACAGCTTAAAAAGAGAATCCTAATGTGATTTCTTTATAATGGGTGTGTTCCTTATCTTATCCTAGTGTCTAAACTCTTCTCCATGGCTGGACCCCCAAATAATATTCCTTTACGTGCTAAGGGGTATCTAGAGAGTGGGATAGGTTTAATAACTACCCTAACCCTAACGCGTACCCTAACCCTAACCCCTACCCTAACCCTAACACGTACCCTAATCCTAACCCGTACCATAAACCGAGCCCTAACCCTAACACTAACCCTAACCCTAACCCTAACCCATACCCTACGCCGTACTCGAACCCCTCCCCGAACCCGTACCCTAAGCCGTATCCTAAGCCTAACCCTAAGCCTAACCCTAACCCTAGGCTACCCTTGACTGCTTCTGCCTCCAATACATTTCCTAAGCACTAGTGTTTTAAAGAACAGCTTAAAAAGAGAATCCTAATGTGATTTCTTTATAATGGGTGTGTTCCTTATCTTATCCTAGTGTCTAAACTCTTCTCCATGGCTGGACCCCCAAATAATATTCCTTTACGTGCTAAGGGGTATCTAGAGAGTGGGATAGGTTTAATAACTACTCTAACCCTAACGTGTACCCTAACCCTAACCCCTACCCTAACCCTAACACGTACCCTATTCCTAACCCGTACCCTAAACCGAGTCCTAACCCTAACACTAACCCTAACCCTAACCCTAACCCATACCCTACGCCATACCCGCACCCCTCCCCGAACCCGTACCCTAATCCGTACCCTAACCCTAACCCTGAGCCTAACCCTAACCCTAGGCTACCCTTGACTGCTTCTGCCTCCAATAGATTTCCTAAGCACTAGTGTTTTAAGGAACAGCTTAAAAAGAGAATGCTAATGTGATTTCTTTATAATGGGTGTGTTCCTTATCTTATCCCAGTGTCTAAACTCTTCTCCATGGCTGGACCCCCAAATAATATTCCTTTACGTGCTAAGGGGTATCTAGAGAGTGGGATAGGTTTAATAACTACCCTAACCCTAACGCGTACCCTAACCCTAACCCCTACCCTAACCCTAACACGTACCCTAATCCTAACCCGTACCCTAAACCGAGCTCTAACCCTAACACTAACCCTAACCCTAACCCTAACCCATACCCTACGCCGTACCCGCACCCCTCCCCGAACCCGTACCCTAAGCCTAACCCTAACCCTAGGCTACCCTTGACTGCTTCTGCCTCCAATAGATTTCCTAAGCACTAGTGTTTTAAGGAACAGCTTAAAAAGAGAATCCTAATGTGATTTCTTTATAATGGGTGTGTTCCTTATCTTATCCTAGTGTCCAAACTCTTCTCCATGGCTGGACCCCCAAATAATATTCCTTTACGTGCTAACGGGTATCTAGAGAGTGGGATAGGTTTAATAACTACCCTAACCCTAACGCGTACCCTAAACCTATCCCCTACCCTAACCCTAACGCGTACCCTATCCCTAACCCCTACCCTAACCCTAACACGTACCCTAATCCTAACCCGTACCCTAAACCGAGCCCTAACCCTAACACTAACCCTAACCCTAACCCTAACCCATACCCTACGCCGTACCCGCACCCCGCCCCGAACCCGTACCCTAAGCCGTACCCTAACCCTAAACCTAAGCCTAACCCTAACCCTAGGCTACCCTTGACTGCTTCTGCCTCCAATAGATTTCCTAAGCACTAGTGTTTTAAGGAACAACTTAAAAAGAGAATCCTAATGTGATTTCTTTATAATGGGTGTGTTCCTTATCTTATCCCAGTGTCTAAACTCTTCTCCATGGCTGGACCCCCAAATAATATTCCTTTACGTGCTAAGGGGTATCTAGAGAGTGGGATAGGTTTAATAACTACCCTAACCCTAACGCGTACCCTAACCCTAACCCCTACCCTAACCCTAACACGTACCCTATTCCTAACCCGTACCGTAAAACGAGCCCTAACCCTAACACTAACCCTAACCCATACCCTACGCCGTACCCGCACCCCTCCCCGAACCCGTACCCTAAGCCGTACCCTGTCCCTAACCCTAAGCCTAACCCTAACCCTAGGCTACCCTTGACTGCTTCTGCCTCCAATAGATTTCCTAAGCACTAGTGTTTTAAGGAACAGCTTAAAAAGAGAATCCTAATGTGATTTCTTTATAATGGGTGTGTTCCTTATCTTATCCTAGTGTCTAAACTCTTCTCCATGGCTGGACCCCCAAATAATATTCCTTTACGTGCTAAGGGGTATCTAGAGAGTGGGATAGGTTTAATAACTACCCTAACCCTAACGCGTACCCTAACCCTAACCCCTACCCTAACCCTAACACGTAGCCTAATCCTAACCCGTACCCTAAACTGAGCCCTAACCCTAACACTAACCCTAACCCTAACCCTAACCCATACCCTACGCCGTACCCGCACCCCTCCCCGAACCCGTACCCTAAGCCGTACCCTAAGCCTAACCCTAAGCCTAACCCTAACCCTAGGCTACCCTTGACTAATTCTGCCTCCAATAGATTTCCTAAGCACTAGTGTTTTAAGGAACAGCTTTAAAAGAGAATCCTAATGTGATTTCTTTATAATGGGTGTGTTCCTTATCTTATCCCAGTGTGTAAACTCTTCTCCATGGCTGGACCCCCAAATAATATTCCTTTACGTGCTAAGGGGTATCTAGAGAGTGGGATAGGTTTAATAACTACCCTAACCCTAACGCGTACCCTAACCCTAACCCCTAACCTAACCCTAACACGTACCCTATTCCTAACCCGTACCCTAAACCGAGCCCTAACCCTAACACTAACCCTAACCCTAACCCTAACCCATACCCTACGCCGTACCCGCACCCCTCCCCGAACCCGTACCCTAAGCCGTACCCTGACCCTAACCCTAAGCCTAACCCTAACCCTAGGCTACCCTTGACTGCTTCTGCCTCCAATAGATTTCCTAAGCACTAGTGTTTTAAGGAACAGCTTAAAAAGAGAATCCTAATGTGATTTCTTTATAATGGGTGTGTTCCTTATCTTATCCTAGTGTCTAAACTCTTCTCCATGGCTGGACCCCCAAATAATATTCCTTTACGTGCTAAGGGGTATCTAGAGAGTGGGATAGGTTTAATAACTACCCTAACCCTAACGCGTACCCTAACACTAACCCCTACCCTAACCCTAACACGTACCCTAATCCTAACCCGTACCCTAAACCGAGCCCTAACCCTAACACTAACCCTAACCCTAACCCTAACCCATACCCTACGCCGTACCCGAACCTCTTCCCGAACCCGTACCCTAGGCCGTACCCTAAGCCTAACCCTGAGCCTAACCCTAACCCTAGGCTACCCTTGACTGCTTCTGCCTCCAATAGATTTCCTAAGCACTAGTGTTTTAAGGAACAGCTTAAAAAGAGAATCCTAATGTGATTTCTTTATAATGGGTGTGTTCCTTATCTTATCCCAGTGTGTAAACTCTTCTCCATGGCTGAACCCCCAAATAATATTCCTTTACGTGCTAAGGGGTGTGTAGAGAGTGGGATAGGTTTAATAACTACCCTAACCCTAACGCGTACCCTAACCCTAACCCCTACCCTAACCCTAACATGAACCCTAATCCTAACCCGTACCCTAAACCGAGCCCTAACCCTAACACTAACCCTAAACCTAACCCTAACCCATGCCCTACGCCGTACCAGCACCCCTACCTGAACCCGTACCCTAAGCCGTACCCTAAGCCTGACCCTAAGCCTAACCCTAACCCTAGGCTACCCTTGACTGCTTCTGCCTCCAATAGATTTCCTAAGCACTAGTGTTTTAAGGAACAGCTTAAAAAGAGAATCCTTGTGTGATTTCTTTATAATGGGTGTGTTCCTTATCTTATCCTAGTGTCTAAACTCTTCTCCATGGCTGGACCCCCAAATAATATTCCTTTACGTGCTAAGGGGTATCTAGAGAGTGGGATAGGTTTAATAACTACCCTAACCGTAACGCGTACCCTAACCCTAACCCCTACCCTAACCCTAACGCGTACCCTAATCCTAAGCCGTACCCTAAACCGAGCCCTAACCCTAACACTAACCCTAACCCTAACCCTAACCCATACCCTACGCCGTACCTGAACCCCTCCCCGAAACCGTACCCTAAGCCGTACCCTAAGCCTAACCCTAAGCCTAACCCTAACCCTAGGCTACCCTTGACTGCTTCTGCCTCCAATACACTTCCTAAGCACTAGTGTTTTAAGGAACAGCTTAAAAAGTGAATCCTAATGTTATTTCTTAATAATGGGTGTGTTCCTTATCTTATCCTAGTGTCTAAACTCTTCTCCATGCCTGGACCCCCAAATAATATTCCTTTACGTGCTAAGGGGTATCTAGAGACTGAGATAGGTTTAATAACTACGCTAACCCTAACGCGTACCCTAACCCTAACCCCTACCCTAACCCTAACACGTACCCTAATCCTAACCCGTACCCTAAACCGAGCCCTTACCCTAATACTAACCCTAACCCTAACCCTAACCCATACACTACGCCGTACCCGAACCCCTCCCTGAACCCGTACCCTAAGCCGTACCCTAACCCTAACCCTAAGCCTAACCCTAACCCTAGGCTACCCTTGACTGCTTCTGCCTCCAATAGATTTCCTAAGCACTAGTGTTTTAAGGAACAGCTTAAAAAGAGAATCCTAATGTGATTTCTTTATAATGGGTGTGTTCCTTATCTTATCCTAGTGTCTAAATTCTTCTCCATGGCTGGACCCCCAAATAATATTCCTTTACGTGCTAAGGGGTATGTAGAGAGTGGAGTAGTTTTAATGACTACCCTAACCCTAACGCGTACCCTAACCCTAACCCCTACCCTAACCCTAACACGTACCCTAATCCTAAACCGTACCCTAAACCGAGCCCTAACCGTAACACTAACCCTAACCTTAACCCTAACCCATACCCTACGCCGTACCCGAACCCCTCCCTGAACCCGTACCCTAAGCCGTACACTAAGCCTAACCCTAAGCCTAACCCTAACCGTAGGCTACCCTTGACTGCTTCTGCCTCCAATAGATTTCCTAAGCACTAGTGTTTTAAGGAACAGCTTAAAAAGAGAATCCTAATGTGATTTCTTTATAATGGGTGTGTTCCTTATCTTATCCTAGTGTCTAAACTCTTCTCCATGGCTGGACCCCCAAATAATATTCCTTTACGTGCTAACGGGTATCTAGAGAGTGGGATAGGTTTAATAACTACCCTAACACTAACGCGTACCCTAACCCTAACCCCTACCATAACCCTGACACGTACCCTAATCCTAACCCGTACCCTAAACCGAGCCCTAACCCTAATACTAACCCTAACCCTAACCCTAACCCATACCCTACGCCGTACCCGAACCCCTCCCCGAACCCGTACCCTAAGCCGTACCCTAAGCCTAACCCTAAGCCTAACCCTAACCCTAGGCTACCCTTGACTGCTTCTGCCTCCAATAGCTTTCCTAAGCACTAGTGTTTTAAGGAACAGCTTAAAAAGAGAATCCTAATGTGATTTCTTTATAATGGGTGTGTTCCTTATCTTATCCTAGTGTCTAAACTCTTCTCCATGGCTGGACCCCCAAATAATATTCCTTTACGTGCTAAGGGGTATCTAGAGAGTGGGATAGGTTTAATAACTACCCTAACCCTAACGTGTACCCTAACCCTAACCCCTACCCTAACCCTAACACGTACCCTAATCCTAAGCCGTACCCTAAACCGAGCCCTAACCCTAACACTAACCCTAACCCTAACCCTAACCCATACCCTACGCCGTACCCGAACCCCTACCCCAAACCCGTACCCTAAGCCGTCCCCTAAGCCTAACCCTAAGCCTGACCCTAACCCTAGGCTACCCTTGACTGCTTCTGCTTCCAATAGATTTCCTAAGCACTAGTGTTTTAAGGAACAGCTTAAAAAGAGAATCCTTGTGTGATTTCTTTATAATGGGTGTGTTCCTTATCTTATCCTACTGTCTAAACTCTTCTCCATGGCTGGACCCCCAAATAATATTCCTTTACGTGCTAAGGGGTATCTAGAGAGTGGGATAGGTTTAATAACTACCCTAACCCTAACGCGTACCCTAACCCTAACCCCTACCCTAACCCTAACACGTACCCTATTCCTAACCCATACCCTAAACCGAGCCCTAACCCTAACACTAACCCTAACCCTAACCCTAACCCATACCCTACGCCGTACCCGCACCCCTCCCCGAAACCGTACCCTAAGCCGTACCCTAACCCTAAACCTAAGCCTAACCCTAACCCTAGGCTACCCTTGACTGCTTCTGCCTCCAATAGATTTCCTAAGCACTAGTGTTTTAAGGAACAGCTTAAAAAGAGAATCCTAATGTGATTTCTTTATAATGGGTGTGTTCCTTATCTTATCCTAGTGTCTAAACTCTTCTCCATGGCTGGACCCCCAAATAATATTCCTTTACGTGCTAACGGGTATCTAGAGAGTGGGATAGGTTTAATAACTACCCTAACCCTAACGCGTACCCTAACCCTAACCCCTACCCTAACCCTAACACGTACCCTAATCCTAACCCGTACCATAAACCGAGCCCTAACCCTAACACTAACCCTAACCCTAACCCTAACCCATACCCTACGCCGTACTCGAACCCCTCCCCGAACCCGTACCCTAAGCCGTATCCTAAGCCTAACCCTAAGCCTAACCCTAACCCTAGGCTACCCTTGACTGCTTCTGCCTCCAATACATTTCCTAAGCACTAGTGTTTTAAAGAACAGCTTAAAAAGAGAATCCTAATGTGATTTCTTTATAATGGGTGTGTTCCTTATCTTATCCTAGTGTCTAAACTCTTCTCCATGGCTGGACCCCCAAATAATATTCCTTTACGTGCTAAGGGGTATCTAGAGAATGGGATAGGTTTAATAACTACTCTAACCCTAACGTGTACCCTAACCCTAACCCCTACCCTAACCCTAACACGTACCCTATTCCTAACCCGTACCCTAAACCGAGCCCTAACCCTAACACTAACCCTAACCCTAACCCTAACCCATACCCTACGCCATACCCGCACCCCTCCCCGAACCCGTACCCTAATCCGTACCCTAACCCTAACCCTGAGCCTAACCCTAACCCTAGGCTACCCTTGACTGCTTCTGCCTCCAATAGATTTCCTAAGCACTAGTGTTTTAAGGAACAGCTTAAAAAGAGAATGCTAATGTGATTTCTTTATAATGGGTGTGTTCCTTATCTTATCCCAGTGTCTAAACTCTTCTCCATGGCTGGACCCCCAAATAATATTCCTTTACGTGCTAAGGGGTATCTAGAGAGTGGAATACGTTTAATAACTACCCTAACCCTAACGCGTACCCTAACCCTAACCCCTACCCTAACCCTAACACGTACCCTAATCCTAACCCGTACCCTAAACCGAGCTCTAACCCTAACACTAACCCTAACCCTAACCCTAACCCATACCCTACGCCGTACCCGCACCCCTCCCCGAACCCGTACCCTAAGCCGTACCCTAAGCCTAACCCTAAGCCTAACCCTAACCCTAGGCTACCCTTGACTGCTTCTGCCTCCAATAGATTTCCTAAGCACTAGTGTTTTAAGGAACAGCTTAAAAAGAGAATCCTAATGTGATTTCTTTATAATGGGTGTGTTCCTTATCTTATCCTAGTGTCCAAACTCTTCTCCATGGCTGGACCCCCAAATAATATTCCTTTACGTGCTAACGGGTATCTAGAGAGTGGGATAGGTTTAATAACTACCATAACCCTAACGCGTACCCTAAACCTAACCCCTACCCTAACCCTAACGCGTACCCTATCCCTAACCCCTACCCTAACCCTAACACGTACCCTAATCCTAACCCGTACCCTAAACCGAGCCCTAACCCTAACACTAACCCTAACCCTAACCCTAACCCATACCCTACGCCGTACCCGCACCCCTCCCCGAACCCGTACCCTAAGCCGTACCCTAACCCTAAACCTAAGCCTAACCCTAACCCTAGGCTACCCTTGACTGCTTCTGCCTCCAATAGATTTCCTAAGCACTAGTGTTTTAAGGAACAACTTAAAAAGAGAATCCTAATGTGATTTCTTTATAATGGGTGTGTTCCTTATCTTATCCTAGTGTCTAAACTCTTCTCCATGGCTGGACCCCCAAATAATATTCCTTTACGTGCTAAGGGGTATCTAGAGAGTGGGATAGGTTTAATAACTACCCTAACCCTAACGCGTACCCTAACCCTAACCCCTACCCTAACCCTAACACGTACCCTAATCCTAACCCGTACCCTAAACCGAGCCCTAACCCTAACACTAACCCTAACCCTAACCCTAACCCATACCCTACGCCGTACTCGAACCCCTCCCCGAACCCGTACCCTAAGCCGTACCCTAAGCCTAACCCTAAGCCTAACCCTAACCCTAGGCTACCCTTGACTTCTTCTGCCTCCAATAGATTTCCTAAGCACTAGTGTTTTAAAGAACAGCTTAAAAAGAGAATCCTAATGTGATTTCTTTATAATGCGTGTGTTACTTATCTTATCCTAGTGTCTAAACTCTTCTCCATGGCTGGACCCCCAAATAATATTCCTTTACGTGCTAAGGGGTATCTAGAGAGTGGGATAGGTTTAATAACTACTCTAACCCTAACGCGTACCCTTACCCTAATCCATACCCTAACCGTAACACGTACCCTAATCCTAAGCCGTACCCTAAACCGAGCCCTAACCCTAACACTAACCCTAACCCTAACCCCAACCCATACCCTACGCCGTACCCGCACCCCTCCCCGAACCCGTACCCTAAGCCGTACCCTAAGCCTTACCCTAAGCCTAACCCTAACCCTAGGCTACCCTTGACTCCTTCTGCCTCCAATAGATTTCCTAAGCACTAGTGTTTTAAGGAACAGCTTAAAAATAGAATCCTAATGTGATTTCTTTATAATGGGTGTGTTCCTTATCTTATCCTAGTGTCTAAACTCTTCTCCATGGCTGGACCCCCAAATAATATTCCTTTACGTGCTAAGGGGTATCTAGAGAGTGGGATAGGTTTAATAACTACCCTAACCCTAACGTGTACCCTAACCCTAACCCCTACCCTAACCCTAACACGTACCCTAATCCTAAGCCGTACCCTAAACCGAGCCCTAACCCTAACACTAACCCTAACCCTAACCCTAACCCATACCCTACGCCGTACCCGAACCCCTACCCCAAACCCGTACCCTAAGCCGTCCCCTAAGCCTAACCCTAAGCCTGACCCTAACCCTAGGCTACCCTTGACTGCTTCTGCTTCCAATAGATTTCCTAAGCACTAGTGTTTTAAGGAACAGCTTAAAAAGAGAATCCTTGTGTGATTTCTTTATAATGGGTGTGTTCCTTATCTTATCCTACTGTCTAAACTCTTCTCCATGGCTGGACCCCCAAATAATATTCCTTTACGTGCTAAGGGGTATCTAGAGAGTGGGATAGGTTTAATAACTACCCTAACCCTAACGCGTACCCTAACCCCTACCCTAACCCTAACACGTACCCTATTCCTAACCATACCCTAAACCGAGCCCTAACCCTAACACTAACCCTAACCCTAACCCTAACCCATACCCTACACCGTACCCGCACCCCTCCCCGAACCCGTACCCTAAGCCGTACCCTAACCCTAACCCTAAGCCTAACCCTAACCCTAGGCTACCCTTGACTGCTTCTGCCTCCAATAGATTTCCTAAGCACTAGTGTTTTAAGGAACAGCTTAAAAAGAGAATCCTAATGTGATTTCTTTATAATGGGTGTGTTCCTTATCTTATCCTAGTGTCTAAACTCTTCTCCATGGCTGGACCCCCAAATAATATTCCTTTACGTGCTAAGGGGTATCTAGAGAGTGGGATAGGTTTAATAACTACCCTAAACCTAACGCGTACCCTAACCCTAACCCCTACCCTAACCCTAACGCGTACCCTATCCCTAACCACTACCCTAACCCTAACACGTACCCTAATCCTAACCCGTACCCTAAACCGAGCCCTAACCCTAACACTAACCCTAACCCTAACCCTAACCCATACCCTACGCCATAACCGAACCCCTCCCCGAACCCGTACCCTAGGCCGTACCCTAAGCCTAACCCTGAGCCTAACCCTAACCCTAGGCTACCCTTGACTGCTTCTGCCTCCAATAGATTTCCTAAGCACTAGTGTTTTAAGGAACAGCTTAAAAAGAGAATCCTAATGTGATTTCTTTATAATGGGTGTGTTCCTTATCTTATCCCAGTGTGTAAACTCTTCTCCATGGCTGAACCCCCAAATAATATTCCTTTACGTGCTAAGGGGTGTCTAGAGAGTGGGATATGTTTAATAACTACCCTAACCCTAACGCGTACCCTAACCCTAACCCCTACCCTAACCCTAACACGTACCCTATTCCTAACCCATAACCTAAACCGAGCCCTAACCCTAACACTAACCCTAACCCTAACCCTAACCCATGCCCTACGCCGTACCCGCACCCCTCCATGAACCCGTACCCTAAGCCGTACCCTAAGCCTAACCCTAAGCCTAACCCTAACCCTAGGCTACCCTTCACTGCTTCTGCCTCCAATAGATTTCCTAAGCACTAGTGTTTTAAGGAACAGCTTAAAAAGAGAATCCTAATGTGATTTCTTTATAATGGGTGTGTTCCTTTTCTTATCCTAGTGTCTAAACTCTTCTCCATGGCTGGACCCCCAAATAATATTCCTTTACGTGCTAAGGGGTATCTAGAGAGTGGGATAGGTTTAATAACTACCCTAACCCTAACGCGTACCCTAACCCTAACCCCTACCCTAACCCTAACACGTACCCTATTCCTAACCCATACCCTAAACCGAGCCCTAACCCTAACACTAACCCTAACCCTAACCCTAACCCATACCCTACGCCGTACCCGCACCCCTCCCCGAAACCGTACCCTAAGCCGTACCCTAACCCTAAACCTAAGCCTAACCCTAACCCTAGGCTACCCTTGACTGCTTCTGCCTCCAATAGATTTCCTAAGCACTAGTGTTTTAAGGAACAGCTTAAAAAGAGAATCCTAATGTGATTTCTTTATAATGGGTGTGTTCCTTATCTTATCCTAGTGTCTAAACTCTTCTCCATGGCTGGACCCCCAAATAATATTCCTTTACGTGCTAAGGGGTATCTAGAGAGTGGGATAGGTTTAATAACTACCCTAACCCTAACGCGTACCCTAACCCTAACCCCTACCCTAACCCTAACACGTACCCTAATCCTAACCCGTACCATAAACCGAGCCCTAACCCTAACACTAACCCTAACCCTAACCCTAACCCATACCCTACGCTGTACTCGAACCCCTCCCCGAACCCGTACCCTAAGCCGTATCCTAAGCCTAACCCTAAGCCTAACCCTAACCCTAGGCTACCCTTGACTGCTTCTGCCTCCAATACATTTCCTAAGCACTAGTGTTTTAAAGAACAGCTTAAAAAGAGAATCCTAATGTGATTTCTTTATAATGGGTGTGTTCCTTATCTTATCCTAGTGTCTAAACTCTTCTCCATGGCTGGACCCCCAAATAATATTCCTTTACGTGCTAAGGGGTATCTAGAGAGTGGGATAGGTTTAATAACTACTCTAACCCTAACGTGTACCCTAACCCTAACCCCTACCCTAACCCTAACACGTACCCTATTCCTAACCCGTACCCTAAACCGAGCCCTAACCCTAACACTAACCCTAACCCTAACCCTAACCCTAACCCATACCCTACGCCATACCCGCACCCCTCCCCGAACCCGTACCCTAATCCGTACCCTAACCCTAACCCTGAGCCTAACCCTAACCCTAGGCTACCCTTGACTGCTTCTGCCTCCAATAGATTTCCTAAGCACTAGTGTTTTAAGGAACAGCTTAAAAAGAGAATGCTAATGTGATTTCTTTATAATGGGTGTGTTCCTTATCTTATCCCAGTGTCTAAACTCTTCTCCATGGCTGGACCCCCAAATAATATTCCTTTACGTGCTAAGGGGTATCTAGAGAGTGGGATAGGTTTAATAACTACCCTAACCCTAACGCGTACCCTAACCCCTACCCTAACCCTAACACGTACCCTATTCCTAACCATACCCTAAACCGAGCCCTAACCCTAACACTAACCCTAACCCTAACCCTAACCCATACCCTACACCGTACCCGCACCCCTCCGCGAACCCGTACCCTAAGCCGTACCCTAACCCTAACCCTAAGCCTAACCCTAACCCTAGGCTACCCTTGACTGCTTCTGCCTCCAATAGATTTCCTAAGCACTAGTGTTTTAAGGAACAGCTTAAAAAGAGAATCCTAATGTGATTTCTTTATAATGGGTGTGTTCCTTATCTTATCCTAGTGTCTAAACTCTTCTCCATGGCTGGACCCCCAAATAATATTCCTTTACGTGCTAAGGGGTATCTAGAGAGTGGGATAGGTTTAATAACTACCCTAAACCTAACGCGTACCCTAACCCTAACCCCTACCCTAACCCTAACGCGTACCCTATCCCTAACCACTACCCTAACCCTAACACGTACCCTAATCCTAACCCGTACCCTAAACCGAGCCCTAACCCTAACACTAACCCTAACCCTAACCCTAACCCATACCCTACGCCATAACCGAACCCCTCCCCGAACCCGTACCCTAGGCCGTACCCTAAGCCTAACCCTGAGCCTAACCCTAACCCTAGGCTACCCTTGACTGCTTCTGCCTCCAATAGATTTCCTAAGCACTAGTGTTTTAAGGAACAGCTTAAAAAGAGAATCCTAATGTGATTTCTTTATAATGGGTGTGTTCCTTATCTTATCCCAGTGTGTAAACTCTTCTCCATGGCTGAACCCCCAAATAATATTCCTTTACGTGCTAAGGGGTGTCTAGAGAGTGGGATAGGTTTAATAACTACTCTAACCCTAACGCGTACCCTAACCCTAACCCCTATCCTAACCCTAACACGTACCCTATTCCTAACCAGTACCCTAAACCGAGCCCTAACCCTAACACTAACCCTAACCCTAACCCTAACCCATGCCCTACGCCGTACCCGCACCCCTCCATGAACCCGTACCCTAAGCCGTACCCTAAGCCTAACCCTAAGCCTAACCCTAACCCTAGGCTACCCTTGACTGCTTCTGCCTCCAATAGATTTCCTAAACACTAGTGTTTTAAGGAACAGCTTAAAAAGAGAATCCTAATGTGATTTCTTTATAATGGGTGTGTTCCTTTTCTTATCCTAGTGTCTAAACTCTTCTCCATGGCTGGACCCCCAAATAATATTCCTTTACGTGCTAAGGGGTATCTAGAGAGTGGGATAGGTTTAATAACTACCCTAACCCTAACGCGTACCCTAACCCTAACCCCTACCCTAACCCTAACACGTACCCTATTCCTAACCCATACCCTAAACCGAGCCCTAACCCTAACACTAACCCTAACCCTAACCCTAACCCATACCCTACGCCGTACCCGCACCCCTCCCCGAAACCGTACCCTAAGCCGTACCCTAACCCTAAACCTAAGCCTAACCCTAACCCTAGGCTACCCTTGACTGCTTCTGCCTCCAATAGATTTCCTAAGCACTAGTGTTTTAAGGAACAGCTTAAAAAGAGAATCCTAATGTGATTTCTTTATAATGGGTGTGTTCCTTATCTTATCCTAGTGTCTAAACTCTTCTCCATGGCTGGACCCCCAAATAATATTCCTTTACGTGCTAAGGGGTATCTAGAGAGTGGGATAGGTTTAATAACTACCCTAACCCTAACGCGTACCCTAACCCTAACCCCTACCCTAACCCTAACACGTACCCTAATCCTAACCCGTACCATAAACCGAGCCCTAACCCTAACACTAACCCTAACCCTAACCCTAACCCATACCCTACGCTGTACTCGAACCCCTCCCCGAACCCGTACCCTAAGCCGTATCCTAAGCCTAACCCTAAGCCTAACCCTAACCCTAGGCTACCCTTGACTGCTTCTGCCTCCAATAGATTTCCTAAGCACTAGTGTTTTAAGGAACAGCTTAAAAAGAGAATCCTAATGTGATTTCTTTATAATGGGTGTGTTCCTTATCTTATCCTAGTGTCTAAACTCTTCTCCATGGCTGGACCCCCAAATAATATTCCTTTACGTGCTAAGGGGTATCTAGAGAGTGGGATAGGTTTAATATCTACCCTAACCCTAACGCGTACCCTAACCCTAACCCCTACCCTAACCCTAACACGTACCCTAATCCTAACCCGTACCCTAAACCGAGCCCTAACCCTAACACTAACCCTAACCCTAACCCATACCCTATGCCGTACCCGCACCCGTCCCCGAACCCGTACCCTAAGCCGTACCCTAAGCCTAACCCTAAGCCTAACCCTAACCCTAGGCTACCCTTGACTGCTTCTGCCTCCAAGAGATTTCCTAAGCACTACTGTTTTAAGGAACAGCTTAAAAAGAGAATCCTAATGTGATTTCTTTATAATGGGTGTGTTCCTTATCTTATCCCACTGTCTAAACTCTTCTCCATGGCTGAACCCCCAAATAATATTCCTTTACGTGCTAAAGGGTATCTAGAGAGTGGGATAGGTTTAATAACTACCCTAACCCTAACGCGTACCCTAACCCTAACCCCTACACTAACCCTAACACGTACCCTATTCCTAACCCGTACCCTAAACCGAGACCTAACCCTAACACTAACCCTAACCCTAACCCTAACCCATACCCTACGCCGTACCCGCACCCCTCCCCGAACCCGTACCCTAAGCCATACCCTAACCGTAACCCTAAGCCTAACCCTAACCCTTGGCTACCCTTGAATGCTTCTGCCTCCAATAGATTTCGTAAGCACTAGTGTTTTAAGGAACAGCTTAAAAAGAGAATCCTAATGGGATTTCTTTATAATGGGTGTGTTCCTTATCTTATACTAGTGTCTAAACTCTTCTCCATGGCTGGACCCCCAAATAATATTCCTTTACGTGCTAAGGGGTATCTAGAGAGTGGGATAGGTTTAATAACTACCCTAACCCTAATGCGTACCCTAACCCTAACCCCTACCCTAACCCTAACACGTACCCTAATCCTAACCCGTACCCTAAACCGAGCCCTAACCCTAACACTAATCCTAACCCTAACCCTAACCCATACCCTACGCCGTACCCGCACCCTTCCCCGAACCCGTACCCTAAGCCGTACCCTAAGCCTAACCCTAAGCCTAACCCTAACCCTAGGCTACCCTTGACTGCTTCTGCCTCCAATAGATTTCCTAAGCACTAGTGTTTTAAGGAACAGCTTAAAAAGAGAATCCTAATGTGATTTCTTTATAATGGGTGTGTTCCTTATCTTATCCTAGTGTCTAATCTCTTCTCCATGGCTGGACCCCCAAATAATATTCCTTTACGTGCTAAAGGGTATCTAGAGAGTGGGATAGGTTTAATAACTACCCTAACCCTAACGCGTACCCTAACCCTAACCCCTACCCTAACCCTAACACGTACCCTAATCCTAACCCGTACCCTAAAACGAGCCCTAACCCTAACACTAACCCTAACCCTAACCCTAACCCATACCCTACACCGTACCCGAACCCCTCCCCGAACCCGTACCCTACGCCGTAACCTAAGCCTAACCCTGAGCCTAACCCTAACCCTAGGCTACCCTTGACTGCTTGTGCCTCCAATAGATTTCCTAAGCACTAGTGTTTTAAGGAACAGCTTAAAAAGAGAATCCTAATGGGATTTCTTTATAATGGGTGTGTTCCTTATCTTATCCTAGTGTCTAAACTCTTCTCCATGGCTGGACCCCCAAATAATATTCCTTTACGTGCTAAGGGGTATCTAGAGAGTGGGATAGGTTTAATAACTACCCTAACCCTAACGCGTACCCTAACCCTAACCCCTACCCTAACCCTAACAAGTACCCTAATCCTAACCCGTACCCTAAACTGAGCCCTAACCCTAACACTAACCCTAACCCTAACCCTAACCCATACCCTACGCCGTACCCGCACCCCTCCCCGAACCCGTACCCTAAGCCGTACCCTAAGCCTAACCCTAAGCCTAAACCTAACCCTAGGCTACCCTTGACTGCTTCTGCCTCCAATAGATTTCCTAAGCACTAGTGTTTTAAGGAACAGCTTTAAAAGAGAATCCTAATGTGATTTCTTTATAATGGGTGTGTTCCTTATCTTATCCCAGTGTCTAAACTCTTCTCCATGGCTGGACCCCCAAATAATATTCCTTTACGTGCTAAGGGGTATCTAGAGAGTGGGATAGGTTTAATAACTACCCTAACCCTAACGCGTACCCTAACCCTAACCCCTACCCTAACCCTAACACGTACCCTATTCCTAACCCGTACCGTAAAACGAGCCCTAACCCTAACACTAACCCTAACCCATACCCTACGCCGTACCCGCACCCCTCCCCGAACCCGTACCCTAAGCCGTACCCTGACCCTAACCCTAAGCCTAACCCTAACCCTAGGCTACCCTTGACTGCTTCTGCCTCCAATAGATTTCCTAAGCACTAGTGTTTTAAGGAACAGCTTAAAAAGAGAATCCTAATGTGATTTCTTTATAATGGGTGTGTTCCTTATCTTATCCTAGTGTCTAAACTCTTCTCCATGGCTGGACCCCCAAATAATATTCCTTTATGTGCTAACGGGTATCTAGAGAGTGGGATAGGTTTAATAACTACCCTAACACTAACGCGTACCCTAACCCTAACCCCTACCATAACCCTGACACGTACCCTAATCCTAACCCGTACCCTAAACCGAGCCCTAACCCTAATACTAACCCTAACCCTAACCCTAACCCATACCCTACGCCGTACCCGAACCCCTCCCCGAACCCGTACCCTAAGCCGTACCCTAAGCCTAACCCTAAGCCTAACCCTAACCCTAGGCTACCCTTGACTGCTTCTGCCTCCAATAGATTTCCTAAGCACTAGTGTTTTAAGGAACAGCTTAAAAAGAGAATCCTAATGTGATTTCTTTATAATGGGTGTGTTCCTTATCTTATCCTAGTGTCTAAACTCTTCTCCATGGCTGGACCCCCAAATAATATTCCTTTACGTGCTAAGGGGTATCTAGAGAGTGGGATAGGTTTAATAACTACCCTAACCCTAACGTGTACCCTAACCCTAACCCCTACCCTAACCCTAACACGTACCCTAATCCTAAGCCGTACCCTAAACCGAGCCCTAACCCTAACACTAACCCTAACCCTAACCCTAACCCATACCCTACGCCGTACCCGAACCCCTACCCCAAACCCGTACCCTAAGCCGTCCCCTAAGCCTAACCCTAAGCCTGACCCTAACCCTAGGCTACCCTTGACTGCTTCTGCTTCCAATAGATTTCCTAAGCACTAGTGTTTTAAGGAACAGCTTAAAAAGAGAATCCTTGTGTGATTTCTTTATAATGGGTGTGTTCCTTATCTTATCCTACTGTCTAAACTCTTCTCCATGGCTGGACCCCCAAATAATATTCCTTTACGTGCTAAGGGGTATCTAGAGAGTGGGATAGGTTTAATAACTACTCTAACCCTAACGCGTACCCTAACCCTAACCCCTATCCTAACCCTAACACGTACCCTATTCCTAACCAGTACCCTAAACCGAGCCCTAACCCTAACACTAACCCTAACCCTAACCCTAACCCATGCCCTACGGCGTACCCGCACCCCTCCATGAACCCGTACCCTAAGCCGTACCCTAAGCCTAACCCTAAGCCTAACCCTAACCCTAGGCTACCCTTGACTGCTTCTGCCTCCAATAGATTTCCTAAGCACTAGTGTTTTAAGGAACAGCTTAAAAAGAGAATCCTAATGTGATTTCTTTATAATGGGTGTGTTCCTTTTCTTATCCTAGTGTCTAAACTCTTCTCCATGGCTGGACCCCCAAATAATATTCCTTTACGTGCTAAGGGGTATCTAGAGAGTGGGATAGGTTTAATAACTACCCTAACCCTAACGCGTACCCTAACCCTAACCCCTACCCTAACCCTAACACGTACCCTATTCCTAACCCATACCCTAAACCGAGCCCTAACCCTAACACTAACCCTAACCCTAACCCTAACCCATACCCTACGCCGTACCCGAACCTCTTCCCGAACCCGTACCCTAAGCCGTCCCCTAAGCCTAACCCTAAGCCTAACCCTAACCCTAGGCTACCCTTGACTGCTTCTGCCTCCAATAGCTTTCCTAAGCACTAGTGTTTTAAGGAACAGCTTAAAAAGAGAATCCTAATGTGATTTCTTTATAATGGGTGTGTTCCTTATCTTATCCTAGTGTCTAAACTCTTCTCCATGGCTGGACCCCCAAATAATATTCCTTTACGTGCTAAGGGGTATCTAGAGAGTGGGATAGGTTTAATAACTACCCTAACCCTAACGTGTACCCTAACCCTAACCCCTACCCTAACCCTAACACGTACCCTAATCCTAAGCCGTACCCTAAACCGAGCCCTAACCCTAACACTAACCCTAACCCTAACCCTAACCCATACCCTACGCCGTACCCGAACCCCTACCCCAAACCCGTACCCTAAGCCGTCCCCTAAGCCTAACCCTAAGCCTGACCCTAACCCTAGGCTACCCTTGACTGCTTCTGCTTCCAATAGATTTCCTAAGCACTAGTGTTTTAAGGAACAGCTTAAAAAGAGAATCCTTGTGTGATTTCTTTATAATGGGTGTGTTCCTTATCTTATCCTACTGTCTAAACTCTTCTCCATGGCTGGACCCCCAAATAATATTCCTTTACGTGCTAAGGGGTATCTAGAGAGTGGGATAGGTTTAATAACTACCCTAACCCTAACGCGTACCCTAACCCTAACCCCTACCCTAACCCTAACACGTACCCTATTCCTAACCCATACCCTAAACCGAGCCCTAACCCTAACACTAACCCTAACCCTAACCCTAACCCATACCCTACGCCGTACCCGCACCCCTCCCCGAAACCGTACCCTAAGCCGTACCCTAACCCTAAACCTAAGCCTAACCCTAACCCTAGGCTACCCTTGACTGCTTCTGCCTCCAATAGATTTCCTAAGCACTAGTGTTTTAAGGAACAGCTTAAAAAGAGAATCCTAATGTGATTTCTTTATAATGGGTGTGTTCCTTATCTTATCCTAGTGTCTAAACTCTTCTCCATGGCTGGACCCCCAAATAATATTCCTTTACGTGCTAACGGGTATCTAGAGAGTGGGATAGGTTTAATAACTACCCTAACCCTAACGCGTACCCTAACCCTAACCCCTACCCTAACCCTAACACGTACCCTAATCCTAACCCGTACCATAAACCGAGCCCTAACCCTAACACTAACCCTAACCCTAACCCTAACCCATACCCTACGCCGTACTCGAACCCCTCCCCGAACCCGTACCCTAAGCCGTATCCTAAGCCTAACCCTAAGCCTAACCCTAACCCTAGGCTACCCTTGACTGCTTCTGCCTCCAATACATTTCCTAAGCACTAGTGTTTTAAAGAACAGCTTAAAAAGAGAATCCTAATGTGATTTCTTTATAATGGGTGTGTTCCTTATCTTATCCTAGTGTCTAAACTCTTCTCCATGGCTGGACCCCCAAATAATATTCCTTTACGTGCTAAGGGGTATCTAGAGAATGGGATAGGTTTAATAACTACTCTAACCCTAACGTGTACCCTAACCCTAACCCCTACCCTAACCCTAACACGTACCCTATTCCTAACCCGTACCCTAAACCGAGCCCTAACCCTAACACTAACCCTAACCCTAACCCTAACCCATACCCTACGCCATACCCGCACCCCTCCCCGAACCCGTACCCTAATCCGTACCCTAACCCTAACCCTGAGCCTAACCCTAACCCTAGGCTACCCTTGACTGCTTCTGCCTCCAATAGATTTCCTAAGCACTAGTGTTTTAAGGAACAGCTTAAAAAGAGAATGCTAATGTGATTTCTTTATAATGGGTGTGTTCCTTATCTTATCCCAGTGTCTAAACTCTTCTCCATGGCTGGACCCCCAAATAATATTCCTTTACGTGCTAAGGGGTATCTAGAGAGTGGAATACGTTTAATAACTACCCTAACCCTAACGCGTACCCTAACCCTAACCCCTACCCTAACCCTAACACGTACCCTAATCCTAACCCGTACCCTAAACCGAGCTCTAACCCTAACACTAACCCTAACCCTAACCCTAACCCATACCCTACGCCGTACCCGCACCCCTCCCCGAACCCGTACCCTAAGCCGTACCCTAAGCCTAACCCTAAGCCTAACCCTAACCCTAGGCTACCCTTGACTGCTTCTGCCTCCAATAGATTTCCTAAGCACTAGTGTTTTAAGGAACAGCTTAAAAAGAGAATCCTAATGTGATTTCTTTATAATGGGTGTGTTCCTTATCTTATCCTAGTGTCCAAACTCTTCTCCATGGCTGGACCCCCAAATAATATTCCTTTACGTGCTAACGGGTATCTAGAGAGTGGGATAGGTTTAATAACTACCCTAACCCTAACGCGTACCCTAACCCTAACCCCTACCCTAACCCTAACACGTACCCTAATCCTAACCCGTACCCTAAACCGAGCCCTAACCCTAACACTAACCCTAACCCTAACCCTAACCCATACCCTACGCCGTACTCGAACCCCTCCCCGAACCCGTACCCTAAGCCGTACCCTAAGCCTAACCCTAAGCCTAACCCTAACCCTAGGCTACCCTTGACTTCTTCTGCCTCCAATAGATTTCCTAAGCACTAGTGTTTTAAAGAACAGCTTAAAAAGAGAATCCTAATGTGATTTCTTTATAATGCGTGTGTTACTTATCTTATCCTAGTGTCTAAACTCTTCTCCATGGCTGGACCCCCAAATAATATTCCTTTACGTGCTAAGGGGTATCTAGAGAGTGGGATAGGTTTAATAACTACTCTAACCCTAACGCGTACCCTTACCCTAATCCATACCCTAACCGTAACACGTACCCTAATCCTAAGCCGTACCCTAAACCGAGCCCTAACCCTAACACTAACCCTAACCCTAACCCCAACCCATACCCTACGCCGTACCCGCACCCCTCCCCGAACCCGTACCCTAAGCCGTACCCTAAGCCTTACCCTAAGCCTAACCCTAACCCTAGGCTACCCTTGACTGCTTCTGCCTCCAATAGATTTCCTAAGCACTAGTGTTTTAAGGAACAGCTTAAAAATAGAATCCTAATGTGATTTCTTTATAATGGGTGTGTTCCTTATCTTATCCTAGTGTCTAAACTCTTCTCCATGGCTGGACCCCCAAATAATATTCCTTTACGTGCTAAGGGGTATCTAGAGAGTGGGATAGGTTTAATAACTACCCTAACCCTAACGTGTACCCTAACCCTAACCCCTACCCTAACCCTAACACGTACCCTAATCCTAAGCCGTACCCTAAACCGAGCCCTAACCCTAACACTAACCCTAACCCTAACCCTAACCCATACCCTACGCCGTACCCGAACCCCTACCCCAAACCCGTACCCTAAGCCGTCCCCTAAGCCTAACCCTAAGCCTGACCCTAACCCTAGGCTACCCTTGACTGCTTCTGCTTCCAATAGATTTCCTAAGCACTAGTGTTTTAAGGAACAGCTTAAAAAGAGAATCCTTGTGTGATTTCTTTATAATGGGTGTGTTCCTTATCTTATCCTACTGTCTAAACTCTTCTCCATGGCTGGACCCCCAAATAATATTCCTTTACGTGCTAAGGGGTATCTAGAGAGTGGGATAGGTTTAATAACTACCCTAACCCTAACGCGTACCCTAACCCCTACCCTAACCCTAACACGTACCCTATTCCTAACCATACCCTAAACCGAGCCCTAACCCTAACACTAACCCTAACCCTAACCCTAACCCATACCCTACACCGTACCCGCACCCCTCCCCGAACCCGTACCCTAAGCCGTACCCTAACCCTAACCCTAAGCCTAACCCTAACCCTAGGCTACCCTTGAGTGCTTCTGCCTCCAATAGATTTCCTAAGCACTAGTGTTTTAAGGAACAGCTTAAAAAGAGAATCCTAATGTGATTTCTTTATAATGGGTGTGTTCCTTATCTTATCCTAGTGTCTAAACTCTTCTCCATGGCTGGACCCCCAAATAATATTCCTTTACGTGCTAAGGGGTATCTAGAGAGTGGGATAGGTTTAATAACTACCCTAAACCTAACGCGTACCCTAACCCTAACCCCTACCCTAACCCTAACGCGTACCCTATCCCTAACCACTACCCTAACCCTAACACGTACCCTAATCCTAACCCGTACCCTAAACCGAGCCCTAACCCTAACACTAACCCTAACCCTAACCCTAACCCATACCCTACGCCATAACCGAACCCCTCCCCGAACCCGTACCCTAGGCCGTACCCTAAGCCTAACCCTGAGCCTAACCCTAACCCTAGGCTACCCTTGACTGCTTCTGCCTCCAATAGATTTCCTAAGCACTAGTGTTTTAAGGAACAGCTTAAAAAGAGAATCCTAATGTGATTTCTTTATAATGGGTGTGTTCCTTATCTTATCCCAGTGTGTAAACTCTTCTCCATGGCTGAACCCCCAAATAATATTCCTTTACGTGCTAAGGGGTGTCTAGAGAGTGGGATATGTTTAATAACTACCCTAACCCTAACGCGTACCCTAACCCTAACCCCTACCCTAACCCTAACACGTACCCTATTCCTAACCCATAACCTAAACCGAGCCCTAACCCTAACACTAACCCTAACCCTAACCCTAACCCATGCCCTACGCCGTACCCGCACCCCTCCATGAACCCGTACCCTAAGCCGTACCCTAAGCCTAACCCTAAGCCTAACCCTAACCCTAGGCTACCCTTCACTGCTTCTGCCTCCAATAGATTTCCTAAGCACTAGTGTTTTAAGGAACAGCTTAAAAAGAGAATCCTAATGTGATTTCTTTATAATGGGTGTGTTCCTTTTCTTATCCTAGTGTCTAAACTCTTCTCCATGGCTGGACCCCCAAATAATATTCCTTTACGTGCTAAGGGGTATCTAGAGAGTGGGATAGGTTTAATAACTACCCTAACCCTAACGCGTACCCTAACCCTAACCCCTACCCTAACCCTAACACGTACCCTATTCCTAACCCATACCCTAAACCGAGCCCTAACCCTAACACTAACCCTAACCCTAACCCTAACCCATACCCTACGCCGTACCCGCACCCCTCCCCGAAACCGTACCCTAAGCCGTACCCTAACCCTAAACCTAAGCCTAACCCTAACCCTAGGCTACCCTTGACTGCTTCTGCCTCCAATAGATTTCCTAAGCACTAGTGTTTTAAGGAACAGCTTAAAAAGAGAATCCTAATGTGATTTCTTTATAATGGGTGTGTTCCTTATCTTATCCTAGTGTCTAAACTCTTCTCCATGGCTGGACCCCCAAATAATATTCCTTTACGTGCTAAGGGGTATCTAGAGAGTGGGATAGGTTTAATAACTACCCTAACCCTAACGCGTACCCTAACCCTAACCCCTACCCTAACCCTAACACGTACCCTAATCCTAACCCGTACCATAAACCGAGCCCTAACCCTAACACTAACCCTAACCCTAACCCTAACCCATACCCTACGCTGTACTCGAACCCCTCCCCGAACCCGTACCCTAAGCCGTATCCTAAGCCTAACCCTAAGCCTAACCCTAACCCTAGGCTACCCTTGACTGCTTCTGCCTCCAATACATTTCCTAAGCACTAGTGTTTTAAAGAACAGCTTAAAAAGAGAATCCTAATGTGATTTCTTTATAATGGGTGTGTTCCTTATCTTATCCTAGTGTCTAAACTCTTCTCCATGGCTGGACCCCCAAATAATATTCCTTTACGTGCTAAGGGGTATCTAGAGAGTGGGATAGGTTTAATAACTACTCTAACCCTAACGTGTACCCTAACCCTAACCCCTACCCTAACCCTAACACGTACCCTATTCCTAACCCGTACCCTAAACCGAGCCCTAACCCTAACACTAACCCTAACCCTAACCCTAACCCTAACCCATACCCTACGCCATACCCGCACCCCTCCCCGAACCCGTACCCTAATCCGTACCCTAACCCTAACCCTGAGCCTAACCCTAACCCTAGGCTACCCTTGACTGCTTCTGCCTCCAATAGATTTCCTAAGCACTAGTGTTTTAAGGAACAGCTTAAAAAGAGAATGCTAATGTGATTTCTTTATAATGGGTGTGTTCCTTATCTTATCCCAGTGTCTAAACTCTTCTCCATGGCTGGACCCCCAAATAATATTCCTTTACGTGCTAAGGGGTATCTAGAGAGTGGGATAGGTTTAATAACTACCCTAACCCTAACGCGTACCCTAACCCTAACCCCTACCCTAACCCTAACACGTACCCTAATCCTAACCCGTACCCTAAACCGAGCTCTAACCCTAACACTAACCCTAACCCTAACCCTAACCCATACCCTACGCCGTACCCGCACCCCTCCCCGAACCCGTACCCTAAGCCGTACCCTAAGCCGTACCCTAAGCCTAACCCTAACCTTAGGCTACCCTTGACTGCTTCTGCATCCAATAGATTTCCTAAGCACTAGTGTTTTAAGGAACAGCTTAAAAAGAGAATCCTAATGTGATTTCTTTATAATGGGTGTGTTCCTTATGTTATCCTAGTGTCTAAACTCTTCTCCATGGCTGGACCCCCAAATAATATTCCTTTACGTGCTAAGGGGTATCTTGAGAGTGGGATAGGTTTAATAACTACCCTAACCCTAACGCGTACCCTTACCCTAATCCATACCCTAACCCTAACACGTACCCTAATCCTAAGCCGTACCCTAAACCGAGCCCTAACCCTAACACTAACCCTAACCCTAACCCCAACCCATACCCTACGCCGTACCCGCACCCCTCCCCGAACCCGTACCCTAAGCCGTACCCTAAGCCTAACCCTAAGCCTAACCCTAACCCTAGGCTACCCTTGACTGCTTCTGCCTCCAATAGATTTCCTAAGCACTAGTGTTTTAAGGAACAGCTTAAAAAGAGAATCCTAATGTGATTTCTTTATAATGGGTGTGTTCCTTATCTTATCCTAGTGTCTAAACTCTTCTCCATGGCTGGACCCCCAAATAATATTCCTTTACGTGCTAAGGGGTATCTAGAGAGTGGGATAGGTTTAATAACTACCCTAACCCTAACGTGTACCCTAACCCTAACCCCTACCCTAACCCTAACACGTACCCTAATCCTAAGCCGTACTCTAAACCGAGCCCTAACCCTAACACTAACCCTAACCCTAACCCTAACCCATACCCTACGCCGTACCCGAACCCCTACCCCAAACCCGTACCCTAAGCCGTCCCCTAAGCCTAACCCTAAGCCTGACCCTAACCCTAGGCTACCCTTGACTGCTTCTGCTTCCAATAGATTTCCTAAGCACTAGTGTTTTAAGGAACAGCTTAAAAAGAGAATCCTTGTGTGATTTCTTTATAATGGGTGTGTTCCTTATCTTATCCTACTGTCTAAACTCTTCTCCATGGCTGGACCCCCAAATAATATTCCTTTACGTGCTAAGGCGTATCTAGAGAGTGGGATAGGTTTAATAACTACCCTAACCCTAACGCGTACCCTAACCCCTACCCTAACCCTAACACGTACCCTATTCCTAACCATACCCTAAACCGAGCCCTAACCCTAACACTAACCCTAACCCTAACCCTAACCCATACCCTACACCGTACCCGCACCCCTCCGCGAACCCGTACCCTAAGCCGTACCCTAACCCTAACCCTAAGCCTAACCCTAACCCTAGGCTACCCTTGACTGCTTCTGCCTCCAATAGATTTCCTAAGCACTAGTGTTTTAAGGAACAGCTTAAAAAGAGAATCCTAATGTGATTTCTTTATAATGGGTGTGTTCCTTATCTTATCCTAGTGTCTAAACTCTTCTCCATGGCTGGACCCCCAAATAATATTCCTTTACGTGCTAAGGGGTATCTAGAGAGTGGGATAGGTTTAATAACTACCCTAAACCTAACGCGTACCCTAACCCTAACCCCTACCCTAACCCTAACGCGTACCCTATCCCTAACCACTACCCTAACCCTAACACGTACCCTAATCCTAACCCGTACCCTAAACCGAGCCCTAACCCTAACACTAACCCTAACCCTAACCCTAACCCATACCCTACGCCATAACCGAACCCCTCCCCGAACCCGTACCCTAGGCCGTACCCTAAGCCTAACCCTGAGCCTAACCCTAACCCTAGGCTACCCTTGACTGCTTCTGCCTCCAATAGATTTCCTAAGCACTAGTGTTTTAAGGAACAGCTTAAAAAGAGAATCCTAATGTGATTTCTTTATAATGGGTGTGTTCCTTATCTTATCCCAGTGTGTAAACTCTTCTCCATGGCTGAACCCCCAAATAATATTCCTTTACGTGCTAAGGGGTGTCTAGAGAGTGGGATAGGTTTAATAACTACTCTAACCCTAACGCGTACCCTAACCCTAACCCCTATCCTAACCCTAACACGTACCCTATTCCTAACCAGTACCCTAAACCGAGCCCTAACCCTAACACTAACCCTAACCCTAACCCTAACCCATGCCCTACGCCGTACCCGCACCCCTCCATGAACCCGTACCCTAAGCCGTACCCTAAGCCTAACCCTAAGCCTAACCCTAACCCTAGGCTACCCTTGACTGCTTCTGCCTCCAATAGATTTCCTAAACACTAGTGTTTTAAGGAACAGCTTAAAAAGAGAATCCTAATGTGATTTCTTTATAATGGGTGTGTTCCTTTTCTTATCCTAGTGTCTAAACTCTTCTCCATGGCTGGACCCCCAAATAATATTCCTTTACGTGCTAAGGGGTATCTAGAGAGTGGGATAGGTTTAATAACTACCCTAACCCTAACGCGTACCCTAACCCTAACCCCTACCCTAACCCTAACACGTACCCTATTCCTAACCCATACCCTAAACCGAGCCCTAACCCTAACACTAACCCTAACCCTAACCCTAACCCATACCCTACGCCGTACCCGCACCCCTCCCCGAAACCGTACCCTAAGCCGTACCCTAACCCTAAACCTAAGCCTAACCCTAACCCTAGGCTACCCTTGACTGCTTCTGCCTCCAATAGATTTCCTAAGCACTAGTGTTTTAAGGAACAGCTTAAAAAGAGAATCCTAATGTGATTTCTTTATAATGGGTGTGTTCCTTATCTTATCCTAGTGTCTAAACTCTTCTCCATGGCTGGACCCCCAAATAATATTCCTTTACGTGCTAAGGGGTATCTAGAGAGTGGGATAGGTTTAATAACTACCCTAACCCTAACGCGTACCCTAACCCTAACCCCTACCCTAACCCTAACACGTACCCTAATCCTAACCCGTACCATAAACCGAGCCCTAACCCTAACACTAACCCTAACCCTAACCCTAACCCATACCCTACGCTGTACTCGAACCCCTCCCCGAACCCGTACCCTAAGCCGTATCCTAAGCCTAACCCTAAGCCTAACCCTAACCCTAGGCTACCCTTGACTGCTTCTGCCTCCAATAGATTTCCTAAGCACTAGTGTTTTAAGGAACAGCTTAAAAAGAGAATCCTAATGTGATTTCTTTATAATGGGTGTGTTCCTTATCTTATCCTAGTGTCTAAACTCTTCTCCATGGCTGGACCCCCAAATAATATTCCTTTACGTGCTAAGGGGTATCTAGAGAGTGGGATAGGTTTAATATCTACCCTAACCCTAACGCGTACCCTAACCCTAACCCCTACCCTAACCCTAACACGTACCCTAATCCTAACCCGTACCCTAAACCGAGCCCTAACCCTAACACTAACCCTAACCCTAACCCATACCCTATGCCGTACCCGCACCCCTCCCCGAACCCGTACCCTAAGCCGTACCCTAAGCCTAACCCTAAGCCTAACCCTAACCCTAGGCTACCCTTGACTGCTTCTGCCTCCAAGAGATTTCCTAAGCACTACTGTTTTAAGGAACAGCTTAAAAAGAGAATCCTAATGTGATTTCTTTATAATGGGTGTGTTCCTTATCTTATCCCACTGTCTAAACTCTTCTCCATGGCTGAACCCCCAAATAATATTCCTTTACGTGCTAAAGGGTATCTAGAGAGTGGGATAGGTTTAATAACTACCCTAACCCTAACGCGTACCCTAACCCTAACCCCTACACTAACCCTAACACGTACCCTATTCCTAACCCGTACCCTAAACCGAGACCTAACCCTAACACTAACCCTAACCCTAACCCTAACCCATACCCTACGCCGTACCCGCACCCCTCCCCGAACCCGTACCCTAAGCCATACCCTAACCGTAACCCTAAGCCTAACCCTAACCCTTGGCTACCCTTGAATGCTTCTGCCTCCAATAGATTTCGTAAGCACTAGTGTTTTAAGGAACAGCTTAAAAAGAGAATCCTAATGGGATTTCTTTATAATGGGTGTGTTCCTTATCTTATACTAGTGTCTAAACTCTTCTCCATGGCTGGACCCCCAAATAATATTCCTTTACGTGCTAAGGGGTATCTAGAGAGTGGGATAGGTTTAATAACTACCCTAACCCTAATGCGTACCCTAACCCTAACCCCTACCCTAACCCTAACACGTACCCTAATCCTAACCCGTACCCTAAACCGAGCCCTAACCCTAACACTAATCCTAACCCTAACCCTAACCCATACCCTACGCCGTACCCGCACCCTTCCCCGAACCCGTACCCTAAGCCGTACCCTAAGCCTAACCCTAAGCCTAACCCTAACCCTAGGCTACCCTTGACTGCTTCTGCCTCCAATAGATTTCCTAAGCACTAGTGTTTTAAGGAACAGCTTAAAAAGAGAATCCTAATGTGATTTCTTTATAATGGGTGTGTTCCTTATCTTATCCTAGTGTCTAATCTCTTCTCCATGGCTGGACCCCCAAATAATATTCCTTTACGTGCTAAAGGGTATCTAGAGAGTGGGATAGGTTTAATAACTACCCTAACCCTAACGCGTACCCTAACCCTAACCCCTACCCTAACCCTAACACGTACCCTAATCCTAACCCGTACCCTAAAACGAGCCCTAACCCTAACACTAACCCTAACCCTAACCCTAACCCATACCCTACACCGTACCCGAACCCCTCCCCGAACCCGTACCCTACGCCGTAACCTAAGCCTAACCCTGAGCCTAACCCTAACCCTAGGCTACCCTTGACTGCTTGTGCCTCCAATAGATTTCCTAAGCACTAGTGTTTTAAGGAACAGCTTAAAAAGAGAATCCTAATGGGATTTCTTTATAATGGGTGTGTTCCTTATCTTATCCTAGTGTCTAAACTCTTCTCCATGGCTGGACCCCCAAATAATATTCCTTTACGTGCTAAGGGGTATCTAGAGAGTGGGATAGGTTTAATAACTACCCTAACCCTAACGCGTACCCTAACCCTAACCCCTACCCTAACCCTAACAAGTACCCTAATCCTAACCCGTACCCTAAACTGAGCCCTAACCCTAACACTAACCCTAACCCTAACCCTAACCCATACCCTACGCCGTACCCGCACCCCTCCCCGAACCCGTACCCTAAGCCGTACCCTAAGCCTAACCCTAAGCCTAAACCTAACCCTAGGCTACCCTTGACTGCTTCTGCCTCCAATAGATTTCCTAAGCACTAGTGTTTTAAGGAACAGCTTTAAAAGAGAATCCTAATGTGATTTCTTTATAATGGGTGTGTTCCTTATCTTATCCCAGTGTCTAAACTCTTCTCCATGGCTGGACCCCCAAATAATATTCCTTTACGTGCTAAGGGGTATCTAGAGAGTGGGATAGGTTTAATAACTACCCTAACCCTAACGCGTACCCTAACCCTAACCCCTACCCTAACCCTAACACGTACCCTATTCCTAACCCGTACCGTAAAACGAGCCCTAACCCTAACACTAACCCTAACCCATACCCTACGCCGTACCCGCACCCCTCCCCGAACCCGTACCCTAAGCCGTACCCTGACCCTAACCCTAAGCCTAACCCTAACCCTAGGCTACCCTTGACTGCTTCTGCCTCCAATAGATTTCCTAAGCACTAGTGTTTTAAGGAACAGCTTAAAAAGAGAATCCTAATGTGATTTCTTTATAATGGGTGTGTTCCTTATCTTATCCTAGTGTCTAAACTCTTCTCCATGGCTGGACCCCCAAATAATATTCCTTTATGTGCTAACGGGTATCTAGAGAGTGGGATAGGTTTAATAACTACCCTAACACTAACGCGTACCCTAACCCTAACCCCTACCATAACCCTGACACGTACCCTAATCCTAACCCGTACCCTAAACCGAGCCCTAACCCTAATACTAACCCTAACCCTAACCCTAACCCATACCCTACGCCGTACCCGAACCCCTCCCCGAACCCGTACCCTAAGCCGTACCCTAAGCCTAACCCTAAGCCTAACCCTAACCCTAGGCTACCCTTGACTGCTTCTGCCTCCAATAGATTTCCTAAGCACTAGTGTTTTAAGGAACAGCTTAAAAAGAGAATCCTAATGTGATTTCTTTATAATGGGTGTGTTCCTTATCTTATCCTAGTGTCTAAACTCTTCTCCATGGCTGGACCCCCAAATAATATTCCTTTACGTGCTAAGGGGTATCTAGAGAGTGGGATAGGTTTAATAACTACCCTAACCCTAACGTGTACCCTAACCCTAACCCCTACCCTAACCCTAACACGTACCCTAATCCTAAGCCGTACCCTAAACCGAGCCCTAACCCTAACACTAACCCTAACCCTAACCCTAACCCATACCCTACGCCGTACCCGAACCCCTACCCCAAACCCGTACCCTAAGCCGTCCCCTAAGCCTAACCCTAAGCCTGACCCTAACCCTAGGCTACCCTTGACTGCTTCTGCTTCCAATAGATTTCCTAAGCACTAGTGTTTTAAGGAACAGCTTAAAAAGAGAATCCTTGTGTGATTTCTTTATAATGGGTGTGTTCCTTATCTTATCCTACTGTCTAAACTCTTCTCCATGGCTGGACCCCCAAATAATATTCCTTTACGTGCTAAGGGGTATCTAGAGAGTGGGATAGGTTTAATAACTACTCTAACCCTAACGCGTACCCTAACCCTAACCCCTATCCTAACCCTAACACGTACCCTATTCCTAACCAGTACCCTAAACCGAGCCCTAACCCTAACACTAACCCTAACCCTAACCCTAACCCATGCCCTACGCCGTACCCGCACCCCTCCATGAACCCGTACCCTAAGCCGTACCCTAAGCCTAACCCTAAGCCTAACCCTAACCCTAGGCTACCCTTGACTGCTTCTGCCTCCAATAGATTTCCTAAGCACTAGTGTTTTAAGGAACAGCTTAAAAAGAGAATCCTAATGTGATTTCTTTATAATGGGTGTGTTCCTTTTCTTATCCTAGTGTCTAAACTCTTCTCCATGGCTGGACCCCCAAATAATATTCCTTTACGTGCTAAGGGGTATCTAGAGAGTGGGATAGGTTTAATAACTACCCTAACCCTAACGCGTACCCTAACCCTAACCCCTACCCTAACCCTAACACGTACCCTATTCCTAACCCATACCCTAAACCGAGCCCTAACCCTAACACTAACCCTAACCCTAACCCTAACCCATACCCTACGCCGTACCCGCACCCCTCCCCGAAACCGTACCCTAAGCCGTACCCTAACCCTAAACCTAAGCCTAACCCTAACCCTAGGCTACCCTTGACTGCTTCTGCCTCCAATAGATTTCCTAAGCACTAGTGTTTTAAGGAACAGCTTAAAAAGAGAATCCTAATGTGATTTCTTTATAATGGGTGTGTTCCTTATCTTATCATAGCGTCTAAACTCTTCTCCATGGCTGGACCCCCAAATAATATTCCTTTACGTGCTAAGGGGTATCTAGAGAGTGGGATAGGTTTAATAACTACCCTAACCCTAACGCGTACCCTAACCCTAACCCCTACCCTAACCCTAACACGTACCCTAATCCTAACCCGTACCATAAACCGAGCCCTAACCCTAACACTAACCCTAACCCTAACCCTAACCCATACCCTACGCTGTACTCGAACCCCTCCCCGAAACCGTACCCTAAGCCGTACCCTAAGCCTAACCCTAAGCCTAACCCTAACCCTAGGCTACCCTTGACTGCTTCTGCCTCCAATAGATTTCCTAAGCACTAGTGTTTTAAGGAACAGCTTAAAAAGAGAATCCTAATGTGATTTCTTTATAATGGGTGTGTTCCTTATCTTATCCTAGTGTCCAAACTCTTCTCCATGGCTGGACCCCCAAATAATATTCCTTTACGTGCTAACGGGTATCTAGAGAGTGGGATAGGTTTAATAACTACCCTAACCCTAACGCGTACCCTAAACCTAACCCCTACCCTAACCCTAACGCGTACCCTATCCCTAACCCCTACCCTAACCCTAACACGTACCCTAATCCTAACCCGTACCCTAAACCGAGCCCTAACCCTAACACTAACCCTAACCCTAACCCTAACCCATACCCTACGCCGTACCCGCACCCCTCCCCGAACCCGTACCCTAAGCCGTACCCTAACCCTAAACCTAAGCCTAACCCTAACCCTAGGCTACCCTTGACTGCTTCTGCCTCCAATAGATTTCCTAAGCACTAGTGTTTTAAGGAACAACTTAAAAAGAGAATCCTAATGTGATTTCTTTATAATGGGTGTGTTCCTTATCTTATCCTAGTGTCTAAACTCTTCTCCATGGCTGGACCCCCAAATAATATTCCTTTACGTGCTAAGGGGTGTCTAGAGAGTGGGATAGGTTTAATAACTACTCTAACCCTAACGTGTACCCTAACCCTAACCCCTACCCTAACCCTAACACGTACCCTATTCCTAACCCGTACCCTAAACCGAGCCCTAACCCTAACACTAACCCTAACCCTAACCCTAACCCATACCCTACGCCATACCCGCACCCCTCCCCGAACCCGTACCCTAATCCGTACCCTAACCCTAACCCTGAGCCTAACCCTAACCCTAGGCTACCCTTGACTGCTTCTGCCTCCAATAGATTTCCTAAGCACTAGTGTTTTAAGGAACAGCTTAAAAAGAGAATCCTAATGTGATTTCTTTATAATGGGTGTGTTCCTTATCTTATCCCAGTGTCTAAACTCTTCTCCATGGCTGGACCCCCAAATAATATTCCTTTACGTGCTAAGGGGTATCTAGAGAGTGGGATAGGTTTAATAACTACCCTAACCCTAACGCGTACCCTAACCCTAACCCCTACCCTAACCCTAACACGTACCCTAATCCTAACCCGTACCCTAAACCGAGCCCTAACCCTAACACTAACCTTAACCCTAACCCTAACCCATACCCTACGCCGTACCCGCACCCCTCCCCGAACCCGTACCCTAAGCCGTACCCTAAGCCTAACCCTAAGCCTAACCCTAACCCTAGGCTACCCTTGACTGCTTCTGCCTCCAATAGATTTCCTAAGCACTAGTGTTTTAAGGAACAGCTTAAAAAGAGAATCCTAATGTGATTTCTTTATAATGGGTGTGTTCCTTATCTTATCCTAGTGTCCAAACTCTTCTCCATGGCTGGACCCCCAAATAATATTCCTTTACGTGCTAACGGGTATCTAGAGAGTGGGATAGGTTTAATAACTACCCTAACCCTAACGCGTACCCTAACCCTAACCCCTACCCTAACCCTAACACGTACCCTAATCCTAACCCGTACCCTAAACCGAGCCCTAACCCTAACACTAACCCTAACCCTAACCCTAACCCATACCCTACGCCGTACCCGCACCCCTCCCCGAACCCGTACCCTAAGCCGTACCCTAAGCCTAACCCTAAGCCTAACCCTAACCCTAGGCTATCCTTGACTGCTTCTGCCTCCAATAGATTTCCTAAGCACTAGTGTTTTAAGGAACAGCTTAAAAAGAGAATCCTAATGTGATTTCTTTATAATGGGTGTGTTCCTTATGTTATCCTAGTGTCTAAACTCTTCTCCATGGCTGGACCCCCAAATAATATTCCTTTACGTGCTAACGGGTATCTAGAGAGTGGGATAGGTTTAATAACTACCCTAACCCTAACGCGTACCCTTACCCTAACCCCTACCCTAACCCTAACACGTACCCTAATCCTAACCCGTACCCTAAACCGAGCCCTAACCCTAACACTAACCCTAACCCTAACCCCAACCCATACCCTACACCGTACCCGCACCCCTCCCCGAACCCGTACCCTAAGCCGTACCCTAAGCCTAACCCTAAGCCTAACCCTAACCCTAGGCTACCCTTGACTGCTTCTGCCTCCAATAGATTTCCTAACCACTAGTGTTTTAAGGAACAGCTTAAAAAGAGAATCCTAATGTGATTTCTTTATAATGGGTGTGTTCCTTATCTTATCCTAGTTTCTAAACTCTTCTCCATGGCTGGACCCCCAAATAATATTCCTTTACGTGCTAAGGGGTATCTAGAGAGTGGGATAGGTTTAATAACTACCCTAACCCTAACGCGTACCCTAACCCTAACCCCTACCCTAACCCTAACACGTACCCTATTCCTAACCCGTACCCTAAACCGAGACCTAACCCTAACACTAACCCTAACCCTAACCCTAACCCATACCCTACGCCGTACCCGCACCCCTCCCCGAACCCGTACCCTAAGCCATACCCTAACCGTAACCCTAAGCCTAACCCTAACCCTTGGCTACCCTTGAATGCTTCTGCCTCCAATAGATTTCCTAAGCACTAGTGTTTTAAGGAACAGCTTAAAAAGAGAATCCTAATGTGATTTCTTTATAATGGGTGTGTTCCTTATCTTATACTAGTGTCTAAACTCTTCTCCATGGCTGGACCCCCAAATAATATTCCTTTACGTGCTAAGGGGTATCTAGAGAGTGGGATAGGTTTAATAACTACCCTAACCCTAATGCGTACCCTAACCCTAACCCCTACCCTAACCCTAACACGTACCCTAATCCTAACCCGTACCCTAAACCGAGCCCTAACCCTAACCCTAACCCTAACCCATACCCTACGCCGTACCCGCACCCTTCACCGAACCCGTACCCTAAGCCGTACCCTAAGCCTAACCCTAAGCCTAACCCTAACCCTAGGCTACCCTTGACTGCTTCTGCCTCCAATAGATTTCCTAAGCACTAGTGTTTTAAGGAACAGCTTAAAAAGAGAATCCTAATGTGATTTCTTTATAATGGGTGTGTTCCTTATCTTATCCTAGTGTCTAATCTCTTCTCCATGGCTGGACCCCCAAATAATATTCCTTTACGTGCTAAAGGGTATCTAGAGAGTGGGATAGGTTTAATAACTACCCTAACCCTAACGCGTACCCTAACCCTAACCCCTACCCTAACCCTAACACGTACCCTAATCCTAACCCGTACCCTAAAACGAGCCCTAACCCTAACACTAACCCTAACCCTAACTCTAACCCATACCCTACACCGTACCCGAACCCCTCCCCGAACCCGTACCCTACGCCGTAACCTAAGCCTAACCCTGAGCCTAACCCTAACCCTAGGCTACCCTTGACTGCTTGTGCCTCCAATAGTTTTCCTAAGCACTAGTGTTTTAAGGAACAGCTTAAAAAGAGAATCCTAATGTGATTTCTTTATAATGGGTGTGTTCCTTATCTTATCCTAGTGTCTAAACTCTTCTCCATGGCTGGACCCCCAAATAATATTCCTTTACGTGCTAAGGGGTATCTAGAGAGTGGGATAGGTTTAATATCTACCCTAACCCTAACGCGTACCCTAACCCTAACCCCTACCCTAACCCTAACACGTACCCTAATCCTAACCCGTACCCTAAACTGAGCCCTAACCCTAACACTAACCCTAACCCTAACCCTAACCCATACCCTACGCCGTACCCGCACCCCTCCCCGAACCCGCACCCTAAGCCGTACCCTAAGCCTAACCCTAAGCCTAAACCTAACCCTAGGCTACCCTTGACTGCTTCTGCCTCCAATAGATTTCCTAAGCACTAGTGTTTTAAGGAACAGCTTTAAAAGAGAATCCTAATGTGATTTCTTTATAATGGGTGTGTTCCTTATCTTATCCCAGTGTCTAAACTCTTCTCCATGGCTGGACCCCCAAATAATATTCCTTTACGTGCTAAGGGGTATCTAGAGAGTGGGATAGGTTTAATAACTACCCTAACCCTAACGCGTACCCTAACCCTAACCCCTACCCTAACCCTAACACGTACCCTATTCCTAACCCGTACCGTAAAACGAGCCCTAACCCTAACACTAACCCTAACCCATACCCTACGCCGTACCCGCACCCCTCCCCGAACCCGTACCCTAAGCCGTACCCTGACCCTAACCCTAAGCCTAACCCTAACCCTAGGCTACCCTTGACTGCTTCTGCCTCCAATAGATTTCCTAAGCACTAGTGTTTTAAGGAACAGCTTAAAAAGAGAATCCTAATGTGATTTCTTTATAATGGGTGTGTTCCTTATCTTATCCTAGTGTCTAAACTCTTCTCCATGGCTGGACCCCCAAATAATATTCCTTTACGTGCTAAGGGGTATCTAGAGAGTGGGATAGGTTTAATAACTACCCTAACCCTAACGCGTACCCTAACCCTAACCCCTACCCTAACCCTAACACGTAGCCTAATCCTAACCCGTACCCTAAACTGAGCCCTAACCCTAACACTAACCCTAACCCTAACCCTAACCCATACCCTACGCCGTACCCGCACCCCTCCCCGAACCCGTACCCTAAGCCGTACCCTAAGCCTAACCCTAAGCCTAACCCTAACCCTAGGCTACCCTTGACTAATTCTGCCTCCAATAGATTTCCTAAGCACTAGTGTTTTAAGGAACAGCTTTAAAAGAGAATCCTAATGTGATTTCTTTATAATGGGTGTGTTCCTTATCTTATCCCAGTGTGTAAACTCTTCTCCATGGCTGGACCCCCAAATAATATTCCTTTACGTGCTAAGGGGTATCTAGAGAGTGGGATAGGTTTAATAACTACCCTAACCCTAACGCGTACCCTAACCCTAACCCCTAACCTAACCCTAACACGTACCCTATTCCTAACCCGTACCCTAAACCGAGCCCTAACCCTAACACTAACCCTAACCCTAACCCTAACCCATACCCTACGCCGTACCCGCACCCCTCCCCGAACCCGTACCCTAAGCCGTACCCTGACCCTAACCCTAAGCCTAACCCTAACCCTAGGCTACCCTTGACTGCTTCTGCCTCCAATAGATTTCCTAAGCACTAGTGTTTTAAGGAACAGCTTAAAAAGAGAATCCTAATGTGATTTCTTTATAATGGGTGTGTTCCTTATCTTATCCTAGTGTCTAAACTCTTCTCCATGGCTGGACCCCCAAATAATATTCCTTTACGTGCTAAGGGGTATCTAGAGAGTGGGATAGGTTTAATAACTACCCTAACCCTAACGCGTACCCTAACCCTAACCCCTACCCTAACCCTAACACGTACCCTAATCCTAACCCGTACCCTAAACCGAGCCCTAACCCTAACACTAACCCTAACCCTAACCCTAACCCATACCCTACGCCGTACCCGAACCTCTTCCCGAACCCGTACCCTAGGCCGTACCCTAAGCCTAACCCTGAGCCTAACCCTAACCCTAGGCTACCCTTGACTGCTTCTGCCTCCAATAGATTTCCTAAGCACTAGTGTTTTAAGGAACAGCTTAAAAAGAGAATCCTAATGTGATTTCTTTATAATGGGTGTGTTCCTTATCTTATCCCAGTGTGTAAACTCTTCTCCATGGCTGAACCCCCAAATAATATTCCTTTACGTGCTAAGGGGTGTGTAGAGAGTGGGATAGGTTTAATAACTACCCTAACCCTAACGCGTACCCTAACCCTAACCCCTACCCTAACCCTAACATGAACCCTAATCCTAACCCGTACCCTAAACCGAGCCCTAACCCTAACACTAACCCTAACCCTAACCCTAACCCATACCCTACGCCGTACCCGCACCCCTCCCCGAACCCGTACCCTAAGCCGTACCCTAAGCCTAACCCTAAGCCTAACCCTAACCCTAGGCTACCCTTGACTGCTTCTGCCTCCAATAGATTTCCTAAGCACTAGTGTTTTAAGGAACAGCTTAAAAAGAGAATCCTAATGTGATTTCTTAATACTGGGTGTCTTCCTTATCTTATCCTAGTGTCTAAACTCTTCTCCATGGCTGGACCCCCAAATAATATTCCTTTATGTGCTAAGGGGTATCTAGAGAGTGGGATAGGTTTAATAACTACCCTAACCCTAAAGTGTACCCTAACCCTAACCCCTACCCTAACCCTAACACGTACCCTAATCCTAAGCCGTACCCTAAACCGAGCCCTAACCCTAACCCTAACCCTAACCCTAACCCATACCCTACGCCGTACCCGAACCCCTACCCCAAACCCGTACCCTAAGCCGTCCCCTAAGCCTAACCCTAAGCCTGAGCCTAACCCTAGGCTACCCTTGACTGCTTCTGCTTCCAATAGATTTCCTAAGAACTAGTGTTTTAAGGAACAGCTTAAAAAGAGAATCCTTGTGTGATTTCTTTATAATGGGTGTGTTCCTTATCTTATCCTAGTGTCTAAACTCTTCTCCATGGCTGGACCCCCAAATAATATTCCTTTACGTGCTAAGGGGTATCTAGAGAGTGGGATAGGTTTAATAACTACCCTAACCCTAACGCGTACCCTAACCCTAACCCCTACCCTAACCCTAACGCGTACCCTAATCCTAAGCCGTACCCTAAACCGAGCCCTAACCCTAACACTAACCCTAACCCTAACCCTAACCCATACCCTACGCCGTACCTGAACCCCTCCCCGAAACCGTACCCTAAGCCGTGCCCTAAGCCTAACCCTAAGCCTAACCCTAACCCTAGGCTACCCTTGACTGCTTCTGCCTCCAATACACTTCCTAAGCACTAGTGTTTTAAGGAACAGCTTAAAAAGTGAATCCTAATGTGATTTCTTAATAATGGGTGTGTTCCTTATCTTATCCTAGTGTCTAAACTCTTCTCCATGCCTGGACCCCCAAATAATATTCCTTTACGTGCTAAGGGGTATCTAGAGACTGAGATAGGTTTAATAACTACGCTTACCCTAATGCGTACCCTAACCCTAACCCCTACCCTAACCCTAACACGTACCCTAATCCTAACCCGTACCCTAAACCGAGCCCTTACCCTAATACTAACCCTAACCCTAACCCTAACCCATACACTACGCCGTACCCGAACCCCTCCCTGAACCCGTACCCTAAGCCGTACCCTAACCCTAACCCTAAGCCTAACCCTAACCCTAGGCTACCCTTGACTGCTTCTGCCTCCAATAGATTTCCTAAGCACTAGTGTTTTAAGGAACAGCTTAAAAAGAGAATCCTAATGTGATTTCTTTATAATGGGTGTGTTCCTTATCTTATCCTAGTGTCTAAATTCTTCTCCATGGCTGGACCCCCAAATAATATTCCTTTACGTGCTAAGGGGTATGTAGAGAGTGGAGTAGTTTTAATGACTACCCTAACACTAACGCGTACCCTAACCCTAACCCCTACCCTAACCCTAACACGTACCGTAATCCTAAACCGTACCCTAAACCGAGCCCTAACCGTAACACTAACCCTAACCTTAACCCTAACCCATACCCTACGCCGTACCCGAACCCCTCCCTGAACCCGTACCCTAAGCCGTACACTAAGCCTAACCCTAAGCCTAACCCTAACCCTAGGCTACCCTTGACTGCTTCTGCCTCCAATAGATTTCCTAAGCACTAGTGTTTTAAGGAACAGCTTAAAAAGAGAATCCTAATGTGATTTCTTTATAATGGGTGTGTTCCTTATCTTATCCTAGTGTCTAAACTCTTCTCCATGGCTGGACCCCCAAATAATATTCCTTTACGTGCTAACGGGTATCTAGAGAGTGGGATAGGTTTAATAACTACCCTAACACTAACGCGTACCCTAACCCTAACCCCTACCATAACCCTGACACGTACCCTAATCCTAACCCGTACCCTAAACCGAGCCCTAACCCTAATACTAACCCTAACCCTAACCCTAACCCATACCCTACGCCGTACCCGAACCCCTCCCCGAACCCGTACCCTAAGCCGTACCCTAAGCCTAACCCTAAGCCTAACCCTAACCCTAGGCTACCCTTGACTGCTTCTGCCTCCAATAGATTTCCTAAGCACTAGTGTTTTAAGGAACAGCTTAAAAAGAGAATCCTAATGTGATTTCTTTATAATGGGTGTGTTCCTTATCTTATCCTAGTGTCTAAACTCTTCTCCATGGCTGGACCCCCAAATAATATTCCTTTACGTGCTAAGGGGTATCTAGAGAGTGCGATAGGTTTAATAACTACCCTAACCCTAACGTGTACCCTAACCCTAACCCCTACCCTAACCCTAACACGTACCCTAATCCTAAGCCGTACCCTAAACCGAGCCCTAACCCTAACACTAACCCAAACCCTAACCCTAACCCATACCCTACGCCGTACCCGAACCCCTACCCCAAACCCGTACCCTAAGCCGTCCCCTAAGCCTAACCCTAAGCCTGACCCTAACCCTAGGCTACCCTTGACTGCTTCTGCTTCCAATAGATTTCCTAAGCACTAGTGTTTTAAGGAACAGCTTAAAAAGAGAATCCTTGTGTGATTTCTTTATAATGGGTGTGTTCCTTATCTTATCCTACTGTCTAAACTCTTCTCCATGGCTGGACCCCCAAATAATATTCCTTTACGTGCTAAGGGGTATCTAGAGAGTGGGATAGGTTTAATAACTACCCTAACCCTAACGCGTACCCTAACCCCTACCCTAACCCTAACACGTACCCTATTCCTAACCATACCCTAAACCGAGCCCTAACCCTAACACTAACCCTAACCCTAACCCTAACCCATACCCTACACCGTACCCGCACCCCTCCCCGAACCCGTACCCTAAGCCGTACCCTAACCCTAACCCTAAGCCTAACCCTAACCCTAGGCTACCCTTGACTGCTTCTGCCTCCAATAGATTTCCTAAGCACTAGTGTTTTAAGGAACAGCTTAAAAAGAGAATCCTAATGTGATTTCTTTATAATGGGTGTGTTCCTTATCTTATCCTAGTGTCTAAACTCTTCTCCATGGCTGGACCCCCAAATAATATTCCTTTACGTGCTAAGGGGTATCTAGAGAGTGGGATAGGTTTAATAACTACCCTAAACCTAACGCGTACCCTAACCCTAACCCCTACCCTAACCCTAACGCGTACCCTATCCCTAACCACTACCCTAACCCTAACACGTACCCTAATCCTAACCCGTACCCTAAACCGAGCCCTAACCCTAACACTAACCCTAACCCTAACCCTAACCCATACCCTACGCCATAACCGAACCCCTCCCCGAACCCGTACCCTAGGCCGTACCCTAAGCCTAACCGTGAGCCTAACCCTAACCCTAGGCTACCCTTGACTGCTTCTGCCTCCAATAGATTTCCTAAGCACTAGTGTTTTAAGGAACAGCTTAAAAAGAGAATCCTAATGTGATTTCTTTATAATGGGTGTGTTCCTTATCTTATCCCAGTGTGTAAACTCTTCTCCATGGCTGAACCCCCAAATAATATTCCTTTACGTGCTAAGGGGTGTCTAGAGAGTGGGATAGGTTTAATAACTACTCTAACCCTAACGCGTACCCTAACCCTAACCCCTATCCTAACCCTAACACGTACCCTATTCCTAACCCGTACCCTAAACCGAGCCCTAACCCTAACACTAACCCTAACCCTAACCCTAACCCATGCCCTACGCCGTACCCGCACCCCTCCATGAACCCGTACCCTAAGCCGTACCCTAAGCCTAACCCTAAGCCTAACCCTAACCCTAGGCTACCCTTGACTGCTTCTGCCTCCAATAGATTTCGTAAGCACTAGTGTTTTAAGGAACAGCTTAAAAAGAGAATCCTAATGTGATTTCTTTATAATGGGTGTGTTCCTTTTCTTATCCTAGTGTCTAAACTCTTCTCCATGGCTGGACCCCCAAATAATATTCCTTTACGTGCTAAGGGGTATCTAGAGAGTGGGATAGGTTTAATAACTACCCTAACCCTAACGCGTACCCTAACCCTAACCCCTACCCTAACCCTAACACGTACCCTATTCCTAACCCATACCCTAAACCGAGCCTTAACCCTAACACTAACCCTAACCCTAACCCTAACCCATACCCTACGCCGTACCCGCACCCCTCCCCGAAACCGTACCCTAAGCCGTACCCTAACCCTAAACCTAAGCCTAACCCTAACCCTAGGCTACCCTTGACTGCTTCTGCCTCCAATAGATTTCCTAAGCACTAGTGTTTTAAGGAACAGCTTAAAAAGAGAATCCTAATGTGATTTCTTTATAATGGGTGTGTTCCTTATCTTATCCTAGTGTCTAAACTCTTCTCCATGGCTGGACCCCCAAATAATATTCCTTTACGTGCTAAGGGGTATCTAGAGAGTGGGATAGGTTTAATAACTACCCTAACCCTAACGCGTACCCTAACCCTAACCCCTACCCTAACCCTAACACGTACCCTAATCCTAACCCGTACCATAAACCGAGCCCTAACCCTAACACTAACCCTAACCCTAACCCTAACCCATATCCTACGCCGTACTCGAACCCCTCCCCGAACCCGTACCCTAAGCCGTATCCTAAGCCTAACCCTAAGCCTAACCCTAACCCTAGGCTACCCTTGACTGCTTCTGCCTCCAATACATTTCCTAAGCACTAGTGTTTTAAAGAACAGCTTAAAAAGAGAATCCTAATGTGATTTCTTTATAATGGGTGTGTTCCTTATCTTATCCTAGTGTCTAAACTCTTCTCCATGGCTGGACCCCCAAATAATATTCCTTTACGTGCTAAGGGGTATCTAGAGAGTGGGATAGGTTTAATAACTACTCTAACCCTAACGTGTACCCTAACCCTAACCCCTACCCTAACCCTAACACGTACCCTATTCCTAACCCGTACCCTAAACCGAGCCCTAACCCTAACACTAACCCTAACCCTAACCCTAACCCATACCCTACGCCATACCCGCACCCCTCCCTGAACCCGTACCCTAATCCGTACCCTAACCCTAACCCTGAGCCTAACCCTAACCCTAGGCTACCCTTGACTGCTTCTGCCTCCAATAGATTTCCTAAGCACTAGTGTTTTAAGGAACAGCTTAAAAAGAGAATGCTAATGTGATTTCTTTATAATGGGTGTGTTCCTTATCTTATCCCAGTGTCTAAACTCTTCTCCATGGCTGGACCCCCAAATAATATTCCTTTACGTGCTAAGGGGTATCTAGAGAGTGGGATAGGTTTAATAACTACCCTAACCCTAACGCGTACCCTAACCCTAACCCCTACCCTAACCCTAACACGTACCCTAATCCTAACCCGTACCCTAAACCGAGCTCTAACCCTAACACTAACCCTAACCCTAACCCTAACCCATACCCTACGCCGTACCCGCACCCCTCCCCGAACCCGTACCCTAAGCCGTACCCTAAGCCTAACCCTAAGCCTAACCCTAACCCTAGGCTACCCTTGACTGCTTCTGCCTCCAATAGATTTCCTAAGCACTAGTGTTTTAAGGAACAGCTTAAAAAGAGAATCCTAATGTGATTTCTATATAATGGGTGTGTTCCTTATCTTATCCTAGTGTCCAAACTCTTCTCCATGGCTGGACCCCCAAATAATATTCCTTTACGTGCTAACGGGTATCTAGAGAGTGGGATAGGTTTAATAACTACCCTAACCCTAACGCGTACCCTAAACCTAACCCCTACCCTAACCCTAACGCGTACCCTATCCCTAACCCCTACCCTAACCCTAACACGTACCCTAATCCTAACCCGTACCCTAAACCGAGCCCTAACCCTAACACTAACCCTAACCCTAACCCTAACCCATACCCTACGCCGTACCCGCACCCCTCCCCGAACCCGTACCCTAAGCCGTACCCTAACCCTAAACCTAAGCCTAACCCTAACCCTAGGCTACCCTTGACTGCTTCTGCCTCCAATAGATTTCCTAAGCACTAGTGTTTTAAGGAACAACTTAAAAAGAGAATCCTAATGTGATTTCTTTATAATGGGTGTGTTCCTTATCTTATCCTAGTGTCTAAACTCTTCTCCATGGCTGGACCCCCAAATAATATTCCTTTACGTGCTAAGGGGTATCTAGAGAGTGGGATAGGTTTAATAACTACCCTAACCCTAACGCGTACCCTAACCCTAACCCCTACCCTAACCCTAACACGTACCCTAATCCTAACCCGTACCCTAAACCGAGCCCTAACCCTAACACTAACCCTAACCCTAACCCTAACCCATACCCTACGCCGTACCCGAACCCCTACCCCAAACCCGTACCCTAAGCCGTCCCCTAAGCCTAACCCTAAGCCTGACCCTAACCCTAGGCTACCCTTGACTGCTTCTGCTTCCAATAGATTTCCTAAGCACTAGTGTTTTAAGGAACAGCTTAAAAAGAGAATCCTTGTGTGATTTCTTTATAATGGGTGTGTTCCTTATCTTATCCTACTGTCTAAACTCTTCTCCATGGCTGGACCCCCAAATAATATTCCTTTACGTGCTAAGGGGTATCTAGAGAGTGGGATAGGTTTAATAACTACCCTAACCCTAACGCGTACCCTAACCCCTACCCTAACCCTAACACGTACCCTATTCCTAACCATACCCTAAACCGAGCCCTAACCCTAACACTAACCCTAACCCTAACCCTAACCCATACGCTACACCGTACCCGCACCCCTCCCCGAACCCGTACCCAAAGCCATACCCTAACCCTAACCCTAAGCCTAACCCTAACCCTAGGCTACCCTTGACTGCTTCTGCCTCCAATAGATTTCCTAAGCACTAGTGTTTTAAGGAACACCTTAAAAAGAGAATCCTAATGTGATTTCTTTATAATGGGTGTGTTCCTTATCTTATCCTAGTGTCTAAACTCTTCTCCATGGCTGGACCCCCAAATAATATTCCTTTACGTGCTAAGGGGTATCTAGAGAGTGGGATAGGTTTAATAACTACCCTAAACCTAACGCGTACCCTAACCCTAACCCCTACCCTAACCCTAACGCGTACCCTATCCCTAACCACTACCCTAACCCTAACACGTACCCTAATCCTAACCCGTACCCTAAACCGAGCCCTAACCCTAACACTAACCCTAACCCTAACCCTAACCCATACCCTACGCCATAACCGAACCCCTCCCCGAACCCGTACCCTAGGCCGTACCCTAAGCCTAACCCTGAGCCTAACCCTAACCCTAGGCTACCCTTGACTGCTTCTGCCTCCAATAGATTTCCTAAGCACTAGTGTTTTAAGGAACAACTTAAAAAGAGAATCCTAATGTGATTTCTTTATAATGGGTGTGTTCCTTATCTTATCCTAGTGTCTAAACTCTTCTCCATGGCTGGACCCCCAAATAATATTCCTTTACGTGCTAAGGGGTGTCTAGAGAGTGGGATAGGTTTAATAACTACTCTAACCCTAACGTGTACCCTAACCCTAACCCCTATCCTAACCCTAACACGTACCCTATTCCTAACCCGTACCCTAAACCGAGCCCTAACCCTAACACTAACCCTAACCCTAACCCTAACCCATACCCTACGCCATACCCGCACCCCTCCCCGAACCCGTACCCTAATCCATACCCTAACCCTAACCCTGAGCCTAACCCTAACCCTAGGCTACCCTTGACTGCTTCTGCCTCCAATAGATTTCCTAAGCACTAGTGTTTTAAGGAACAGCTTAAAAAGAGAATCCTAATGTGATTTCTTTATAATGGGTGTGTTCCTTATCTTATCCCAGTGTCTAAACTCTTCTCCATGGCTGGACCCCCAAATAATATTCCTTTACGTGCTAAGGGGTATCTAGAGAGTGGGATAGGTTTAATAACTACCCTAACCCTAACGCGTACCCTAACCCTAACCCCTACCCTAACCCTAACACGTACCCTAATCCTAACCCGTACCCTAAACCGAGCCCTAACCCTAACACTAACCTTAACCCTAACCCTAACCCATACCCTATGCCGTACCCGCACCCCTCCCCGAACCCGTACCCTAAGCCGTACCCTAAGCCTAACCCTAAGCCTAACCCTAACCCTAGGCTACCCTTGACTGCTTCTGCCTCCAATAGATTTCCTAAGCACTAGTGTTTTAAGGAACAGCTTAAAAAGAGAATCCTAATGTGATTTCTTTATAATGGGTGTGTTCCTTATCTTATCCTAGTGTCCAAACTCTTCTCCATGGCTGGACCCCCAAATAATATTCCTTTACGTGCTAACGGGTATCTAGAGAGTGGGATAGGTTTAATAACTACCCTAACCCTAACGCGTACCCTAACCCTAACCCCTACCCTAACCCTAACACGTACCCTAATCCTAACCCGTACCCTAAACCGAGCCCTTACCCTAACACTAACCCTAACCCTAACCCTAACCCATACCCTACGCCGTACCCGCACCCCTCCCCGTACCCGTACCCTAAGCCGTACCCTAAGCCTAACCCTAAGCCTAACCCTAACCCTAGGCTACCCTTGACTGCTTCTGCCTCCAATAGATTTCCTAAGCACTAGTGTTTTAAGGAACAGCTTAAAAAGAGAATCCTAATGTGATTTCTTTATAATGGGTGTGTTCCTTATGTTATCCTAGTGTCTAAACTCTTCTCCATGGCTGGACCCCCAAATAATATTCCTTTACGTGCTAAGGGGTATCTTGAGAGTGGGATAGGTTTAATAACTACCCTAACCCTAACGCGTACCCTTACCCTAATCCATACCCTAACCCTAACACGTACCCTAATCCTAAGCCGTACCCTAAACCGAGCCCTAACCCTAACACTAACCCTAACCCTAACCCCAACCCATACCCTACGCCGTACCCGCACCCCTCCCCGAACCCGTACCCTAAGCCGTACCCTAAGCCTAACCCTAAGCCTAACCCTAACCCTAGGCTACCCTTGACTGCTTCTGCCTCCAATAGATTTCCTAACCACTAGTGTTTTAAGGAACAGCTTAAAAAGAGAATCCTAATGTGATTTCTTTATAATGGGTGTGTTCCTTATCTTATCCTAGTTTCTAAACTCTTCTCCATGGCTGGACCCCCAAATAATATTCCTTTATGTGCTAAGGGGTATCTAGAGAGTGGGATAGGTTTAATAACTACCCTAACCCTAACGCGTACCCTAACCCTAACCCCTACCCTAACCCTAACACGTACCCTATTCCCAACCCGTACCCTAAACCGAGCCCTAACCCTAACACTAACCCTAACCCTAACCCTAACCCATACCCTACGCCGTACCCGCACCCCTCCCCGAACCCGTACCCTAAGCGGTACCCTGACCCTAACCCTAAGCCTAACCCTAACCCTAGGCTACCCTTGACTGCTTCTGCCTCCAATAGATTTCCTAAGCACTAGTGTTTTAAGGAACAGCTTAAAAAGAGAATCCTAATGTGATTTCTTTATAATGGGTGTGTTCCTTATCTTATCCTAGTGTCTAAACTCTTCTCCATGGCTGGACCCCCAAATAATATTCCTTTACGTGCTAAGGGGTATCTAGAGAGTGGGATAGGTTTAATATCTACCCTAACCCTAACGCGTACCCTAACCCTAACCCCTACCCTAACCCTAACACGTACCCTAATCCTAACCCGTACCCTAAACCGAGCCCTAACCCTAACACTAACCCTAACCCTAACCCATACCCTATGCCGTACCCGCACCCCTCCCCGAACCCGTACCCTAAGCCGTACCCTAAGCCTAACCCTAAGCCTGACCCTAACCCTAGGCTACCCTTGACTGCTTCTGCTTCCAATAGATTTCCTAAGCACTAGTGTTTTAAGGAACAGCTTAAAAAGAGAATCCTTGTGTGATTTCTTTATAATTGGTGTGTTCCTTATCTTATCCTACTGTCTAAACTCTTCTCCATGGCTGGACCCCCAAATAATATTCCTTTACGTGCTAAGGGGTATCTAGAGAGTGGGATAGGTTTAATAACTACCCTAACCCTAACGCGTACCCTAACCCCTACCCTAACCCTAACACGTACCCTATTCCTAACCATACCCTAAACCGAGCCCTAACCCTAACACTAACCCTAACCCTAACCCTAACCCATACCCTACACCGTACCCGCACCCCTCCCCGAACCCGTACCCTAAGCCGTACCCTAACCCTAACCCTAAGCCTAACCCTAACCCTAGGCTACCCTTGACTGCTTCTGCCTCCAATAGATTTCCTAAGCACTAGTGTTTTAAGGAACAGCTTAAAAAGAGAATCCTAATGTGATTTCTTTATAATGGGTGTGTTCCTTATCTTATCCTAGTGTCTAAACTCTTCTCCATGGCTGGACCCCCAAATAATATTCCTTTACGTGCTAAGGGGTATCTAGAGAGTGGCATAGGTTTAATAACTACCCTAAACCTAACGCGTACCCTAACCCTAACCCCTACCCTAACCGTAACGCGTACCCTATCCCTAACCACTACCCTAACCCTAACACGTACCCTAATCCTAACCCGTACCCTAAACCGAGCCCTAACCCTAACACTAACCCTAACCCTAACCCTAACCCATACCCTACGCCATAACCGAACCCCTCCCCGAACCCGTACCCTAGGCCGTACCCTAAGCCTAACCCTGAGCCTAACCCTAACCCTAGGCTACCCTTGACTGCTTCTGCCTCCAATAGATTTCCTAAGCACTAGTGTTTTAAGGAACAACTTAAAAAGAGAATCCTAATGTGATTTCTTTATAATGGGTGTGTTCCTTATCTTATCCTAGTGTCTAAACTCTTCTCCATGGCTGGACCCCCAAATAATATTCCTTTACGTGCTAAGGGGTGTCTAGAGAGTGGGATAGGTTTAATAACTACTCTAACCCTAACGTGTACCCTAACCCTAACCCCTACCCTAACCCTAACACGTACCCTATTCCTAACCCGTACCCTAAACCGAGCCCTAACCCTAACACTAACCCTAACCCTAACCCTAACCCATACCCTACGCCATACCCGCACCCCTCCCCGAACCCGTACCCTAATCCGTACCCTAACCCTAACCCTGAGCCTAACCCTAACCCTAGGCTACCCTTGACTGCTTCTGCCTCCAATAGATTTCCTAAGCACTAGTGTTTTAAGGAACAGCTTAAAAAGAGAATCCTAATGTGATTTCTTTATAATGGGTGTGTTCCTTATCTTATCCCAGTGTCTAAACTCTTCTCCATGGCTGGACCCCCAAATAATATTCCTTTACGTGCTAAGGGGTATCTAGAGAGTGGGATAGGTTTAATAACTACCCTAACCCTAACGCGTACCCTAACCCTAACCCCTACCCTAACCCTAACACGTACCCTAATCCTAACCCGTACCCTAAACCGAGCCCTAACCCTAACACTAACCTTAACCCTAACCCTAACCCATACCCTACGCCGTACCCGCACCCCTCCCCGAACCTGTACCCTAAGCCGTACCCTAAGCCTAACCCTAAGCCTAACCCTAACCCTAGGCTACCCTTGACTGCTTCTGCCTCCAATAGATTTCCTAAGCACTAGTGTTTTAAGGAACAGCTTAAAAAGAGAATCCTAATGTGATTTCTTTATAATGGGTGTGTTCCTCATCTTATCCTAGTGTCCAAACTCTTCTCCATGGCTGGACCCCCAAATAATATTCCTTTACGTGCTAACGGGTATCTAGAGAGTGGGATAGGTTTAATAACTACCCTAACCCTAACGCGTACCCTAACCCTAACCCCTACCCTAACCCTAACACGTACCCTAATCCTAACCCGTACCCTAAACCGAGCCCTAACCCTAACACTAACCCTAACCCTAACCCTAACCCATACCCTACGCCGTACCCGCACCCCTCCCCGAACCCGTACCCTAAGCCGTACCCTAAGCCTAACCCTAAGCCTAACCCTAACCCTAGGCTACCCTTGACTGCTTCTGCCTCCAATAGATTTCCTAAGCACTAGTGTTTTAAGGAACAGCTTAAAAAGAGAATCCTAATGTGATTTCTTTATAATGGGTGTGTTCCTTATGTTATCCTAGTGTCTAAACTCTTCTCCATGGCTGGACCCCCAAATAATATTCCTTTACGTGCTAAGGGGTATCTTGAGAGTGGGATAGGTTTAATAACTACCCTAACCCTAACGCGTACCCTTACCCTAATCCATACCCTAACCCTAACACGTACCCTAATCCTAAGCCGTACCCTAAACCGAGCCCTAACCCTAACACTAACCCTAACCCTAACCCCAACCCATACCCTACGCCGTACCCGCACCCCTCCCCGAACCCGTACCCTAAGCCGTACCCTAAGCCTAACCCTAATCCTAACCCTAACCCTAGGCTACCCTTGACTGCTTCTGCCTCCAATAGATTTCCTAACCACTAGTGTTTTAAGGAACAGCTTAAAAAGAGAATCCTAATGTGATTTCTTTATAATGGGTGTGTTCCTTATCTTATCCTAGTTTCTAAACTCTTCTCCATGGCTGGACCCCCAAATAATATTCCTTTACGTGCTAAGGGGTATCTAGAGAGTGGGATAGGTTTAATAACTACCCTAACCCTAACGCGTACCCTAACCCTAACCCCTACCCTAACCCTAACACGTACCCTATTCCCAACCCGTACCCTAAACCGAGCCCTAACCCTAACACTAACCCTAACCCTAACCCTAACCCATACCCTACGCCGTACCCGCACCCCTCCCCGAACCCGTACCCTAAGCGGTACCCTGACCCTAACCCTAAGCCTAACCCTAACCCTAGGCTACCCTTGACTGCTTCTGCCTCCAATAGATTTCCTAAGCACTAGTGTTTTAAGGAACAGCTTAAAAAGAGAATCCTAATGTGATTTCTTTATAATGGGTGTGTTCCTTATCTTATCCTAGTGTCTAAACTCTTCTCCATGGCTGGACCCCCAAATAATATTCCTTTACGTGCTAAGGGGTATCTAGAGAGTGGGATAGGTTTAATATCTACCCTAACCCTAACGCGTACCCTAACCCTAACCCCTACCCTAACCCTAACACGTACCCTAATCCTAACCCGTACCCTAAACCGAGCCCTAACCCTAACACTAACCCTAACCCTAACCCATACCCTATGCCGTACCCGCACCCCTCCCCGAACCCGTACCCTAAGCCGTACCCTAAGCCTAACCCTAAGCCTAACCCTAACCCTAGGCTACCCTTGACTGCTTCTGCCTCCAAGAGATTTCCTAAGCACTACTGTTTTAAGGAACAGCTTAAAAAGAGAATCCTAATGTGATTTCTTTATAATGGGTGTGTTCCTTATCTTATCCTAGTGTCCAAACTCTTCTCCATGGCTGAACCCCCAAATAATATTCCTTTACGTGCTAAGGGGTGTCTAGAGAGTGGGATAGGTTTAATAACTACCCTAACCCTAACGCGTACCCTAACACTAACCCCTACACTAACCCTAACACGTACCCTATTCCTAACCCGTACCCTAAACCGAGACCTAGCCCTAACACTAACCCTAACCCTAACCCTAACCCATACCCTACGCCGTACCTGCACCCCTCCCCGAACCCGTACCCTAAGCCATACCCTAACCGTAACCCTAAGCCTAACCCTAACCCTTGGCTACCCTTGAATGCTTCTGCCTCCAATAGATTTCCTAAGCACTAGTGTTTTAAGGAACAGCTTAAAAAGAGAATCCTAATGTGATTTCTTTATAATGGGTGTGTTCCTTATCTTATACTAGTGTCTAAACTCTTCTCCATGGCTGGACCCCCAAATAATATTCCTTTACGTGCTAAGGGGTATCTAGAGAGTGGGATAGGTTTAATAACTACCCTAACCCTAATGCGTACCCTAACACTAACCCCTACCCTAACCCTAACACGTACCCTAATCCTAACCCGTACCCTAAACCGAGCCCTAACCCTAACACTAATCCTAACCCTAACCCTAACCCATACCCTACGCCGTACCCGCACCCTTCCCCGAACCCGTACCCTAAGCCGTACCCTAAGCCTAACCCTAAGCCTAACCCTAACCCTAGGCTACCCTTGACTGCTTCTGCCTCCAATAGATTTCCTAAGCACTAGTGTTTTAAGGAACAGCTTAAAAAGAGAATCCTAATGTGATTTCTTTATAATGGGTGTGTTCCTTATCTTATCCTAGTGTCTAATCTCTTCTCCATGGCTGGACCCCCAAATAATATTCCTTTACGTGCTAAAGGGTATCTAGAGAGTGGGATAGGTTTAATAACTACCCTAACCCTAACGCGTACCCTAACCCTAACCCCTACCCTAACCCTAACACGTACCCTAATCCTAACCCGTACCCTAAAACGAGCCCTAACCCTAACACTAACCCTAACCCTAACCCTAACCCATACCCTACACCGTACCCGAACCCCTCCCCGAACCCGTACCTTACGCCGTAACCTAAGCCTAACCCTGAGCCTAACCCTAACCCTAGGCTACCCTTGACTGCTTGTGCCTCCAATAGATTTCCTAAGCACTAGTGTTTTAAGGAACAGCTTAAAAAGAGAATCCTAATGTGATTTCTTTATAATGGGTGTGTTCCTTATCTTATCCTAGTGTCGAAACTCTTCTCCATGGCTGGACCCCCAAATAATATTCCTTTACGTGCTAAGGGGTATCTAGAGAGTGGGATAGGTTTAATAACTACCCTAACCCTAACGCGTACCCTAACCCTAACCCCTACCCTAACCCTAACAAGTACCCTAATCCTAACCCGTACCCTAAACTGAGCCCTAACCCTAACACTAACCCTAACCCTAACCCTAACCCATACCCTACGCCGTACCCGCACCCCTCCCCGAACCCGTACCCTAAGCCGTACCCTAAGCCTAACCCTAAGCCTAAACCTAACCCTAGGCTACCCTTGACTGCTTCTGCCTCCAATAGATTTCCTAAGCACTAGTGTTTTAAGGAACAGCTTTAAAAGAGAATCCTAATGTGATTTCTTTATAATGGGTGTGTTCCTTATCTTATCCCAGTGTCTAAACTCTTCTCCATGGCTGGACCCCCAAATAATATTCCTTTACGTGCTAAGGGGTATCTAGAGAGTGGGATAGGTTTAATAACTACCCTAACCCTAACGCGTACCCTAACCCTAACCCCTACCCTAACCCTAACACGTACCCTATTCCTAACCCGTACCGTAAAACGAGCCCTAACCCTAACACTAACCCTAACCCATACCCTACGCCGTACCCGCACCCCTCCCCGAACCCGTACCCTAAGCCGTACCCTGACCCTAACCCTAAGCCTAACCCTAACCCTAGGCTACCCTTGACTGCTTCTGCCTCCAATAGATTTCCTAAGCACTAGTGTTTTAAGGAACAGCTTAAAAAGAGAATCCTAATGTGATTTCTTTATAATGGGTGTGTTCCTTATCTTATCCTAGTGTCTAAACTCTTCTCCATGGCTGGACCCCCAAATAATATTCCTTTACGTGCTAAGGGGTATCTAGAGAGTGGGATAGGTTTAATAACTACCCTAACCCTAACGCGTACCCTAACCCTAACCCCTACCCTAACCCTAACACGTACCCTATTCCTAACCCGTACCGTAAAACGAGCCCTAACCCTAACACTAACCCTAACCCATACCCTACGCCGTACCCGCACCCCTCCCCGAACCCGTACCCTAAGCCGTACCCTGACCCTAACCCTAAGCCTAACCCTAACCCTAGGCTACCCTTGACTGCTTCTGCCTCCAATAGATTTCCTAAGCACTAGTGTTTTAAGGAACAGCTTAAAAAGAGAATCCTAATGTGATTTCTTTATAATGGGTGTGTTCCTTATCTTATCCTAGTTTCTAAACTCTTCTCCATGGCTGGACCCCCAAATAATATTCCTTTACGTGCTAAGGGGTATCTAGAGAGTGGGATAGGTTTAATAACTACCCTAACCCTAACGCGTACCCTAACCCTAACCCCTACCCTAACCCTAACACGTACCCTATTCCCAACCCGTACCCTAAACCGAGCCCTAACCCTAACACTAACCCTAACCCTAACCCTAACCCATACCCTACGCCGTACCCGCACCCCTCCCCGAACCCGTACCCTAAGCGGTACCCTGACCCTAACCCTAAGCCTAACCCTAACCCTAGGCTACCCTTGACTGCTTCTGCCTCCAATAGATTTCCTAAGCACTAGTGTTTTAAGGAACAGCTTAAAAAGAGAATCCTAATGTGATTTCTTTATAATGGGTGTGTTCCTTATCTTATCCTAGTGTCTAAACTCTTCTCCATGGCTGGACCCCCAAATAATATTCCTTTACGTGCTAAGGGGTATCTAGAGAGTGGGATAGGTTTAATATCTACCCTAACCCTAACGCGTACCCTAACCCTAACCCCTACCCTAACCCTAACACGTACCCTAATCCTAACCCGTACCCTAAACCGAGCCCTAACCCTAACACTAACCCTAACCCTAACCCATACCCTATGCCGTACCCGCACCCCTCCCCGAACCCGTACCCTAAGCCGTACCCTAAGCCTAACCCTAAGCCTAACCCTAACCCTAGGCTACCCTTGACTGCTTCTGCCTCCAAGAGATTTCCTAAGCACTACTGTTTTAAGGAACAGCTTAAAAAGAGAATCCTAATGTGATTTCTTTATAATGGGTGTGTTCCTTATCTTATCCCAGTGTCTAAACTCTTCTCCATGGCTGAACCCCCAAATAATATTCCTTTACGTGCTAAGGGGTGTCTAGAGAGTGGGATAGGTTTAATAACTACCCTAACCCTAACGCGTACCCTAACCCTAACCCCTACCCTAACCCTAACACGTACCCTAATCCTAACCCGTACCCTAAAACGAGCCCTAACCCTAACACTAACCCTAACCCTAACCCTAACCCATACCCTACACCGTACCCGAACCCCTCCCCGAACCCGTACCCTACGCCGTAACCTAAGCCTAACCCTGAGCCTAACCCTAACCCTAGGCTACCCTTGACTGCTTGTGCCTCCAATAGATTTCCTAAGCACTAGTGTTTTAAGGAACAGCTTAAAAAGAGAATCCTAATGTGATTTCTTTATAATGGGTGTGTTCCTTATCTTATCCTAGTGTCTAAACTCTTCTCCATGGCTGGACCCCCAAATAATATTCCTTTACGTGCTAAGGGGTATCTAGAGAGTGGGATAGGTTTAATAACTACCCTAACCCTAACGCGTACCCTAACCCTAACCCCTACCCTAACCCTAACAAGTACCCTAATCCTAACCCGTACCCTAAACTGAGCCCTAACCCTAACACTAACCCTAACCCTAACCCTAACCCATACCCTACGCCGTACCCGCACCCCTCCCCGAACCCGTACCCTAAGCCGTACCCTAAGCCTAACCCTAAGCCTAAACCTAACCCTAGGCTACCCTTGACTGCTTCTGCCTCCAATAGATTTCCTAAGCACTAGTGTTTTAAGGAACAGCTTTAAAAGAGAATCCTAATGTGATTTCTTTATAATGGGTGTGTTCCTTATCTTATCCCAGTGTCTAAACTCTTCTCCATGGCTGGACCCCCAAATAATATTCCTTTACGTGCTAAGGGGTATCTAGAGAGTGGGATAGGTTTAATAACTACCCTAACCCTAACGCGTACCCTAACCCTAACCCCTACCCTAACCCTAACACGTACCCTATTCCTAACCCGTACCGTAAAACGAGCCCTAACCCTAACACTAACCCTAACCCATACCCTACGCCGTACCCGCACCCCTCCCCGAACCCGTACCCTAAGCCGTACCCTGACCCTAACCCTAAGCCTAACCCTAACCCTAGGCTACCCTTGACTGCTTCTGCCTCCAATAGATTTCCTAAGCACTAGTGTTTTAAGGAACAGCTTAAAAAGAGAATCCTAATGTGATTTCTTTATAATGGGTGTGTTCCTTATCTTATCCTAGTGTCTAAACTCTTTTCCATGGATGGACCCCCAAATAATATTCCTTTACGTGCTAAGGGGTATCTAGAGAGTGGAATAGGTTTAATAACTACCCTAACCCTAACGCGTACCCTAACCCTAACCCCTACGCTAACCCTAACACGTAGCCTAATCCTAACCCGTACCCTAAACTGAGCCCTAACCCTAACACTAACCCTAACCCTAACCCTAACCCATACCCTACGCCGTACCCGCACCCCTCCCCGAACCCGTACCCTAAGCCGTACCCTAAGCCTAACCCTAAGCCTAACCCTAACCCTGGGCTACCCTTGACTAATTCTGCCTCCAATAGATTTCCTAAGCACTAGTGTTTTAAGGAACAGCTTTAAAAGAGAATCCTAATGTGATTTCTTTATAATGGGTGTGTTCCTTATCTTATCCCAGTGTGTAAACTCTTCTCCATGGCTGGACCCCCAAATAATATTCCTTTACGTGCTAAGGGGTATCTAGAGAGTGGGATAGGTTTAATAACTACCCTAACCCTAACGCGTACCCTAACCCTAACCCCTAACCTAACCCTAACACGTACCCTATTCCTAACCCGTACCCTAAACCGAGCCCTAACCCTAACACTAACCCTAACCCTAACCCTAACCCATACCCTACGCCGTACCCGCACCCCTCCCCGAACCCGTACCCTAAGCCGTACCCTGACCCTAACCCTAAGCCTAACCCTAACCCTAGGCTACCCTTGACTGCTTCTGCCTCCAATAGATTTCCTAAGCACTAGTGTTTTAAGGAACAGCTTAAAAAGAGAATCCTAATGTGATTTCTTTATAATGGGTGTGTTCCTTATCTTATCCTAGTGTCTAAACTCTTCTCCATGGCTGGACCCCCAAATAATATTCCTTTACGTGCTAAGGGGTATCTAGAGAGTGGGATAGGTTTAATAACTACCCTAACCCTAACGCGTACCCTAACCCTAACCCCTACCCTAACCCTAACACGTACCCTAATCCTAACCCGTACCCTAAACCGAGCCCTAACCCTAACACTAACCCTAACCCTAACCCTAACCCATACCCTACGCCGTACCCGAACCTCTTCCCGAACCCGTACCCTAGGCCGTACCCTAAGCCTAACCCTGAGCCTAACCCTAACCCTAGGCTACCCTTGACTGCTTCTGCCTCCAATAGATTTCCTAAGCACTAGTGTTTTAAGGAACAGCTTAAAAAGAGAATCCTAATGTGATTTCTTTATAATGGGTGTGTTCCTTATCTTATCCCAGTGTGTAAACTCTTCTCCATGGCTGAACCCCCAAATAATATTCCTTTACGTGCTAAGGGGTGTGTAGAGAGTGGGATAGGTTTAATAACTACCCTAACCCTAACGCGTACCCTAACCCTAACCCCTACCCTAACCCTAACATGAACCCTAATCCTAACCCGTACCCTAAACCGAGCCCTAACCCTAACACTAACCCTAAACCTAACCCTAACCCATGCCCTACGCCGTACCAGCACCCCTACCTGAACCCGTACCCTAAGCCGTACCCTAAGCCTGACCCTAAGCCTAACCCTAACCCTAGGCTACCCTTGACTGCTTCTGCCTCCAATAGATTTCCTAAGCACTAGTGTTTTAAGGAACAGCTTAAAAAGAGAATCCTAATGTGATTTCTTAATACTGGGTGTCTTCCTTATCTTATCCTAGTGTCTAAACTCTTCTCCATGGCTGGACCCCCAAATAATATTCCTTTATGTGCTAAGGGGTATCTAGAGAGTGGGATAGGTTTAATAACTACCCTAACCCTAAAGTGTACCCTAACACTAACCCCTACCCTAACCCTAACACGTACCCTAATCCTAAGCCGTACCCTAAACCGAGCCCTAACCCTAACCCTAACCCTAACCCTAACCCATACCCTACGCCGTACCCGAACCCCTACCCCAAACCCGTACCCTAAGCCGTCCCCTAAGCCTAACCCTAAGCCTGAGCCTAACCCTAGGCTACCCTTGACTGCTTCTGCTTCCAATAGATTTCCTAAGAACTAGTGTTTTAAGGAACAGCTTAAAAAGAGAATCCTTGTGTGATTTCTTTATAATGGGTGTGTTCCTTATCTTATCCTAGTGTCTAAACTCTTCTCCATGGCTGGACCCCCAAATAATATTCCTTTACGTGCTAAGGGGTATCTAGAGAGTGGGATAGGTTTAATAACTACCCTAACCCTAACGCGTACCCTAACCCTAACCCCTACCCTAACCCTAACGCGTACCCTAATCCTAAGCCGTATCCTAAACCGAGCCCTAACCCTAACACTAACCCTAACCGTAACCCTAACCCATACCCTACGCCGTACCTGAACCCCTCCCCGAAACCGTACCCTAAGCCGTACCCTAAGCCTAACCCTAAGCCTAACCCTCACCCTAGGCTACCCTTGACTGCTTCTGCCTCCAATACACTTCCTAAGCACTAGTGTTTTAAGGAACAGCTTAAAAAGTGAATCCTAATGTGATTTCTTAATAATGGGTGTGTTCCTTATCTTATCCTAGTGTCTAAACTCTTCTGCATGCCTGGACCCCCAAATAATATTCCTTTACGTGCTAAGGGGTATCTAGAGACTGAGATAGGTTTAATAACTACGCTAACCCTAACGCGTACCCTAACCCTAACCCCTACCCTAACCCTAACACGTACCCTAATCCTAACCCGTACCCTAAACCGAGCCCTTACCCTAATACTAACCCTAACCCTAACACTAACCCATACACTACGCCGTACCCGAACCCCTCCCTGAACCCGTACCCTAAGCCGTACCCTAACCCTAACCCTAAGCCTAACCCTAACCCTAGGCTACCCTTGACTGCTTCTGCCTCCAATAGATTTCCTAAGCACTAGTGTTTTAAGGAACAGCTTAAAAAGAGAATCCTAATGTGATTTCTTTATAATGGGTGTGTTCCTTATCTTATCCTAGTGTCTAAATTCTTCTCCATGGCTGGACCCCCAAATAATATTCCTTTACGTGCTAAGGGGTATGTAGAGAGTGGAGTAGTTTTAATGACTACCCTAACCCTAACGCGTACCCTAACCCTAACCCCTACCCTAACCCTAACACGTACCCTAATCCTAAACCGTACCCTAAACCGAGCCCTAACCGTAACACTAACCCTAACCTTAACCCTAACCCATACCCTACGCCGTACCCGAACCCCTCCCTGAACCCGTACCCTAAGCCGTACACTAAGCCTAACCCTAAGCCTAACCCTAACCCTAGGCTACCCTTGACTGCTTCTGCCTCCAATAGATTTCCTAAGCACTAGTGTTTTAAGGAACAGCTTAAAAAGAGAATCCTAATGTGATTTCTTTATAATGGGTGTGTTCCTTATCTTATCCTAGTGTCTAAACTCTTCTCCATGGCTGGACCCCCAAATAATATTCCTTTACGTGCTAACGGGTATCTAGAGAGTGGGATAGGTTTAATAACTACCCTAACACTAACGCGTACCCTAACCCTAACCCCTACCATAACCCTGACACGTACCCTAATCCTAACCCGTACCCTAAACCGAGCCCTAACCCTAATACAAACCCTAACCCTAACCCTAACCCATACCCTACGCCGTACCCGAACCCCTCCCCGAACCCGTACCCTAAGCCGTACCCTAAGCCTAACCCTAAGCCTAACCCTAACCCTAGGCTACCCTTGACTGCTTCTGCCTCCAATAGATTTCCTAAGCACTAGTGTTTTAAGGAACAGCTTAAAAAGAGAATCCTAATGTGATTTCTTTATAATGGGTGTGTTCCTTATCTTATCCTAGTGTCTAAACTCTTCTCCATGGCTGGACCCCCAAATAATATTCCTTTACGTGCTTAGGGGTATCTAGAGAGTGGGATAGGTTTAATAACTACCCTAACCCTAACGTGTACCCTAACCCTAACCCCTACCCTAACCCTAACACGTACCCTAATCCTAAGCCGTACCCTAAACCGAGCCCTAACCCTAACACTAACCCTAACCCTAACCCTAACCCATACCCTACGCCGTACCCGAACCCCTACCCCAAACCCGTACCCTAAGCCGTCCCCTAAGCCTAACCCTAAGCCTGACCCTAACCCTAGGCTACCCTTGACTGCTTCTGCTTCCAATAGATTTCCTAAGCACTAGTGTTTTAAGGAACAGCTTAAAAAGAGAATCCTTGTGTGATTTCTTTATAATGGGTGTGTTCCTTATCTTATTCTACTGTCTAAACTCTTCTCCATGGCTGGACCCCCAAATAATATTCCTTTACGTGCTAAGGGGTATCTAGAGAGTGGGATAGGTTTAATAACTACCCTAACCCTAACGCGTACCCTAACCCCTACCCTAACCCTAACACGTACCCTATTCCTAACCATACCCTAAACCGAGCCCTAATCCTAACACTAACCCTAACCCTAACCCTAACCCATACCCTACACCGTACCCGCACCCCTCCCCGAACCCGTACCCTAAGCCGTACCCTAACCCTAACCCTAAGCCTAACCCTAACCCTAGGCTACCCTTGACTGCTTCTGCCTCCAATAGATTTCCTAAGCACTAGTGTTTTAAGGAACAGCTTAAAAAGAGAATCCTAATGTGATTTCTTTATAATGGGTGTGTTCCTTATCTTATCCTAGTGTCTAAACTCTTCTCCATGGCTGGACCCCCAAATAATATTCCTTTACGTGCTAAGGGGTATCTAGAGAGTGGGATAGGTTTAATAACTACCCTAAACCTAACGCGTACCCTAACCCTAACCCCTACCCTAACCCTAACGCGTACCCTATCCCTAACCACTACCCTAACCCTAACACGTACCCTAATCCTAACCCGTACCCTAAACCGAGCCCTAACCCTAACACTAACCCTAACCCTAACCCTAACCCATACCCTACGCCATAACCGAACCCCTCCCCGAACCCGTACCCTAGGCCGTACCCTAAGCCTAACCCTGAGCCTAACCCTAACCCTAGGCTACCCTTGACTGCTTCTGCCTCCAATAGATTTCCTAAGCACTAGTGTTTTAAGGAACAGCTTAGAAAGAGAATCCTAATGTTATTTCTTTATAATGGGTGTGTTCCTTATCTTATCCCAGTGTGTAAACTCTTCTCCATGGCTGAACCCCCAAATAATATTCCTTTACGTGCTAAGGGGTGTCTAGAGAGTGGGATAGGTTTAATAACTACTCTAACCCTAACGCGTACCCTAACCCTAACCCCTATCCTAACCCTAACACGTACCCTATTCCTAACCCGTACCCTAAACCGAGCCCTAACCCTAACACTAACCCTAACCCTAACCCTAACCCATGCCCTACGCCGTACCCGCACCCCTCCATGATCCCGTACCCTAAGCCGTACCCTAAGCCTAACCCTAAGCCTAACCCTAACCCTAGGCTACCCTTGACTGCTTCTGCCTCCAATAGATTTCCTAAGCACTAGTGTTTTAAGGAACAGCTTAAAAAGAGAATCCTAATGTGATTTCTTTATAATGGGTGTGTTCCTTTTCTTATCCTAGTGTCTAAACTCTTCTCCATGGCTGGACCCCCAAATAATATTCCTTTACGTGCTAAGGGGTATCTAGAGAGTGGGATAGGTTTAATAACTACCCTAACCCTAACGCGTACCCTACCCCTAACGCCTACCCTAACCCTAACACGTACCCTATTCCTAACCCATAACCTAAACCGAGCCCTAACCCTAACACTAACCCTAACCCTAACCCTAACCCATACCCTACGCCGTACCCGCACCCCTCCCCGAAACCGTACCCTAAGCCGTACCCTAACCCTAAACCTAAGCCTAACCCTAACCCTAGGCTACCCTTGACTGCTTCTGCCTCCAATAGATTTCCTAAGCACTAGTGTTTTAAGGAACAGCTTAAAAAGAGAATCCTAATGTGATTTCTTTATAATGGGTGTGTTCCTTACCTTATCCTAGTGTCCAAACTCTTCTCCATGGCTGGACCCCCAAATAATATTCCTTTACGTGCTAACGGGTATCTAGAGAGTGGGATAGGTTTAATAACTACCCTAACCCTAACGCGTACCCTAAACCTAACCCCTACCCTAACCCTAACGCGTACCCTATCCCTAACCCCTACCCTAACCCTAACACGTACCCTAATCCTAACCCGTACCCTAAACCGAGCCCTAACCCTAACACTAACCCTAACCCTAACCCTAACCCATACCCTACGCCGTACCCGCACCCCTCCCCGAACCCGTACCCTAAGCCGTACCCTAACCCTAAACCTAAGCCTAACCCTAACCCTAGGCTACCCTTGACTGCTTCTGCCTCCAATAGATTTCCTAAGCACTAGTGTTTTAAGGAACAACTTAAAAAGAGAATCCTAATGTGATTTCTTTATAATGGGTGTGTTCCTTATCTTATCCTAGTGTCTAAACTCTTCTCCATGGCTGGACCCCCAAATAATATTCCTTTACGTGCTAAGGGGTATCTAGAGAGTGGGATAGGTTTAATAACTACCCTAACCCTAACGCGTACCCTAACCCTAACCCCTACCCTAACCCTAACACGTACCCTAATCCTAACCCGTACCCTAAACCGAGCCCTAACCCTAACACTAACCCTAACCCTAACCCTAACCCATACCCTACGCCGTACCCGAACCCCTACCCCAAACCCGTACCCTAAGCCGTCCCCTAAGCCTAACCCTAAGCCTGACCCTAACCCTAGGCTACCCTTGACTGCTTCTGCTTCCAATAGATTTCCTAAGCACTAGTGTTTTAAGGAACAGCTTAAAAAGAGAATCCTTGTGTGATTTCTTTATAATGGGTGTGTTCCTTATCTTATCCTACTGTCTAAACTCTTCTCCATGGCTGGACCCCCAAATAATATTCCTTTACGTGCTAAGGGGTATCTAGAGAGTGGGATAGGTTTAATAACTACTCTAACCCTAACGTGTACCCTAACCCTAACCCCTACCCTAACCCTAACACGTACCCTATTCCTAACCCGTACCCTAAACCGAGCCCTAACCCTAACACTAACCCTAACCCTAACCCTAACCCATACCCTACGCCATACCCGCACCCCTCCCCGAACCCGTACCCTAATCCGTACCCTAACCCTAACCCTGAGCCTAACCCTAACCCTAGGCTACCCTTGACTGCTTCTGCCTCCAATAGATTTCCTAAGCACTAGTGTTTTAAGGAACAGCTTAAAAAGAGAATGCTAATGTGATTTCTTTATAATGGGTGTGTTCCTTATCTTATCCCAGTGTCTAAACTCTTCTCCATGGCTGGACCCCCAAATAATATTCCTTTACGTGCTAAGGGGTATCTAGAGAGTGGGATAGGTTTAATAACTACCCTAACCCTAACGCGTACCCTAACCCTAACCCCTACCCTAACCCTAACACGTACCCTAATCCTAACCCGTACCCTAAACCGAGCTCTAACCCTAACACTAACCCTAACCCTAACCCTAACCCATACCCTACGCCGTACCCGCACCCCTCCCCGAAACCGTACCCTAAGCCGTACCCTAAGCCTAACCCTAAGCCTAACCCTAACCCTAGGCTACCCTTGACTGCTTCTGCCTCCAATAGATTTCCTAAGCACTAGTGTTTTAAGGAACAGCTTAAAAAGAGAATCCTAATGTGATTTCTTTATAATGGGTGTGTTCCTTATCTTATCCTAGTGTCCAAACTCTTCTCCATGGCTGGACCCCCAAATAATATTCCTTTACGTGCTAACGGGTATCTAGAGAGTGGGATAGGTTTAATAACTACCCTAACCCTAACGCGTACCCTAAACCTAACCCCTACCCTAACCCTAACGCGTACCCTATCCCTAACCCCTACCCTAACCCTAACACGTACCCTAATCCTAACCCGTGCCCTAAACCGAGCCCTAACCCTAACACTAACCCTAACCCTAACCCTAACCCATACCCTACGCCGTACCCGCACCCCTCCCCGAACCCGTACCCTACGCCGTAACCTAAGCCTAACCCTGAGCCTAACCCTAACCCTAGGCTACCCTTGACTGCTTGTGCCTCCAATAGATTTCCTAAGCACTAGTGTTTTAAGGAACAGCTTAAAAAGAGAATCCTAATGTGATTTCTTTATAATGGGTGTGTTCCTTATCTTATCCTAGTGTCTAAACTCTTCTCCATGGCTGGACCCCCAAATAATATTCCTTTACGTGCTAAGGGGTATCTAGAGAGTGGGATAGGTTTAATAACTACCCTAACCCTAACGCGTACCCTAACCCTAACCCCTACCCTAACCCTAACAAGTACCCTAATCCTAACCCGTACCCTAAACTGAGCCCTAACCCTAACACTAACCCTAACCCTAACCCTAACCCATACCCTACGCCGTACCCGCACCCCTCCCCGAACCCGTACCCTAAGCCGTACCCTAAGCCTAACCCTAAGCCTAAACCTAACCCTAGGCTACCCTTGACTGCTTCTGCCTCCAATAGATTTCCTAAGCACTAGTGTTTTAAGGAACAGCTTTAAAAGAGAATCCTAATGTGATTTCTTTATAATGGGTGTGTTCCTTATCTTATCCCAGTGTCTAAACTCTTCTCCATGGCTGGACCCCCAAATAATATTCCTTTACGTGCTAAGGGGTATCTAGAGAGTGGGATAGGTTTAATAACTACCCTAACCCTAACGCGTACCCTAACCCTAACCCCTACCCTAACCCTAACACGTACCCTATTCCTAACCCGTACCGTAAAACGAGCCCTAACCCTAACACTAACCCTAACCCATACCCTACGCCGTACCCGCACCCCTCCCCGAACCCGTACCCTAAGCCGTACCCTGACCCTAACCCTAAGCCTAACCCTAACCCTAGGCTACCCTTGACTGCTTCTGCCTCCAATAGATTTCCTAAGCACTAGTGTTTTAAGGAACAGCTTAAAAAGAGAATCCTAATGTGATTTCTTTATAATGGGTGTGTTCCTTATCTTATCCTAGTGTCTAAACTCTTCTCCATGGCTGGACCCCCAAATAATATTCCTTTACGTGCTAAGGGGTATCTAGAGAGTGGGATAGGTTTAATAACTACCCTAACCCTAACGCGTACCCTAACCCTAACCCCTACCCTAACCCTAACACGTAGCCTAATCCTAACCCGTACCCTAAACTGAGCCCTAACCCTAACACTAACCCTAACCCTAACCCTAACCCATACCCTACGCCGTACCCGCACCCCTCCCCGAACCCGTACCCTAAGCCGTACCCTAAGCCTAACCCTAAGCCTAACCCTAACCCTAGGCTACCCTTGACTAATTCTGCCTCCAATAGATTTCCTAAGCACTAGTGTTTTAAGGAACAGCTTTAAAAGAGAATCCTAATGTGATTTCTTTATAATGGGTGTGTTCCTTATCTTATCCCAGTGTGTAAACTCTTCTCCATGGCTGGACCCCCAAATAATATTCCTTTACCTGCTAAGGGGTATCTAGAGAGTGGGATAGGTTTAATAACTACCCTAACCCTAACGCGTACCCTAACCCTAACCCCTACCCTAACCCTAACACGTACCCTATTCCTAACCCGTACCCTAAACCGAGCCCTAACCCTAACACTAATCCTAACCCTAACCCTAACCCATACCCTACGCCGTACCCGCACTCCTCCCCGAACCCGTACCCTAAGCCGTACCCTAAGCCTAACCCTAAGCCTAACCCTAACCCTAGGCTACCCTTGACTGCTTCTGCCTCCAATAGATTTCCTAAGCACTAGTGTTTTAAGGAACAGCTTAAAAAGAGAATCCTAATGTGATTTCTTTATAATGGGTGTGTTCCTTATCTTATCCTAGTGTCTAAACTCTTCTCCATGGCTGGACCCCCAAATAATATTCCTTTACGTGCTAAGGGGTATCTAGAGAGTGGGATAGGTTTAATAACTACTCTAACCCTAACGCGTACCCTAACCCTAACCCCTACCCTAACCCTAACACGCACCCTATTCCTAACCCGTACCCTAAACCAAGCCCTAACCCTAACACTAACCCTAACCCTAACCCTAACCCATACCCTACGCCGTACCCGCACCCCTCCCCGAACCCGTACCCTAATCCGTACCCTAACCCTAACCCTGAGCCTAACCCTAACCCTAGGCTACCCTTGACTGCTTCTGCCTCCAATAGATTTCCTAAGCACTAGTGTTTTAAGGAACAGCTTAAAAAGAGAATCCTAATGTGATTTCTTTATAATGGGTGTGTTCCTTATCTTATCCCAGTGTCTAAACTCTTCTCCATGGCTGGACCCCCAAATAATATTCCTTTACGTGCTAAGGGGTATCTAGAGAGTGGGATAGCTTTAATAACTACCCTAACCCTAACGCGTACCCTAACCTTAACCCCTACCCTAACCCTACCACGTACCCTAATCCTAACCCGTACCCTAAACCGAGCCCTAACCCTAACACTAACCCTAACCCTAACCCTAACCCATACCCTACGCCGTACCCGCACCCCTCCCCGAACCCGTACCCTAAGCCGTACCCTAAGCCTAACCCTAAGCCTAACCCTAACCCTAGGCTACCCTTGACTGCTTCTGCCTCCAATAGATTTCCTAAGCACTAGTGTTTTAAGGAACAGCTTAAAAAGAGAATCCTAATGTGATTTCTTTATAATGGGTGTGTTCCTTATCTTATCCTAGTGTCTAAACTCTTCTCCATGGCTGGACCCCCAAATAATATTCCTTTACGTGCTAACGGGTATCTAGAGAGTGGGATAGGTTTAATAACTACCCTAACCCTAACGCGTACCCTAACCCTAACCCCTACCCTAACCCTAACACGTACCCTAATCCTAACCCGTACCCTAAACCGAGCCCTAACCCTAACACTAACCCTAACCCTAACCCTAACCCATACCCTACGCCGTACCCGCACCCCTCCCCGAACCCGTACCCTAAGCCGTACCCTAAGCCTAACCCTAAGCCTAACCCTAACCCTAGGCTACCCTTGACTGCTTCTGCCTCCAATAGATTTCCTAAGCACTAGTGTTTTAAGGAACAGCTTAAAAAGAGAATCCTAATGTGATTTCTTTATAATGGGTGTGTTCCTTATCTTATCCCAGTGTCTAAACTCTTCTCCATGGCTGGACCCCCAAATAATATTCCTTTACGTGCTAACGGGTATCTAGAGAGTGGGATAGGTTTAATAACTACCCTAACCCTAACGCGTACCCTAACCCTAACCCCTACCCTAACCCTAACACGTACCCTATTCCTAACCCGTACCGTAAAACGAGCCCTAACCCTAACACTAACCCTAACCCATACCCTACGCCGTACCCGCACCCCTCCCCGAACCCGTACCCTAAGCCGTACCCTGACCCTAACCCTAAGCCTAACCCTAACCCTAGGCTACCCTTGACTGCTTCTGCCTCCAATAGATTTCCTAAGCACTAGTGTTTTAAGGAACAGCTTAAAAAGAGAATCCTAATGTGATTTCTTTATAATGGGTGTGTTCCTTATCTTATCCTAGTGTCTAAACTCTTCTCCATGGCTGGACCCCCAAATAATATTCCTTTACGTGCTAAGGGGTATCTAGAGAGTGGGATAGGTTTAATAACTACCCTAACCCTAACGCGTACCCTAACCCTAACCCCTACCCTAACCCTAACACGTAGCCTAATCCTAACCCGTACCCTAAACTGAGCCCTAACCCTAACACTAACCCAAACCCTAACCCTAACCCATACCCTACGCCGTACCCGCACCCCTCCCCGAACCCGTACCCTAAGCCGTACCCTAAGCCTAACCCTAAGCCTAACCCTAACCCTAGGCTACCCTTGACTAATTCTGCCTCCAATAGATTTCCTAAGCACTAGTGTTTTAAGGAACAGCTTTAAAAGAGAATCCTAATGTGATTTCTTTATAATGGGTGTGTTCCTTATCTTATCCCAGTGTGTAAACTCTTCTCCATGGCTGGACCCCCAAATAATATTCCTTTACGTGCTAAGGGGTATCTAGAGAGTGGGATAGGTTTAATAACTACCCTAACCCTAACGCGTACCCTAACCCTAACCCCTAACCTAACCCTAACACGTACCCTATTCCTAACCCGTACCCTAAACCGAGCCCTAACCCTAACACTAACCCTAACCCTAACCCTAACCCATACCCTACGCCGTACCCGCACCCCTCCCCGAACCCGTACCCTAAGCCGTACCCTGACCCTAACCCTAAGCCTAACCCTAACCCTAGGCTACCCTTGACTGCTTCTGCCTCCAATAGATTTCCTAAGCACTAGTGTTTTAAGGAACAGCTTAAAAAGAGAATCCTAATGTGATTTCTTTATAATGGGTGTGTTCCTTATCTTATCCTAGTGTCTAAACTCCTCCATGGCTGGACCCCCAAATAATATTCCTTTACGTGCTAAGGGGTATCTAGAGAGTGGGATAGGTTTAATAACTACCCTAACCCTAACGCGTACCCTAACCCTAACCCCTACCCTAACCCTAACACGTACCCTATTCCTAACCCGTACCCTAAACCGAGCCCTAACCCTAACACTAATCCTAACCCTAACCCTAACCCATACCCTACGCCGTACCCGCACTCCTCCCCGAACCCGTACCCTAAGCCGTACCCTAAGCCTAACCCTAAGCCTAACCCTAACCCTAGGCTACCCTTGACTGCTTCTGCCTCCAATAGATTTCCTAAGCACTAGTGTTTTAAGGAACAGCTTAAAAAGAGAATCCTAATGTGATTTCTTTATAATGGGTGTGTTCCTTATCTTATCCTAGTGTCTAAACTCTTCTCCATGGCTGGACCCCCAAATAATATTCCTTTACGTGCTAAGGGGTATCTAGAGAGTGGGATAGGTTTAATAACTACTCTAACCCTAACGCGTACCCTAACCCTAACCCCTACCCTAACCCTAACACGCACCCTATTCCTAACCCGTACCCTAAACCAAGCCCTAACCCTAACACTAACCCTAACCCTAACCCTAACCCATACCCTACGCCGTACCCGCACCCCTCCCCGAACCCGTACCCTAATCCGTACCCTAACCCTAACCCTGAGCCTAACCCTAACCCTAGGCTACCCTTGACTGCTTCTGCCTCCAATAGATTTCCTAAGCACTAGTGTTTTAAGGAACAGCTTAAAAAGAGAATCCTAATGTGATTTCTTTATAATGGGTGTGTTCCTTATCTTATCCCAGTGTCTAAACTCTTCTCCATGGCTGGACCCCCAAATAATATTCCTTTACGTGCTAAGGGGTATCTAGAGAGTGGGATAGCTTTAATAACTACCCTAACCCTAACGCGTACCCTAACCTTAACCCCTACCCTAACCCTACCACGTACCCTAATCCTAACCCGTACCCTAAACCGAGCCCTAACCCTAACACTAACCCTAACCCTAACCCTAACCCATACCCTACGCCGTACCCGCACCCCTCCCCGAACCCGTACCCTAAGCCGTACCCTAAGCCTAACCCTAAGCCTAACCCTAACCCTAGGCTACCCTTGACTGCTTCTGCCTCCAATAGATTTCCTAAGCACTAGTGTTTTAAGGAACAGCTTAAAAAGAGAATCCTAATGTGATTTCTTTATAATGGGTGTGTTCCTTATCTTATCCTAGTGTCTAAACTCTTCTCCATGGCTGGACCCCCAAATAATATTCCTTTACGTGCTAACGGGTATCTAGAGAGTGGGATAGGTTTAATAACTACCCTAACCCTAACGCGTACCCTAACCCTAACCCCTACCCTAACCCTAACACGTACCCTAATCCTAACCCGTACCCTAAACCGAGCCCTAACCCTAACACTAACCCTAACCCTAACCCTAACCCATACCCTACGCCGTACAGAAACCCCTCCCCGAACCCGTACCCTAAGCAGTACCCTATCCCTAACCCTAAGCCTAGGCTACCCTTGACTGCTTCTGCCTCCAATAGATTTCCTAAGCACTAGTGTTTTAAGGAACAGCTTAAAAAGAGAATCCTAATGTGATTTCTTTATAATGGGTGTGTTCCTTATCTTATCCTAGTGTCTAAACTCTTCTCCATGGCTGGACCCCCAAATAATATTCCTTTACGTGCTAAGGGGTATCTAGAGAGTGGGATAGGTTTAATAACTACCCTAACCCTAACGTGTACCCTAACCCTAACCCCTACCCTAACCCTAACAAGTACCCTATTCCTAACCCATACCCTGAACCGAGCCCTAACCCTAACACTCACCCTAACCCTAACCCTAACCCATACCCTACGCCGTACCCGCACCCCTCCCCGAACCCGTACCCTAAGCCGTACCCTAAGCCTAACCCTAAGCCTAACCCTAACCCTAGGCTACCCTTGACTGCTTCTGCCTCCAATAGATTTCCTAAGCACTAGTGTATTAAGGAACAGCTTAAAAAGAGAATCCTAATGTGATTTCTTTATAATGGGTGTGTTCCTTATCTTATCCTAGTGTCTAAACTCTTCTCCATGGCTGGACCCCCAAATAATATTCCTTTACGTGCTAAGGGGTATCTAGAGAGTGGGATAGGTTTAATAACTACCCTAACCCTAACACGTACCCTAACCCTAACCCCTACCCTAACCCTAACACGTACCCTAATCCTAACCCATACCCGAAACCGAGCCCTAACCCTAACACTAACCCTAACCCTAACCCTAACCAATACCCTACGCCGTACTCGAACCCCTCCCCCAACCCGTACCCTAAGCCGTACCCTAAGCCTAACCCTAACCCTAGGCTACCCTTGACTGCTTCTGCCTCCAATAGATTTCCTAAGCACTAGTGTTTTAAAGAACAGCTTAAAAAGAGAATCCTAATGTGATTTCTTTATAATGGGTGTGTTCCTTATCTTATCCTAGTGTCTAAACCCTTCTCCATGGCTGGACCCCCAAATAATATTCCTTTACGTGCTAAGGGGTATCTAGAGAGTGGGATAGGTTTAATAACTACTCTAACCCTAATGCGTACCCTAACCCTAACCCCTACCCTAACCCTAACACGTACCCTATTCCTAACCCGTACCCTAAACCGAGCCCTAACCCTAACACTAACCCTAACCCTAACCCTAACCCATACCCTACGCCGTACCCGCACCCCTCCCCGAACCCGTACCCTAATCCGTACCCTAACCCTAACCCTGAGCCTAACCCTAACCCTAGGCTACCCTTGACTGCTTCTGCCTCCAATAGATTTCCTAAGCACTAGTGTTTTAAGGAACAGCTTAAAAAGAGAATCCTAATGTGATTTCTTTATAATGGGTGTGTTCCTTATCTTATCCTAGTGTCTAAACTCTTCTCCATGGCTGGACCCCCAAATAATATTCCTTTACGTGCTAAGGGATATCTAGAGAGTGGGATAGGTTTAATAACTACCCTAACCCTAACGCGTACCCTAACCCTAACCCCTACCCTAACCCTAACACGTACCCTAATCCTAACCCGTACCCTAAACCGAGCCCTAACCCTAACACTAACCCTAACCCTAAACCTAACCCATACCCTACGCCGTACAGAAACCCCTCCCCGAACCCGTACCCTAAGCCGTACCCTATCCCTAACCCTAAGCCTAGGCTACCCTTGACTGCTTCTGCCTCCAATAGATTTCCTAAGCACTAGTGTTTTAAGGAACAGCTTAAAAAGAGAATCCTAATGTGATTTCTTTATAATGGGTGTGTTCCTTATCTTATCCTAGTGTCTAAACTCTTCTCCATGGCTGGACCCCCAAATAATATTCCTTTACGTGCTAAGGGGTATCTAGAGAGTGGGATAGGTTTAATAACTACCCTAACCCTAACGCGTACCCTAACCCTAACCCCTACCCTAACCCTAACACGTACCCTAATCCTAACCCGTACCCTAAACCGAGCCCTAACCCTAACACTAACCCTAACCCTAAACCTAACCCTAACCCATACCCTACGCCGTACAGAAACCCCTCCCCGAACCCGTACCCTAAGCCGTACCCTAAGCCTAACCCTAACCTTAGGCTACCCTTGACTGCTTCTGCATCCAATAGATTTCCTAAGCACTAGTGTTTTAAGGAACAGCTTAAAAAGAGAATCCTAATGTGATTTCTTTATAATGGGTGTGTTCCTTATCTTATCCCAGTGTCTAAACTCTTCTCCATGGCTGGACCCCCAAATAATATTCCTTTACGTGCTAAGGGGTATCTAGAGAGTGGGATAGGTTTAATAACTACCCTAACCCTTACGTGTACCCTAACCCTAACCCCTACCCTAACCCTAACACGTACCCTAATCCTAAACCGTACCCTAAACAGAGCCCTAACCCTATCACTAACCCTAACCCTAACCCTAACCCATACCCTACGCCGTACCCGCACCCCTCCCCGAACCCGTACCCTAAGCCGTACCCTAAGCCTAACCCTGAGCCTAACCCTAACCCTAGGCTACCCTTGACTGCTTCTGCCTCCAATAGATTTCCTAAGCACTAGTGTTTTAAGGAACAGCTTAAAAAGAGAATCCTAATGTGATTTCTTTATAATGGGTGTGTTCCTTATCTTATCCCAGTGTGTAAACTTTTCTCCATGGCTGAACCCCCAAATAATATTCCTTTACGTGCTAAGGGGTGTCTAGAGAGTGGGATAGGTTTAATAACTACCCTAACCCTAATGCGTACCCTAACCCTAACCCCTACCCTAACCCTAACACGTACCCTATTCCTAACCCGTACCCTAAACCGAGCCCTAACCCTAACACTAATCCTAACCCTAACCCTAACCCATACCCTACGCCGTACCCGCACTCCTCCCCGAACCCGTACCCTAAGCCGTACCCTAAGCCTAACCCTAAGCCTAACCCTAACCCTAGGCTACCCTTGACTGCTTCTGCCTCCAATAGATTTCCTAAGCACTAGTGTTTTAAGGAACAGCTTAAAAAGAGAATCCTAATGTGATTTCTTTATAATGGGTGTGTTCCTTATCTTATCCTAGTGTCTAAACTCTTCTCCATGGCTGGACCCCCAAATAATATTCCTTTACGTGCTAAGGGGTATCTAGAGAGTGGGATAGGTTTAATAACTACTCTAACCCTAACGCGTACCCTAACCCTAACCCCTACCCTAACCCTAACACGCACCCTATTCCTAACCCGTACCCTAAACCAAGCCCTAACCCTAACACTAACCCTAACCCTAACCCTAACCCATACCCTACGCCGTACCCGCACCCCTCCCCGAACCCGTACCCTAATCCGTACCCTAACCCTAACCCTGAGCCTAACCCTAACCCTAGGCTACCCTTGACTGCTTCTGCCTCCAATAGATTTCCTAAGCACTAGTGTTTTAAGGAACAGCTTAAAAAGAGAATCCTAATGTGATTTCTTTATAATGGGTGTGTTCCTTATCTTATCCCAGTGTCTAAACTCTTCTCCATGGCTGGACCCCCAAATAATATTCCTTTACGTGCTAAGGGGTATCTAGAGAGTGGGATAGCTTTAATAACTACCCTAACCCTAACGCGTACCCTAACCTTAACCCCTACCCTAACCCTACCACGTACCCTAATCCTAACCCGTACCCTAAACCGAGCCCTAACCCTAACACTAACCCTAACCCTAACCCTAACCCATACCCTACGCCGTACCCGCACCCCTCCCCGAACCCGTACCCTAAGCCGTACCCTAAGCCTAACCCTAAGCCTAACCCTAACCCTAGGCTACCCTTGACTGCTTCTGCCTCCAATAGATTTCCTAAGCACTAGTGTTTTAAGGAACAGCTTAAAAAGAGAATCCTAATGTGATTTCTTTATAATGGGTGTGTTCCTTATCTTATCCTAGTGTCTAAACTCTTCTCCATGGCTGGACCCCCAAATAATATTCCTTTACGTGCTAACGGGTATCTAGAGAGTGGGATAGGTTTAATAACTACCCTAACCCTAACGCGTACCCTAACCCTAACCCCTACCCTAACCCTAACACGTACCCTAATCCTAACCCGTACCCTAAACCGAGCCCTAACCCTAACACTAACCCTAACCCTAACCCTAACCCATACCCTACGCCGTACCCGCACCCCTCCCCGAACCCGTACCCTAAGCCGTACCCTAAGCCTAACCCTAAGCCTAACCCTAACCCTAGGCTACCCTTGACTGCTTCTGCCTCCAATAGATTTCCTAAGCACTAGTGTTTTAAGGAACAGCTTAAAAAGAGAATCCTAATGTGATTTCTTTATAATGGGTGTGTTCCTTATCTTATCCCAGTGTCTAAACTCTTCTCCATGGCTGGACCCCCAAATAATATTCCTTTACGTGCTAACGGGTATCTAGAGAGTGGGATAGGTTTAATAACTACCCTAACCCTAACGCGTACCCTAACCCTAACCCCTACCCTAACCCTAACACGTACCCTATTCCTAACCCGTACCGTAAAACGAGCCCTAACCCTAACACTAACCCTAACCCATACCCTACGCCGTACCCGCACCCCTCCCCGAACCCGTACCCTAAGCCGTACCCTGACCCTAACCCTAAGCCTAACCCTAACCCTAGGCTACCCTTGACTGCTTCTGCCTCCAATAGATTTCCTAAGCACTAGTGTTTTAAGGAACAGCTTAAAAAGAGAATCCTAATGTGATTTCTTTATAATGGGTGTGTTCCTTATCTTATCCTAGTGTCTAAACTCTTCTCCATGGCTGGACCCCCAAATAATATTCCTTTACGTGCTAAGGGGTATCTAGAGAGTGGGATAGGTTTAATAACTACCCTAACCCTAACGCGTACCCTAACCCTAACCCCTACCCTAACCCTAACACGTAGCCTAATCCTAACCCGTACCCTAAACTGAGCCCTAACCCTAACACTAACCCAAACCCTAACCCTAACCCATACCCTACGCCGTACCCGCACCCCTCCCCGAACCCGTACCCTAAGCCGTACCCTAAGCCTAACCCTAAGCCTAACCCTAACCCTAGGCTACCCTTGACTAATTCTGCCTCCAATAGATTTCCTAAGCACTAGTGTTTTAAGGAACAGCTTTAAAAGAGAATCCTAATGTGATTTCTTTATAATGGGTGTGTTCCTTATCTTATCCCAGTGTGTAAACTCTTCTCCATGGCTGGACCCCCGAATAATATTCCTTTACGTGCTAAGGGGTATCTAGAGAGTGGGATAGGTTTAATAACTACCCTAACCCTAACGCGTACCCTAACCCTAACCCCTAACCTAACCCTAACACGTACCCTATTCCTAACCCGTACCCTAAACCGAGCCCTAACCCTAACACTAACCCTAACCCTAACCCTAACCCATACCCTACGCCGTACCCGCACCCCTCCCCGAACCCGTACCCTAAGCCGTACCCTGACCCTAACCCTAAGCCTAACCCTAACCCTAGGCTACCCTTGACTGCTTCTGCCTCCAATAGATTTCCTAAGCACTAGTGTTTTAAGGAACAGCTTAAAAAGAGAATCCTAATGTGATTTCTTTATAATGGGTGTGTTCCTTATCTTATCCTAGTGTCTAAACTCCTCCATGGCTGGACCCCCAAATAATATTCCTTTACGTGCTAAGGGGTATCTAGAGAGTGGGATAGGTTTAATAACTACCCTAACCCTAACGCGTACCCTAACCCTAACCCCTACCCTAACCCTAACACGTACCCTATTCCTAACCCGTACCCTAAACCGAGCCCTAACCCTAACACTAATCCTAACCCTAACCCTAACCCATACCCTACGCCGTACCCGCACTCCTCCCCGAACCCGTACCCTAAGCCGTACCCTAAGCCTAACCCTAAGCCTAACCCTAACCCTAGGCTACCCTTGACTGCTTCTGCCTCCAATAGATTTCCTAAGCACTAGTGTTTTAAGGAACAGCTTAAAAAGAGAATCCTAATTTGATTTCTTTATAATGGGTGTGTTCCTTATCTTATCCTAGTGTCTAAACTCTTCTCCATGGCTGGACCCCCAAATAATATTCCTTTACGTGCTAAGGGGTATCTAGAGAGTGGGATAGGTTTAATAACTACTCTAACCCTAACGCGTACCCTAACCCTAACCCCTACCCTAACCCTAACACGCACCCTATTCCTAACCCGTACCCTAAACCAAGCCCTAACCCTAACACTAACCCTAACCCTAACCCTAACCCATACCCTACGCCGTACCCGCACCCCTCCCCGAACCCGTACCCTAATCCGTACCCTAACCCTAACCCTGAGCCTAACCCTAACCCTAGGCTACCCTTGACTGCTTCTGCCTCCAATAGATTTCCTAAGCACTAGTGTTTTAAGGAACAGCTTAAAAAGAGAATCCTAATGTGATTTCTTTATAATGGGTGTGTTCCTTATCTTATCCCAGTGTCTAAACTCTTCTCCATGGCTGGACCCCCAAATAATATTCCTTTACGTGCTAAGGGGTATCTAGAGAGTGGGATAGCTTTAATAACTACCCTAACCCTAACGCGTACCCTAACCTTAACCCCTACCCTAACCCTACCACGTACCCTAATCCTAACCCGTACCCTAAACCGAGCCCTAACCCTAACACTAACCCTAACCCTAACCCTAACCCATACCCTACGCCGTACCCGCACCCCTCCCCGAACCCGTACCCTAAGCCGTACCCTAAGCCTAACCCTAAGCCTAACCCTAACCCTAGGCTACCCTTGACTGCTTCTGCCTCCAATAGATTTCCTAAGCACTAGTGTTTTAAGGAACAGCTTAAAAAGAGAATCCTAATGTGATTTCTTTATAATGGGTGTGTTCCTTATCTTATCCTAGTGTCTAAACTCTTCTCCATGGCTGGACCCCCAAATAATATTCCTTTACGTGCTAACGGGTATCTAGAGAGTGGGATAGGTTTAATAACTACCCTAACCCTAACGCGTACCCTAACCCTAACCCCTACCCTAACCCTAACACGTACCCTAATCCTAACCCGTACCCTAAACCGAGCCCTAACCCTAACACTAACCCTAACCCTAACCCTAACCCATACCCTACGCCGTACAGAAACCCCTCCCCGAACCCGTACCCTAAGCAGTACCCTATCCCTAACCCTAAGCCTAGGCTACCCTTGACTGCTTCTGCCTCCAATAGATTTCCTAAGCACTAGTGTTTTAAGGAACAGCTTAAAAAGAGAATCCTAATGTGATTTCTTTATAATGGGTGTGTTCCTTATCTTATCCTAGTGTCTAAACTCTTCTCCATGGCTGGACCCCCAAATAATATTCCTTTACGTGCTAAGGGGTATCTAGAGAGTGGGATAGGTTTAATAACTACCCTAACCCTAACGTGTACCCTAACCCTAACCCCTACCCTAACCCTAACAAGTACCCTATTCCTAACCCATACCCTGAACCGAGCCCTAACCCTAACACTCACCCTAACCCTAACCCTAACCCATACCCTACGCCGTACCCGCACCCCTCCCCGAACCCGTACCCTAAGCCGTACCCTAAGCCTAACCCTAAGCCTAACCCTAACCCTAGGCTACCCTTGACTGCTTCTGCCTCCAATAGATTTCCTAAGCACTAGTGTATTAAGGAACAGCTTAAAAAGAGAATCCTAATGTGATTTCTTTATAATGGGTGTGTTCCTTATCTTATCCTAGTGTCTAAACTCTTCTCCATGGCTGGACCCCCAAATAATATTCCTTTACGTGCTAAGGGGTATCTAGAGAGTGGGATAGGTTTAATAACTACCCTAACCCTAACACGTACCCTAACCCTAACCCCTACCCTAACCCTAACACGTACCCTAATCCTAACCCATACCCGAAACCGAGCCCTAACCCTAACACTAACCCTAACCCTAACCCTAACCAATACCCTACGCCGTACTCGAACCCCTCCCCCAACCCGTACCCTAAGCCGTACCCTAAGCCTAACCCTAACCCTAGGCTACCCTTGACTGCTTCTGCCTCCAATAGATTTCCTAAGCACTAGTGTTTTAAAGAACAGCTTAAAAAGAGAATCCTAATGTGATTTCTTTATAATGGGTGTGTTCCTTATCTTATCCTAGTGTCTAAACCCTTCTCCATGGCTGGACCCCCAAATAATATTCCTTTACGTGCTAAGGGGTATCTAGAGAGTGGGATAGGTTTAATAACTACTCTAACCCTAATGCGTACCCTAACCCTAACCCCTACCCTAACCCTAACACGTACCCTATTCCTAACCCGTACCCTAAACCGAGCCCTAACCCTAACACTAACCCTAACCCTAACCCTAACCCATACCCTACGCCGTACCCGCACCCCTCCCCGAACCCGTACCCTAATCCGTACCCTAACCCTAACCCTGAGCCTAACCCTAACCCTAGGCTACCCTTGACTGCTTCTGCCTCCAATAGATTTCCTAAGCACTAGTGTTTTAAGGAACAGCTTAAAAAGAGAATCCTAATGTGATTTCTTTATAATGGGTGTGTTCCTTATCTTATCCTAGTGTCTAAACTCTTCTCCATGGCTGGACCCCCAAATAATATTCCTTTACGTGCTAAGGGATATCTAGAGAGTGGGATAGGTTTAATAACTACCCTAACCCTAACGCGTACCCTAACCCTAACCCCTACCCTAACCCTAACACGTACCCTAATCCTAACCCGTACCCTAAACCGAGCCCTAACCCTAACACTAACCCTAACCCTAAACCTAACCCATACCCTACGCCGTACAGAAACCCCTCCCCGAACCCGTACCCTAAGCCGTACCCTATCCCTAACCCTAAGCCTAGGCTACCCTTGACTGCTTCTGCCTCCAATAGATTTCCTAAGCACTAGTGTTTTAAGGAACAGCTTAAAAAGAGAATCCTAATGTGATTTCTTTATAATGGGTGTGTTCCTTATCTTATCCTAGTGTCTAAACTCTTCTCCATGGCTGGACCCCCAAATAATATTCCTTTACGTGCTAAGGGGTATCTAGAGAGTGGGATAGGTTTAATAACTACCCTAACCCTAACGCGTACCCTAACCCTAACCCCTACCCTAACCCTAACACGTACCCTAATCCTAACCCGTACCCTAAACCGAGCCCTAACCCTAACACTAACCCTAACCCTAAACCTAACCCTAACCCATACCCTACGCCGTACAGAAACCCCTCCCCGAACCCGTACCCTAAGCCGTACCCTAAGCCTAACCCTAACCTTAGGCTACCCTTGACTGCTTCTGCATCCAATAGATTTCCTAAGCACTAGTGTTTTAAGGAACAGCTTAAAAAGAGAATCCTAATGTGATTTCTTTATAATGGGTGTGTTCCTTATCTTATCCCAGTGTCTAAACTCTTCTCCATGGCTGGACCCCCAAATAATATTCCTTTACGTGCTAAGGGGTATCTAGAGAGTGGGATAGGTTTAATAACTACCCTAACCCTTACGTGTACCCTAACCCTAACCCCTACCCTAACCCTAACACGTACCCTAATCCTAAACCGTACCCTAAACAGAGCCCTAACCCTATCACTAACCCTAACCCTAACCCTAACCCATACCCTACGCCGTACCCGCACCCCTCCCCGAACCCGTACCCTAAGCCGTACCCTAAGCCTAACCCTGAGCCTAACCCTAACCCTAGGCTACCCTTGACTGCTTCTGCCTCCAATAGATTTCCTAAGCACTAGTGTTTTAAGGAACAGCTTAAAAAGAGAATCCTAATGTGATTTCTTTATAATGGGTGTGTTCCTTATCTTATCCCAGTGTGTAAACTTTTCTCCATGGCTGAACCCCCAAATAATATTCCTTTACGTGCTAAGGGGTGTCTAGAGAGTGGGATAGGTTTAATAACTACCCTAACCCTAATGCGTACCCTAACCCTAACCCCTACCCTAACCCTAACACGTACCCTATTCCTAACCCGTACCCTAAACCGAGCCCTAACCCTAACACTAACCCTAACCCTAACCCTAACCCATGCCCTACGCCGTACCCGCACCCCTCCCTGAACCCGTACCCTAAGCCGTACCCTAACCCTAACCCTAAGCCTAACCCTAACCCTAGGCTACCCTTGACTGCTTCTGCCTCCAATAGATTTCCTAAGCACTAGTGTTTTAAGGAACAGCTTAAAAAGAGAATCCTAATGTGATTTCTTTATAATGGGTGTGTTCCTTTTCTTATCCTAGTGTCTAAACTCTTCTCCATGGCTGGACCCCCAAATAATATTCCTTTACGTGCTAAGGGGTATCTAGAGAGTGGGATAGGTTTAATAACTACCCTAACCCTAACGCGTACCCTAACCCTAACCCCTACCCTAACCCTAACAAGTACCCTATTCCTAACCCATACCCTGAACCGAGCCCTAACCCTAACACTCACCCTAACCCTAACCCTAACCCATACCCTACGCCGTACCCGCACCCCTCCCCGAACCCGTACCCTAAGCCGTACCCTAAGCCTAACCCTAAGCCTAACCCTAACCCTAGGCTACCCTTGACTGCTTCTGCCTCTAATAGATTTCCTAAGCACTAGTGTATTAAGGAACAGCTTAAAAAGAGAATCCTAATGTGATTTCTTTATAATGGGTGTGTTCCTTATCTTATCCTAGTGTCTAAACTCTTCTCCATGGCTGGACCCCCAAATAATATTCCTTTACGTGCTAAGGGGTATCTAGAGAGTGGGATAGGTTTAATAACTACCCTAACCCTAACACGTACCCTAACCCTAACCCCTACCCTAACCCTAACACGTACCCTAATCCTAACCCATACCCGAAACCGAGCCCTAACCCTAACACTAACCCTAACCCTAACCCTAACCAATACCCTACGCCGTACTCGAACCCCTCCCCCAACCCGTACCCTAAGCCGTACCCTAAGCCTAACCCTAACCCTAGGCTACCCTTGACTGCTTCTGCCTCCAATAGATTTCCTAAGCACTAGTGTTTTAAAGAACAGCTTAAAAAGAGAATCCTAATGTGATTTCTTTATAATGGGTGTATTCCTTATCTTATCCTAGTGTGTAAACCCTTCTCCATGGCTGGACCCCCAAATAATATTCCTTTACGTGCTAAGGGGTATCTAGAGAGTGGGATAGGTTTAATAACTACTCTAACCCTAATGCGTACCCTAACCCTAACCCCTACCCTAACCCTAACACGTACCCTATTCCTAACCCGTACCCTAAACCGAGCCCTAACCCTAACACTAACCCTAACCCTAACCCTAACCCATACCCTACGCCGTACCCGCACCCCTCCCCGAACCCGTACCCTAATCCGTACCCTAACCCTAACCCTGAGCCTAACCCTAACCCTAGGCTACCCTTGACTGCTTCTGCCTCCAATAGATTTCCTAAGCACTAGTGTTTTAAGGAACAGCTTAAAAAGAGAATCCTAATGTGATTTCTTTATAATGGGTGTGTTCCTTATCTTATCCTAGTGTCTAAACTCTTCTCCATGGCTGGACCCCCAAATAATATTCCTTTACGTGCTAAGGGATATCTAGAGAGTGGGATAGGTTTAATAACTACCCTAACCCTAACGCGTACCCTAACCCTAACCCCTACCCTAACCCTAACACGTACCCTAATCCTAACCCGTACCCTAAACCGAGCCCTAACCCTAACACTAACCCTAACCCTAAACCTAACCCATACCCTACGCCGTACAGAAACCCCTCCCCGAACCCGTACCCTAAGCCGTACCCTATCCCTAACCCTAAGCCTAGGCTACCCTTGACTGCTTCTGCCTCCAATAGATTTCCTAAGCACTAGTGTTTTAAGGAACAGCTTAAAAAGAGAATCCTAATGTGATTTCTTTATAATGGGTGTGTTCCTTATCTTATCCTAGTGTCTAAACTCTTCTCCATGGCTGGACCCCCAAATAATATTCCTTTACGTGCTAAGGGGTATCTAGAGAGTGGGATAGGTTTAATAACTACCCTAACCCTAACGCGTACCCTAACCCTAACCCCTACCCTAACCCTAACACGTACCCTAATCCTAACCCGTACCCTAAACCGAGCCCTAACCCTAACACTAACCCTAACCCTAAACCTAACCCTAACCCATACCCTACGCCGTACAGAAACCCCTCCCCGAACCCGTACCCTAAGCCGTACCCTAAGCCTAACCCTAACCTTAGGCTACCCTTGACTGCTTCTGCATCCAATAGATTTCCTAAGCACTAGTGTTTTAAGGAACAGCTTAAAAAGAGAATCCTAATGTGATTTCTTTATAATGGGTGTGTTCCTTATCTTATCCCAGTGTCTAAACTCTTCTCCATGGCTGGACCCCCAAATAATATTCCTTTACGTGCTAAGGGGTATCTAGAGAGTGGGATAGGTTTAATAACTACCCTAACCCTTACGTGTACCCTAACCCTAACCCCTACCCTAACCCTAACACGTACCCTAATCCTAACCCGTACCCTAAACAGAGCCCTAACCCTATCACTAACCCTAACCCTAACCCTAACCCATACCCTACGCCGTACCCGCACCCCTCCCCGAACCCGTACCCTAAGCCGTACCCTAAGCCTAACCCTGAGCCTAACCCTAACCCTAGGCTACCCTTGACTGCTTCTGCCTCCAATAGATTTCCTAAGCACTAGTGTTTTAAGGAACAGCTTAAAGAGAATCCTAATGTGATTTCTTTATAATGGGTGTGTTCCTTATCTTATCCCAGTGTCTAAACTCTTCTCCATGGCTGGACCCCCAAATAATATTCCTTTACGTGCTAAGGGGTATCTAGAGAGTGGGATAGGTTTAATAACTACCCTAACCCTTACGTGTACCCTAACCCTAACCCCTACCCTAACCCTAACACGTACCCTAATCCTAACCCGTACCCTAAACAGAGCCCTAACCCTATCACTAACCCTAACCCTAACCCTAACCCATACCCTACACCGTACCCGCACCCCTCCCCGAACCCGTACCCTAAGCCGTACCCTAAGCCTAACCCTGAGCCTAACCCTAACCCTAGGCTACCCTTGACTGCTTCTGCCTCCAATAGATTTCCTAAGCACTAGTGTTTTAAGGAACAGCTTAAAAAGAGAATCCTAATGTGATTTCTTTATAATGGGTGTGTTCCTTATCTTATCCCAGTGTGTAAACTCTTCTCCATGGCTGGACCCCCAAATAATATTCCTTTACGTGCTAAGGGGTGTCTAGAGAGTGGGATAGGTTTAATAACTACCCTAACCCTAATGCGTACCCTAACCCTAACCCCTACCCTAACCCTAACACGTACCCTATTCCTAACCCGTACCCTAAACCGAGCCCTAACCCTAACACTAACCCTAACCCTAACCCTAACCCTAACCCATGCCCTACGCCATACCCGCACCCCTCCCCGAACCCGTACCCTAAGCCGTACCCTAAGCCTAACCCTGAGCCTAACCCTAACCCTAGGCTACCCTTGACTGCTTCTGCCTCCAATAGATTTCCTAAGCACTAGTGTTTTAAGGAACAGCTTAAAAAGAGAATCCTAATGTGATTTCTTTATAATGGGTGTGTTCCTTATCTTATCCCAGTGTGTAAACTCTTCTCCATGGCTGAACCCCCAAATAATATTCCTTTACGTGCTAAGGGGTGTCTAGAGAGTGGGATAGGTTTAATAACTACCCTAACCCTAATGCGTACCCTAACCCTAACCCTAACACGTACCCTATTCCTAACCCGTACCCTAAACCGAGCCCTAACCCTAACACTAACCCTAAACCTAACCCTAACCCATGCCCTACGCCGTACCCGCACCCCTCCCTGAACCCGTACCCTAAGGCGTACCCTAACCCTAACCCTAAGCCTAACCCTAACCCTAGGCTACCCTTGACTGCTTCTGCCTCCAATAGATTTCCTAAGCACTAGTGTTTTAAAGAACAGCTTAAAAAGAGAATCCTAATGTGATTTCTTTATAATGGGTGTGTTCCTTATCTTATCCTAGTGTCTAAACCCTTCTCCATGGCTGGACCCCCAAATAATATTCCTTTACGTGCTAAAGGGTATCTAGAGAGTGGGATAGGTTTAATAACTACTCTAACCCTAATGCGTACCCTAACCCTAACCCCTATCCTAACCCTAACACGTACCCTATTCCTAACCCGTACCCTAAACCGAGCCCTAACCCTAACACTAACCCTAACCCTAACCCAAACCCATACCCTACGCCGTACCCGCACCCCTCCCCGAACCCGTACCCTAATCCGTACCCTAACCCTAACCCTGAGCCTAACCCTAACCCTAGGCTACCCTTGACTGCTTCTGCCTCCAATAGATTTCCTAAGCACTAGTGTTTTAAGGAACAGCTTAAAAAGAGAATCCTAATGTGATTTCTTTATAATGGGTGTGTTCCTTATCTTATCCTAGTGTCTAAACTCTTCTCCATGGCTGGACCCCCAAATAATATTCCTTTACGTGCTAAGGGATATCTAGAGAGTGGGATAGGTTTAATAACTACCCTAACCCTAACGCGTACCCTAACCCTAACCCCTACCCTAACCCTAACACGTACCCTAATCCTAACCCGTACCCTAAACCGAGCCCTAACCCTAACACTAACCCTAAACCTAACCCTAACCCATACACTACGCCGTACAGAAACCCCTCCCCGAACCCGTACCCTAAGCCGTACCCTATCCCTAACCCTAAGCCTAGGCTACCCTTGACTGCTTCTGCCTCCAATAGATTTCCTAAGCACTAGTGTTTTAAGGAACAGCTTAAAAAGAGAATCCTAATGTGATTTCTTTATAATGGGTGTGTTCCTTATCTTATCCTAGTGTCTAAACTCTTCTCCATGGCTGGACCCCCAAATAATATTCCTTTACGTGCTAAGGGGTATCTAGAGAGTGGGATAGGTTTAATAACTACCCTAACCCTAACGCGTACCCTAACCCTAACCCCTACCCTAACCCTAACACGTACCCTATTCCTAACCCGTACCGTAAACCGAGCCCTAACCCTAACACTAACCCTAACCCTAAACCTAACCCTAACCCATACCCTACGCCGTACAGAAACCCCTCCCCGAACCCGTACCCTAAGCCGTACCCTAAGCCTAACCCTAACCTTAGGCTACCCTTGACTGCTTCTGCATCCAATAGATTTCCTAAGCACTAGTGTTTTAAGGAACAGCTTAAAAAGAGAATCCTAATGTGATTTCTTTATAATGGGTGTGTTCCTTATCTTATCCCAGTGTCTAAACTCTTCTCCATGGCTGGACCCCCAAATAATATTCCTTTACGTGCTAAGGGGTATCTAGAGAGTGGGATAGGTTTAATAACTACCCTAACCCTTACGTGTACCCTAACCCTAACCCCTACCCTAACCCTAACACGTACCCTAATCCTAACCCGTACCCTAAACAGAGCCCTAACCCTATCACTAACCCTAACCCTAACCCTAACCCATACCCTACGCCGTACCCGCACCCCTCCCCGAACCCGTACCCTAAGCCGTACCCTAAGCCTAACCCTGAGCCTAACCCTAACCCTAGGCTACCCTTGACTGCTTCTGCCTCCAATAGATTTCCTAAGCACTAGTGTTTTAAGGAACAGCTTAAAAAGAGAATCCTAATGTGATTTCTTTATAATGGGTGTGTTCCTTATCTTATCCCAGTGTGTAAACTCTTCTCCATGGCTGAACCCCCAAATAATATTCCTTTACGTGCTAAGGGGTGTCTAGAGAGTGGGATAGGTTTAATAACTACCCTAACCCTAATGCGTACCCTAACCCTAACCCCTACCCTAACCCTAACACGTACCCTATTCCTAACCCGTACCCTAAACCGAGCCCTAACCCTAACACTAACCCTAACCCTAACCCTAACCCATGCCCTACGCCGTACCCGCACCCCTCCCTGAACCCGTACCCTAAGCCGTACCCTAACTCTAACCCTAAGCCTAACCCTAACCCTAGGCTACCCTTGACTGCTTCTGCCTCCAATAGATTTCCTAAGCACTAGTGTTTTAAGGAACAGCTTAAAAAGAGAATCCTAATGTGATTTCTTTATAATGGGTGTGTTCCTTTTCTTATCCTAGTGTCTAAACTCTTCTCCATGGCTGGACCCCCAAATAATATTCCTTTACGTGCTAAGGGGTATCTAGAGAGTGGGATAGGTTTAATAACTACCCTAACCCTAACGCGTACCCTAACCCTAACCCCTACCCTAACCCTAACACGTACCCTATTCCTAACCCATACCCTGAACCGAGCCCTAACCCTAACACTCACCCTAACCCTAACCCTAACCCATACCCTACGCCGTACCCGCACCCCTCCCCGAACCCGTACCCTAAGCCGTACCGTAACCCTAACCCTAAGCCTAACCCTAACCCTAGGCTACCCTTGACTGCTTCTGCCTCCAATAGATTTCCTAAGCACTAGTGTATTATGGAACAGCTTAAAAAGAGAATCCTAATGTGATTTCTTTATAATGGGTGTGTTCCTTATCTTATCCTAGTGTCTAAACTCTTCTCCATGGCTGGACCCCCAAATAATATTCCTTTACGTGCTAAGGGGTATCTAGAGAGTGGGATAGGTTTAATAACTACCCTAACCCTAACACGTACCCTAACCCTAACCCCTACCCTAACCCTAACACGTACCCTAATCCTAACCCATACCCTAAACCGAGCCCTAACCCTAACACTAACCCTAACCCTAACCCTAACCAATACCCTACGCCGTACTCGAACCCCTCCCCCAACCCGTACCCTAAGCCGTACCCTAAGCCTAACCCTAAGCCTAACCCTAACCCTAGGCTACCCTTGACTGCTTCTGCCTCCAATAGATTTCCTAAGCACTAGTGTTTTAAAGAACAGCTTAAAAAGAGAATCCTAATGTGATTTCTTTATAATGGGTGTGTTCCTTATCTTATCCTAGTGTCTAAACCCTTCTCCATGGCTGGACCCCCAAATAATATTCCTTTACGTGCTAAGGGGTATCTAGAGAGTGGGATAGGTTTAATAACTACTCTAACCCTAACGCGTACCCTAACCCTAACCCCTACCCTAACCCTAACACGTACCCTATTCCTAACCCGTACCCTAAACCGAGCCCTAACCCTAACACTAACCCTAACCCTAACCCTAACCCATACCCTACGCCGTACCCGCACCCCTCCCCGAACCCGTACACTAATCCGTACCCTAACCCTAACCCTGAGCCTAACCCTAACCCTAGGCTACCCTTGACTGCTTCTGCCTCCAATAGATTTCCTAAGCACTAGTGTTTTAAGGAACAGCTTAAAAAGAGAATCCTAATGTGATTTCTTTATAATGGGTGTGTTCCTTATCTTATCCTAGTGTCTAAACTCTTCTCCATGGCTGGACCCCCAAATAATATTCCTTTACGTGCTAAGGGATATCTAGAGAGTGGGATAGGTTTAATAACTACCCTAACCCTAACACGTACCCTAATCCTAACGCGTACCCTAAACCGAGCCCTAACCCTAACACTAACCTTAACCCTAACCCATACCCTACGCCGTACAGAAACCCCTCCCCGAACCCGTACCCTAAGCCGTACCCTATCCCTAACCCTAAGCCTAGGCTACCCTTGACTGCTTCTGCCTCCAATAGATTTCCTAAGCACTAGTGTTTTAAGGAACAGCTTAAAAAGAGAATCCTAATGTGATTTCTTTATAATGGGTGTGTTCCTTATCTTATCCTAGTGTCTAAACTCTTCTCCATGGCTGGACCCCCAAATAATATTCCTTTACGTGCTAAGGGGTATCTAGAGAGTGGGATAGGTTTAATAACTACCCTAACCCTTACGTGTACCCTAACCCTAACCCCTACCCTAACCCTAACACGTACCCTAATCCTAACCCGTACCCTAAACAGAGCCCTAACCCTATCACTAACCCTAACCCTAACCCTAACCCATACCCTACGCCGTACCCGCACCCCTCCCCGAACCCGTACCCTAAGCCGTACCCTAAGCCTAACCCTGAGCCTAACCCTAACCCTAGGCTACCCTTGACTGCTTCTGCCTCCAATAGATTTCCTAAGCACTAGTGTTTTAAGGAACAGCTTAAAAAGAGAATCCTAATGTGATTTCTTTATAATGGGTGTGTTCCTTATCTTATCCTAGTGTCTAAACTCTTCTCCATGGCTGGACCCCCAAATAATATTCCTTTACGTGCTAAGGGGTATCTAGAGAGTGGGATAGGTTTAATAACTACCCTAACCCTAACGCGTACCCTAACCCTAACCCCTACCCTAACCCTAACACGTACCCTATTCCTAACCCGTACCCTAAACCGATCCCTAACCCTAACACTAACCCTAACCCTAAACCTAACCCTAACCCATACCCTACGCCGTACAGAAACCCCTCCCCGAACCCGTACCCTAAGCCGTACCCTAAGCCTAACCCTAACCTTAGGCTACCCTTGACTGCTTCTGCATCCAATAGATTTCCTAAGCACTAGTGTTTTAAGGAACAGCATAAAAAGAGAATCCTAATGTGATTTCTTTATAATGGGTGTGTTCCTTATCTTATCCCAGTGTCTAAACTCTTCTCCATGGCTGGACCCCCAAATAATATTCCTTTACGTGCTAAGGGGTATCTAGAGAGTGGGATAGGTTTAATAACTACCCTAACCCTTACGTGTACCCTAACCCTAACCCCTACCCTAACCCTAACACGTACCCTAATCCTAACCCGTACCCTAAACAGAGCCCTAACCCTATCACTAACCCTAACCCTAACCCTAACCCATACCCTACGCCGTACCCGCACCCCTCCCCGAACCCGTACCCTAAGCCGTACCCTAAGCCTAACCCTGAGCCTAACCCTAACCCTAGGCTACCCTTGACTGCTTCTGCCTCCAATAGATTTCCTAAGCACTAGTGTTTTAAGGAACAGCTTAAAAAGAGAATCCTAATGTGATTTCTTTATAATGGGTGTGTTCCTTATCTTATCCCAGTGTGTAAACTCTTCTCCATGGCTGAACCCCCAAATAATATTCCTTTACGTGCTAAGGGGTGTCTAGAGAGTGGGATAGGTTTAATAACTACCCTAACCCTAATGCGTACCCTAACCCTAACCCCTACCCTAACCCTAACACGTACCCTATTCCTAACCCGTACCCTAAACCGAGCCCTAACCCTAACACTAACCCTAACCCTAACCCTAACCCATGCCCTACGCCGTACCCGCACCCCTCCCTGAACCCGTACCCTAAGCCGTACCCTAACTCTAACCCTAAGCCTAACCCTAACCCTAGGCTACCCTTGACTGCTTCTGCCTCCAATAGATTTCCTAAGCACTAGTGTTTTAAGGAACAGCTTAAAAAGAGAATCCTAATGTGATTTCTTTATAATGGGTGTGTTCCTTTTCTTATCCTAGTGTCTAAACTCTTCTCCATGGCTGGACCCCCAAATAATATTCCTTTACGTGCTAAGGGGTATCTAGAGAGTGGGATAGGTTTAATAACTACCCTAACCCTAACGCGTACCCTAACCCTAACCCCTACCCTAACCCTAACACGTACCCTATTCCTAACCCATACCCTGAACCGAGCCCTAACCCTAACACTCACCCTAACCCTAACCCTAACCCATACCCTACGCCGTACCCGCACCCCTCCCCGAACCCGTACCCTAAGCCGTACCGTAACCCTAACCGTAAGCCTAACCCTAACCCTAGGCTACCCTTGACTGCTTCTGCCTCCAATAGATTTCCTAAGCACTAGTGTATTAAGGAACAGCTTAAAAAGAGAATCCTAATGTGATTTCTTTATAATGGGTGTGTTCCTTATCTTATCCTAGTGTCTAAACTCTTCTCCATGGCTGGACCCCCAAATAATATTCCTTTACGTGCTAAGGGGTATCTAGAGAGTGGGATAGGTTTAATAACTACCCTAACCCTAACACGTACCCTAAACCTAAGCCCTACCCTAACCCTAACACGTACCCTAATCCTAACCCATACCCTAAACCGAGCCCTAACCCTAACACTAAACCTAACCCTAACCCTAACCAATACCCTACACCGTACTCGAACCCCTCCCCCAACCCGTACCCTAAGCCGTACCCTAAGCCTAACCCTAAGCCTAACCCTAACCCTAGGCTACCCTTGACTGCTTCTGCCTCCAATAGATTTCCTAAGCACTAGTGTTTTAAAGAACAGCTTAAAAAGAGAATCCTAATGTGATTTCTTTATAATGGGTGTGTTCCTTATCTTATCCTAGTGTCTAAACCCTTCTCCATGGCTGAACCCCCAAATAATATTCCTTTACGTGCTAAGGGGTATCTAGAGAGTGGGATAGGTTTAATAACTACCCTAACCCTAACGCGTACCCTAACCCTAACCCCTACCCTAACCCTAACACGTACCCTAATCCTAACCCGTACCCTAAACCGAGCCCTAACCCTAACACTAACCCTAACCCTAAACCTAACCCTAACCCATACCCTACGCCGTACAGAAACCCCTCCCCGAACCCGTACCCTAAGCCGTACCCTAAGCCTAACCCTAACCTTAGGCTACCCTTGACTGCTTCTGCATCCAATAGATTTCCTAAGCACTAGTGTTTTAAGGAACAGCTTAAAAAGAGAATCCTAATGTGATTTCTTTATAATGGGTGTGTTCCTTATCTTATCCCAGTGTCTAAACTCTTCTCCATGGCTGGACCCCCAAATAATATTCCTTTACGTGCTAAGGGGTATCTAGAGAGTGGGATAGGTTTAATAACTACCCTAACCCTTACGTGTACCCTAACCCTAACCCCTACCCTAACCCTAGCACGTACCCTAATCCTAACCCGTACCCTAAACAGAGCCCTAACCCTATCACTAACCCTAACCCTAACCCTAACCCATACCCTACGTCGTACCCGCACCCCTCCCCGAACCCGTACCCTAATCCGTACCCTAACCCTAACCCTGAGCCTAACCCTAACCCTAGGCTACCCTTGACTGCTTCTGCCTCCAATAGATTTCCTAAGCACTAGTGTTTTAAGGAACAGCTTAAAAAGAGAATCCTAATGTGATTTCTTTATAATGGGTGTGTTCCTTATCTTATCCTAGTGTCTAAACTCTTCTCCATGGCTGGACCCCCAAATAATATTCCTTTACGTGCTAAGGGATATCTAGAGAGTGGGATAGGTTTAATAACTACCCTAACCCTAACGCGTACCCTAACCCTAACCCCTACCCTAACCCTAACACGTACCCTAATCCTAACCCGTACCCTAAACCGAGCCCTAACCCTAACACTAACCCTAACCCTAAACCTAACCCATACCCTACGCCGTACAGAAACCCCTCCCCGAACCCGTACCCTAAGCCGTACCCTATCCCTAACCCTAAGCCTAGGCTACCCTTGACTGCTTCTGCCTCCAATAGATTTCCTAAGCACTAGTGTTTTAAGGAACAGCTTAAAAAGAGAATCCTAATGTGATTTCTTTATAATGGGTGTGTTCCTTATCTTATCCTAGTGTCTAAACTCTTCTCCATGGCTGGACCCCCAAATAATATTCCTTTACGTGCTAAGGGGTATCTAGAGAGTGGGATAGGTTTAATAACTACCCTAACCCTAACGCGTACCCTAACCCTAACCCCTACCCTAACCCTAACACGTACCCTAATCCTAACCCGTACCCTAAACCGAGCCCTAACCCTAACACTAACCCTAACCCTAAACCTAACCCTAACCCATACCCTACGCCGTACAGAAACCCCTCCCCGAACCCGTACCCTAAGCCGTACCCTAAGCCTAACCCTAACCTTAGGCTACCCTTGACTGCTTCTGCATCCAATAGATTTCCTAAGCACTAGTGTTTTAAGGAACAGCTTAAAAAGAGAATCCTAATGTGATTTCTTTATAATGGGTGTGTTCCTTATCTTATCCCAGTGTCTAAACTCTTCTCCATGGCTGGACCCCCAAATAATATTCCTTTACGTGCTAAGGGGTATCTAGAGAGTGGGATAGGTTTAATAACTACCCTAACCCTTACGTGTACCCTAACCCTAACCCCTACCCTAACCCTAACACGTACCCTAATCCTAAACCGTACCCTAAACAGAGCCCTAACCCTATCACTAACCCTAACCCTAACCCTAACCCATACCCTACGCCGTACCCGCACCCCTCCCCGAACCCGTACCCTAAGCCGTACCCTAAGCCTAACCCTGAGCCTAACCCTAACCCTAGGCTACCCTTGACTGCTTCTGCCTCCAATAGATTTCCTAAGCACTAGTGTTTTAAGGAACAGCTTAAAAAGAGAATCCTAATGTGATTTCTTTATAATGGGTGTGTTCCTTATCTTATCCCAGTGTGTAAACTTTTCTCCATGGCTGAACCCCCAAATAATATTCCTTTACGTGCTAAGGGGTGTCTAGAGAGTGGGATAGGTTTAATAACTACCCTAACCCTAATGCGTACCCTAACCCTAACCCCTACCCTAACCCTAACACGTACCCTATTCCTAACCCGTACCCTAAACCGAGCCCTAACCCTAACACTAACCCTAACCCTAACCCTAACCCATGCCCTACGCCGTACCCGCACCCCTCCCTGAACCCGTACCCTAAGCCGTACCCTAACCCTAACCCTAAGCCTAACCCTAACCCTAGGCTACCCTTGACTGCTTCTGCCTCCAATAGATTTCCTAAGCACTAGTGTTTTAAGGAACAGCTTAAAAAGAGAATCCTAATGTGATTTCTTTATAATGGGTGTGTTCCTTTTCTTATCCTAGTGTCTAAACTCTTCTCCATGGCTGGACCCCCAAATAATATTCCTTTACGTGCTAAGGGGTATCTAGAGAGTGGGATAGGTTTAATAACTACCCTAACCCTAACGCGTACCCTAACCCTAACCCCTACCCTAACCCTAACAAGTACCCTATTCCTAACCCATACCCTGAACCGAGCCCTAACCCTAACACTCACCCTAACCCTAACCCTAACCCATACCCTACGCCGTACCCGCACCCCTCCCCGAACCCGTACCCTAAGCCGTACCCTAAGCCTAACCCTAAGCCTAACCCTAACCCTAGGCTACCCTTGACTGCTTCTGCCTCTAATAGATTTCCTAAGCACTAGTGTATTAAGGAACAGCTTAAAAAGAGAATCCTAATGTGATTTCTTTATAATGGGTGTGTTCCTTATCTTATCCTAGTGTCTAAACTCTTCTCCATGGCTGGACCCCCAAATAATATTCCTTTACGTGCTAAGGGGTATCTAGAGAGTGGGATAGGTTTAATAACTACCCTAACCCTAACGCGTACCCTAACCCTAACCCCTACCCTAACCCTAACACGTACCCTAATCCTAACCCATACCCGAAACCGAGCCCTAACCCTAACACTAACCCTAACCCTAACCCTAACCAATACCCTACGCCGTACTCGAACCCCTCCCCCAACCCGTACCCTAAGCCGTACCCTAAGCCTAACCCTAACCCTAGGCTACCCTTGACTGCTTCTGCCTCCAATAGATTTCCTAAGCACTAGTGTTTTAAAGAACAGCTTAAAAAGAGAATCCTAATGTGATTTCTTTATAATGGGTGTATTCCTTATCTTATCCTAGTGTCTAAACCCTTCTCCATGGCTGGACCCCCAAATAATATTCCTTTACGTGCTAAGGGGTATCTAGAGAGTGGGATAGGTTTAATAACTACTCTAACCCTAATGCGTACCCTAACCCTAACCCCTACCCTAACCCTAACACGTACCCTATTCCTAACCCGTACCCTAAACCGAGCCCTAACCCTAACACTAACCCTAACCCTAACCCTAACCCATACCCTACGCCGTACCCGCACCCCTCCCCGAACCCGTACCCTAATCCGTACCCTAACCCTAACCCTGAGCCTAACCCTAACCCTAGGCTACCCTTGACTGCTTCTGCCTCCAATAGATTTCCTAAGCACTAGTGTTTTAAGGAACAGCTTAAAAAGAGAATCCTAATGTGATTTCTTTATAATGGGTGTGTTCCTTATCTTATCCTAGTGTCTAAACTCTTCTCCATGGCTGGACCCCCAAATAATATTCCTTTACGTGCTAAGGGATATCTAGAGAGTGGGATAGGTTTAATAACTACCCTAACCCTAACGCGTACCCTAACCCTAACCCCTACCCTAACCCTAACACGTACCCTAATCCTAACCCGTACCCTAAACCGAGCCCTAACCCTAACACTAACCCTAACCCTAAACCTAACCCATACCCTACGCCGTACAGAAACCCCTCCCCGAACCCGTACCCTAAGCCGTACCCTATCCCTAACCCTAAGCCTAGGCTACCCTTGACTGCTTCTGCCTCCAATAGATTTCCTAAGCACTAGTGTTTTAAGGAACAGCTTAAAAAGAGAATCCTAATGTGATTTCTTTATAATGGGTGTGTTCCTTATCTTATCCTAGTGTCTAAACTCTTCTCCATGGCTGGACCCCCAAATAATATTCCTTTACGTGCTAAGGGGTATCTAGAGAGTGGGATAGGTTTAATAACTACCCTAACCCTAACGCGTACCCTAACCCTAACCCCTACCCTAACCCTAACACGTACCCTAATCCTAACCCGTACCCTAAACCGAGCCCTAACCCTAACACTAACCCTAACCCTAAACCTAACCCTAACCCATACCCTACGCCGTACAGAAACCCCTCCCCGAACCCGTACCCTAAGCCGTACCCTAAGCCTAACCCTAACCTTAGGCTACCCTTGACTGCTTCTGCATCCAATAGATTTCCTAAGCACTAGTGTTTTAAGGAACAGCTTAAAAAGAGAATCCTAATGTGATTTCTTTATAATGGGTGTGTTCCTTATCTTATCCCAGTGTCTAAACTCTTCTCCATGGCTGGACCCCCAAATAATATTCCTTTACGTGCTAAGGGGTATCTAGAGAGTGGGATAGGTTTAATAACTACCCTAACCCTTACGTGTACCCTAACCCTAACCCCTACCCTAACCCTAACACGTACCCTAATCCTAACCCGTACCCTAAACAGAGCCCTAACCCTATCACTAACCCTAACCCTAACCCTAACCCATACCCTACGCCGTACCCGCACCCCTCCCCGAACCCGTACCCTAAGCCGTACCCTAAGCCTAACCCTGAGCCTAACCCTAACCCTAGGCTACCCTTGACTGCTTCTGCCTCCAATAGATTTCCTAAGCACTAGTGTTTTAAGGAACAGCTTAAAGAGAATCCTAATGTGATTTCTTTATAATGGGTGTGTTCCTTATCTTATCCCAGTGTCTAAACTCTTCTCCATGGCTGGACCCCCAAATAATATTCCTTTACGTGCTAAGGGGTATCTAGAGAGTGGGATAGGTTTAATAACTACCCTAACCCTTACGTGTACCCTAACCCTAACCCCTATCCTAACCCTAACACGTACCCTATTCCTAACCCGTACCCTAAACCGAGCCCTAACCCTAACACTAACCCTAACCCTAACCCAAACCCATACCCTACGCCGTACCCGCACCCCTCCCCGAACCCGTACCCTAATCCGTACCCTAACCCTAACCCTGAGCCTAACCCTAACCCTAGGCTACCCTTGACTGCTTCTGCCTCCAATAGATTTCCTAAGCACTAGTGTTTTAAGGAACAGCTTAAAAAGAGAATCCTAATGTGATTTCTTTATAATGGGTGTGTTCCTTATCTTATCCTAGTGTCTAAACTCTTCTCCATGGCTGGACCCCCAAATAATATTCCTTTACGTGCTAAGGGATATCTAGAGAGTGGGATAGGTTTAATAACTACCCTAACCCTAACGCGTACCCTAACCCTAACCCCTACCCTAACCCTAACACGTACCCTAATCCTAACCCGTACCCTAAACCGAGCCCTAACCCTAACACTAACCCTAAACCTAACCCTAACCCATACACTACGCCGTACAGAAACCCCTCCCCGAACCCGTACCCTAAGCCGTACCCTATCCCTAACCCTAAGCCTAGGCTACCCTTGACTGCTTCTGCCTCCAATAGATTTCCTAAGCACTAGTGTTTTAAGGAACAGCTTAAAAAGAGAATCCTAATGTGATTTCTTTATAATGGGTGTGTTCCTTATCTTATCCTAGTGTCTAAACTCTTCTCCATGGCTGGACCCCCAAATAATATTCCTTTACGTGCTAAGGGGTATCTAGAGAGTGGGATAGGTTTAATAACTACCCTAACCCTAACGCGTACCCTAACCCTAACCCCTACCCTAACCCTAACACGTACCCTATTCCTAACCCGTACCGTAAACCGAGCCCTAACCCTAACACTAACCCTAACCCTAAACCTAACCCTAACCCATACCCTACGCCGTACAGAAACCCCTCCCCGAACCCGTACCCTAAGCCGTACCCTAAGCCTAACCCTAACCTTAGGCTACCCTTGACTGCTTCTGCATCCAATAGATTTCCTAAGCACTAGTGTTTTAAGGAACAGCTTAAAAAGAGAATCCTAATGTGATTTCTTTATAATGGGTGTGTTCCTTATCTTATCCCAGTGTCTAAACTCTTCTCCATGGCTGGACCCCCAAATAATATTCCTTTACGTGCTAAGGGGTATCTAGAGAGTGGGATAGGTTTAATAACTACCCTAACCCTTACGTGTACCCTAACCCTAACCCCTACCCTAACCCTAACACGTACCCTAATCCTAACCCGTACCCTAAACAGAGCCCTAACCCTATCACTAACCCTAACCCTAACCCTAACCCATACCCTACGCCGTACCCGCACCCCTCCCCGAACCCGTACCCTAAGCCGTACCCTAAGCCTAACCCTGAGCCTAACCCTAACCCTAGGCTACCCTTGACTGCTTCTGCCTCCAATAGATTTCCTAAGCACTAGTGTTTTAAGGAACAGCTTAAAAAGAGAATCCTAATGTGATTTCTTTATAATGGGTGTGTTCCTTATCTTATCCCAGTGTGTAAACTCTTCTCCATGGCTGAACCCCCAAATAATATTCCTTTACGTGCTAAGGGGTGTCTAGAGAGTGGGATAGGTTTAATAACTACCCTAACCCTAATGCGTACCCTAACCCTAACCCCTACCCTAACCCTAACACGTACCCTATTCCTAACCCGTACCCTAAACCGAGCCCTAACCCTAACACTAACCCTAACCCTAACCCTAACCCATGCCCTACGCCGTACCCGCACCCCTCCCTGAACCCGTACCCTAAGCCGTACCCTAACTCTAACCCTAAGCCTAACCCTAACCCTAGGCTACCCTTGACTGCTTCTGCCTCCAATAGATTTCCTAAGCACTAGTGTTTTAAGGAACAGCTTAAAAAGAGAATCCTAATGTGATTTCTTTATAATGGGTGTGTTCCTTTTCTTATCCTAGTGTCTAAACTCTTCTCCATGGCTGGACCCCCAAATAATATTCCTTTACGTGCTAAGGGGTATCTAGAGAGTGGGATAGGTTTAATAACTACCCTAACCCTAACACGTACCCTAACCCTAACCCCTACCCTAACCCTACCACGTACCCTAATCCTAACCCATACCCTAAACCGAGCCCTAACCCTAACACTAACCCTAACCCTAACCCTAACCAATACCCTACGCCGTACTCGAACCCCTCCCCCAACCCGTACCCTAAGCCGTACCCTAAGCCTAACCCTAAGCCTAACCCTAACCCTAGGCTACCCTTGACTGCTTCTGCCTCCAATAGATTTCCTAAGCACTAGTGTTTTAAAGAACAGCTTAAAAAGAGAATCCTAATGTGATTTCTTTATAATGGGTGTGTTCCTTATCTTATCCTAGTGTCTAAACCCTTCTCCATGGCTGGACCCCCAAATAATATTCCTTTACGTGCTAAGGGGTATCTAGAGAGTGGGATAGGTTTAATAACTACTCTAACCCTAACGCGTACCCTAACCCTAACCCCTACCCTAACCCTAACACGTACCCTATTCCTAACCCGTACCCTAAACCGAGCCCTAACCCTAACACTAACCCTAACCCTAACCCTAACCCATACCCTACGCCGTACCCGCACCCCTCCCCGAACCCGTACACTAATCCGTACCCTAACCCTAACCCTGAGCCTAACCCTAACCCTAGGCTACCCTTGACTGCTTCTGCCTCCAATAGATTTCCTAAGCACTAGTGTTTTAAGGAACAGCTTAAAAAGAGAATCCTAATGTGATTTCTTTATAATGGGTGTGTTCCTTATCTTATCCTAGTGTCTAAACTCTTCTCCATGGCTGGACCCCCAAATAATATTCCTTTACGTGCTAAGGGATATCTAGAGAGTGGGATAGGTTTAATAACTACCCTAACCCTAACACGTACCCTAATCCTAACGCGTACCCTAAACCGAGCCCTAACCCTAACACTAACCTTAACCCTAACCCATACCCTACGCCGTACAGAAACCCCTCCCCGAACCCGTACCCTAAGCCGTACCCTATCCCTAACCCTAAGCCTAGGCTACCCTTGACTGCTTCTGCCTCCAATAGATTTCCTAAGCACTAGTGTTTTAAGGAACAGCTTAAAAAGAGAATCCTAATGTGATTTCTTTATAATGGGTGTGTTCCTTATCTTATCCTAGTGTCTAAACTCTTCTCCATGGCTGGACCCCCAAATAATATTCCTTTACGTGCTAAGGGGTATCTAGAGAGTGGGATAGGTTTAATAACTACCCTAACCCTTACGTGTACCCTAACCCTAACCCCTACCCTAACCCTAACACGTACCCTAATCCTAACCCGTACCCTAAACAGAGCCCTAACCCTATCACTAACCCTAACCCTAACCCTAACCCATACCCTACGCCGTACCCGCACCCCTCCCCGAACCCGTACCCTAAGCCGTACCCTAAGCCTAACCCTGAGCCTAACCCTAACCCTAGGCTACCCTTGACTGCTTCTGCCTCCAATAGATTTCCTAAGCACTAGTGTTTTAAGGAACAGCTTAAAAAGAGAATCCTAATGTGATTTCTTTATAATGGGTGTGTTCCTTATCTTATCCTAGTGTCTAAACTCTTCTCCATGGCTGGACCCCCAAATAATATTCCTTTACGTGCTAAGGGGTATCTAGAGAGTGGGATAGGTTTAATAACTACCCTAACCCTAACGCGTACCCTAACCCTAACCCCTACCCTAACCCTAACACGTACCCTATTCCTAACCCGTACCCTAAACCGATCCCTAACCCTAACACTAACCCTAACCCTAAACCTAACCCTAACCCATACCCTACGCCGTACAGAAACCCCTCCCCGAACCCGTACCCTAAGCCGTACCCTAAGCCTAACCCTAACCTTAGGCTACCCTTGACTGCTTCTGCATCCAATAGATTTCCTAAGCACTAGTGTTTTAAGGAACAGCATAAAAAGAGAATCCTAATGTGATTTCTTTATAATGGGTGTGTTCCTTATCTTATCCCAGTGTCTAAACTCTTCTCCATGGCTGGACCCCCAAATAATATTCCTTTACGTGCTAAGGGGTATCTAGAGAGTGGGATAGGTTTAATAACTACCCTAACCCTTACGTGTACCCTAACCCTAACCCCTACCCTAACCCTAACACGTACCCTAATCCTAACCCGTACCCTAAACAGAGCCCTAACCCTATCACTAACCCTAACCCTAACCCTAACCCATACCCTACGCCGTACCCGCACCCCTCCCCGAACCCGTACCCTAAGCCGTACCCTAAGCCTAACCCTGAGCCTAACCCTAACCCTAGGCTACCCTTGACTGCTTCTGCCTCCAATAGATTTCCTAAGCACTAGTGTTTTAAGGAACAGCTTAAAAAGAGAATCCTAATGTGATTTCTTTATAATGGGTGTGTTCCTTATCTTATCCCAGTGTGTAAACTCTTCTCCATGGCTGAACCCCCAAATAATATTCCTTTACGTGCTAAGGGGTGTCTAGAGAGTGGGATAGGTTTAATAACTACCCTAACCCTAATGCGTACCCTAACCCTAACCCCTACCCTAACCCTAACACGTACCCTATTCCTAACCCGTACCCTAAACCGAGCCCTAACCCTAACACTAACCCTAACCCTAACCCTAACCCATGCCCTACGCCGTACCCGCACCCCTCCCTGAACCCGTACCCTAAGCCGTACCCTAACTCTAACCCTAAGCCTAACCCTAACCCTAGGCTACCCTTGACTGCTTCTGCCTCCAATAGATTTCCTAAGCACTAGTGTTTTAAGGAACAGCTTAAAAAGAGAATCCTAATGTGATTTCTTTATAATGGGTGTGTTCCTTTTCTTATCCTAGTGTCTAAACTCTTCTCCATGGCTGGACCCCCAAATAATATTCCTTTACGTGCTAAGGGGTATCTAGAGAGTGGGATAGGTTTAATAACTACCCTAACCCTAACGCGTACCCTAACCCTAACCCCTACCCTAACCCTAACACGTACCCTATTCCTAACCCATACCCTGAACCGAGCCCTAACCCTAACACTCACCCTAACCCTAACCCTAACCCATACCCTACGCCGTACCCGCACCCCTCCCCGAACCCGTACCCTAAGCCGTACCGTAACCCTAACCGTAAGCCTAACCCTAACCCTAGGCTACCCTTGACTGCTTCTGCCTCCAATAGATTTCCTAAGCACTAGTGTATTAAGGAACAGCTTAAAAAGAGAATCCTAATGTGATTTCTTTATAATGGGTGTGTTCCTTATCTTATCCTAGTGTCTAAACTCTTCTCCATGGCTGGACCCCCAAATAATATTCCTTTACGTGCTAAGGGGTATCTAGAGAGTGGGATAGGTTTAATAACTACCCTAACCCTAACACGTACCCTAAACCTAAGCCCTACCCTAACCCTAACACGTACCCTAATCCTAACCCATACCCTAAACCGAGCCCTAACCCTAACACTAAACCTAACCCTAACCCTAACCAATACCCTACACCGTACTCGAACCCCTCCCCCAACCCGTACCCTAAGCCGTACCCTAAGCCTAACCCTAAGCCTAACCCTAACCCTAGGCTACCCTTGACTGCTTCTGCCTCCAATAGATTTCCTAAGCACTAGTGTTTTAAAGAACAGCTTAAAAAGAGAATCCTAATGTGATTTCTTTATAATGGGTGTGTTCCTTATCTTATCCTAGTGTCTAAACCCTTCTCCATGGCTGGACCCCCAAATAATATTCCTTTACGTGCTAAGGGGTATCTAGAGAGTGGGATAGGTTTAATAACTACCCTAACCCTAACGCGTACCCTAACCCTAACCCCTACCCTAACCCTAACACGTACCCTAATCCTAACCCGTACCCTAAACCGAGCCCTAACCCTAACACTAACCCTAACCCTAAACCTAACCCTAACCCATACCCTACGCCGTACAGAAACCCCTCCCCGAACCCGTACCCTAAGCCGTACCCTAAGCCTAACCCTAACCTTAGGCTACCCTTGACTGCTTCTGCATCCAATAGATTTCCTAAGCACTAGTGTTTTAAGGAACAGCTTAAAAAGAGAATCCTAATGTGATTTCTTTATAATGGGTGTGTTCCTTATCTTATCCCAGTGTCTAAACTCTTCTCCATGGCTGGACCCCCAAATAATATTCCTTTACGTGCTAAGGGGTATCTAGAGAGTGGGATAGGTTTAATAACTACCCTAACCCTTACGTGTACCCTAACCCTAACCCCTACCCTAACCCTAGCACGTACCCTAATCCTAACCCGTACCCTAAACAGAGCCCTAACCCTATCACTAACCCTAACCCTAACCCTAACCCATACCCTACGCCGTACCCGCACCCCTCCCCGAACCCGTACCCTAATCCGTACCCTAACCCTAACCCTGAGCCTAACCCTAACCCTAGGCTACCCTTGACTGCTTCTGCCTCCAATAGATTTCCTAAGCACTAGTGTTTTAAGGAACAGCTTAAAAAGAGAATCCTAATGTGATTTCTTTATAATGGGTGTGTTCCTTATCTTATCCTAGTGTCTAAACTCTTCTCCATGGCTGGACCCCCAAATAATATTCCTTTACGTGCTAAGGGATATCTAGAGAGTGGGATAGGTTTAATAACTACCCTAACCCTAACGCGTACCCTAACCCTAACCCCTACCCTAACCCTAACACGTACCCTAATCCTAACCCGTACCCTAAACCGAGCCCTAACCCTAACACTAACCCTAAAACTAACCCTAACCCATACCCTACGCCGTACAGAAACCCCTCCCCGAACCCGTACCCTATCCCTAACCCTAAGCCTAGGCTACCCTTGACTGCTTCTGCCTCCAATAGATTTCCTAAGCACTAGTGTTTTAAGGAACAGCTTAAAAAGAGAATCCTAATGTGATTTCTTTATAATGGGTGTGTTCCTTATCTTATCCTAGTGTCTAAACTCTTCTCCATGGCTGGACCCCCAAATAATATTCCTTTACGTGCTAAGGGGTATCTAGAGAGTGGGATAGGTTTAATAACTACCCTAACCCTAACGCGTACCCTAACCCTAACCCCTACCCTAACCCTAACACGTACCCTATTCCTAACCCGTACCCTAAACCGAGCCCTAACCCTAACACTAACCCTAACCCTAAACCTAACCCTAACCCATACCCTACGCCGTACAGAAACCCCTCCCCGAACCCGTACCCTAAGCCGTACCCTAAGCCTAACCCTAACCTTAGGCTACCCTTGACTGCTTCTGCATCCAATAGATTTCCTAAGCACTAGTGTTTTAAGGAACAGCTTAAAAAGAGAATCCTAATGTGATTTCTTTATAATGGGTGTGTTCCTTATCTTATCCCAGTGTCTAAACTCTTCTCCATGGCTGGACCCCCAAATAATATTCCTTTACGTGCTAAGGGGTATCTAGAGAGTGGGATAGGTTTAATAACTACCCTAACCCTTACGTGTACCCTAACCCTAACCCCTACCCTAACCCTAACACGTACCCTAATCCTAACCCGTACACTAAACAGAGCCCTAACCCTATCACTAACCCTAACCCTAACCCTAACCCATACCCTACGCCGTACCCGCACCCCTCCCCGAACCCGTACCCTAAGCCGTACCCTAAGCCTAACCCTGAGCCTAACCCTAACCCTAGGCTACCCTTGACTGCTTCTGCCTCCAATAGATTTCCTAAGCACTAGTGTTTTAAGGAACAGTTTAAAAAGAGAATCCTAATGTGATTTCTTTATAATGGGTGTGTTCCTTATCTTATCCTTGTGTCTAAACTCTTCTCCATGGCTGGACCCCCAAATAATATTCCTTTACGTGCTAAGGGATATCTAGAGAGTGGGATAGGTTTAATAACTACCCTAACCCTAACGCGTACCCTAACCCTAACCCCTACCCTAACCCTAACACGTACCCTAATCCTAACCCATACCCTAAACCGAGCCCTAACCCTAACACTAAACCTAACCCTAACCCTAACCCATACCCTACGCCGTACTCGAACCCCTCCCCCAACCCGTACCCTAAGCCGTACCCTAAGCCTAACCCTAAGCCTAACCCTAACCCTAGGCTACCCTTGACTGCTTCTGCCTCCAATAGATTTCCTAAGCACTAGTGTTTTAAAGAACAGCTTAAAAAGAGAATCCTAATGTGATTTCTTTATAATGGGTGTGTTCCTTATCTTATCCTAGTGTCTAAACCCTTCTCCATGGCTGCACCCCCAAATAATATTCCTTTACGTGCTAAGGGGTATCTAGAGAGTGGGATAGGTTTAATAACTACCCTAACCCTAACGCGTACCCTAACCCTAACCCCTACCCTAACCCTAACACGTACCCTAATCCTAACCCGTACCCTAAACCGAGCCCTAACCCTAACACTAACCCTAACCCTAAACCTAACCCTAACCCATACCCTACGCCGTACAGAAACCCCTCCCCGAACCCGTACCCTAAGCCGTACCCTAAGCCTAACCCTAACCTTAGGCTACCCTTGACTGCTTCTGCATCCAATAGATTTCCTAAGCACTAGTGTTTTAAGGAACAGCTTAAAAAGAGAATCCTAATGTGATTTCTTTATAATGGGTGTGTTCCTTATCTTATCCCAGTGTCTAAACTCTTCTCCATGGCTGGACCCCCAAATAATATTCCTTTACGTGCTAAGGGGTATCTAGAGAGTGGGATAGGTTTAATAACTACCCTAACCCTTACGTGTACCCTAACCCTAACCCCTACCCTAACCCTAGCACGTACCCTAATCCTAACCCGTACCCTAAACAGAGCCCTAACCCTATCACTAACCCTAACCCTAACCCTAACCCATACCCTACGCCGTACCCGCACCCCTCCCCGAACCCGTACCCTAATCCGTACCCTAACCCTAACCCTGAGCCTAACCCGAACCCTAGGCTACCCTTGACTGCTTCTGCCTCCAATAGATTTCCTAAGCACTAGTGTTTTAAGGAACAGCTTAAAAAGAGAATCCTAATGTGATTTCTTTATAATGGGTGTGTTCCTTATCTTATCCTAGTGTCTAAACTCTTCTCCATGGCTGGACCCCCAAATAATATTCCTTTACGTGCTAAGGGGTATCTAGAGAGTGGGATAGGTTTAATAACTACCCTAACCCTAACGCGTACCCTAACCCTAACCCCTACCCTAACCCTAACAAGTACCCTATTCCTAACCCATACCCTGAACCGAGCCCTAACCCTAACACTCACCCTAACCCTAACCCTAACCCATACCCTACGCCGTACCCGCACCCCTCCCCGAACCCGTACCCTAAGCCGTACCCTAAGCCTAACCCTAAGCCTAACCCTAACCCTAGGCTACCCTTGACTGCTTCTGCCTCCAATAGATTTCCTAAGCACTAGTGTATTAAGGAACAGCTTAAAAAGAGAATCCTAATGTGATTTCTTTATAATGGGTGTGTTCCTTATCTTATCCTAGTGTCTAAACTCTTCTCCATGGCTGGACCCCCAAATAATATTCCTTTACGTGCTAAGGGGTATCTAGAGAGTGGGATAGGTTTAATAACTACCCTAACCCTAACACGTACCCTAACCCTAACCCCTACCCTAACCCTAACACGTACCCTAATCCTAACCCATACCCGAAACCGAGCCCTAACCCTAACACTAACCCTAACCCTAACCCTAACCAATACCCTACGCCGTACTCGAACCCCTCCCCCAACCCGTACCCTAAGCCGTACCCTAAGCCTAACCCTAACCCTAGGCTACCCTTGACTGCTTCTGCCTCCAATAGATTTCCTAAGCACTAGTGTTTTAAAGCACAGCTTAAAAAGAGAATCCTAATGTGATTTCTTTATAATGGGTGTGTTCCTTATCTTATCCTAGTGTCTAAACCCTTCTCCATGGCTGGACCCCCAAATAATATTCCTTTACGTGCTAAGGGGTATCTAGAGAGTGGGATAGGTTTAATAACTACTCTAACCCTAATGCGTACCCTAACCCTAACCCCTACCCTAACCCTAACACGTACCCTATTCCTAACCCGTACCCTAAACCGAGCCCTAACCCTAACACTAACCCTAACCCTAACCCTAACCCATACCCTACGCCGTACCCGCACCCCTCCCCGAACCCGTACCCTAATCCGTACCCTAACCCTAACCCTGAGCCTAACCCTAACCCTAGGCTACCCTTGACTGCTTCTGCCTCCAATAGATTTCCTAAGCACTAGTGTTTTAAGGAACAGCTTAAAAAGAGAATCCTAATGTGATTTCTTTATAATGGGTGTGTTCCTTATCTTATCCTAGTGTCTAAACTCTTCTCCATGGCTGGACCCCCAAATAATATTCCTTTACGTGCTAAGGGGTATCTAGAGAGTGGGATAGGTTTAATAACTACCCTAACCCTAACGCGTACCCTAACCCTAACCCCTACCCTAACCCTAACACGTACCCTAATCCTAACCCGTACCCTAAACCGAGCCCTAACCCTAACACTAACCCTAACCCTAAACCTAACCCTAACCCATACCCTACGCCGTACAGAAACCCCTCCCCGAACCCGTACCCTAAGCCGTACCCTAAGCCTAACCCTAACCTTAGGCTACCCTTGACTGCTTCTGCATCCAATAGATTTCCTAAGCACTAGTGTTTTAAGGAACAGCTTAAAAAGAGAATCCTAATGTGATTTCTTTATAATGGGTGTGTTCCTTATCTTATCCCAGTGTCTAAACTCTTCTCCATGGCTGGACCCCCAAATAATATTCCTTTACGTGCTAAGGGGTATCTAGAGAGTGGGATAGGTTTAATAACTACCCTAACCCTTACGTGTACCCTAACCCTAACCCCTACCCTAACCCTAACACGTACCCTAATCCTAAACCGTACCCTAAACAGAGCCCTAACCCTATCACTAACCCTAACCCTAACCCTAACCCATACCCTACGCCGTACCCGCACCCCTCCCCGAACCCGTACCCTAAGCCGTACCCTAAGCCTAACCCTGAGCCTAACCCTAACCCTAGGCTACCCTTGACTGCTTCTGCCTCCAATAGATTTCCTAAGCACTAGTGTTTTAAGGAACAGCTTAAAAAGAGAATCCTAATGTGATTTCTTTATAATGGGTGTGTTCCTTATCTTATCCCAGTGTGTAAACTTTTCTCCATGGCTGAACCCCCAAATAATATTCCTTTACGTGCTAAGGGGTGTCTAGAGAGTGGGATAGGTTTAATAACTACCCTAACCCTAATGCGTACCCTAACCCTAACCCCTACCCTAACCCTAACACGTACCCTATTCCTAACCCGTACCCTAAACCGAGCCCTAACCCTAACACTAACCCTAACCCTAACCCTAACCCATGCCCTACGCCGTACCCGCACCCCTCCCTGAACCCGTACCCTAAGCCGTACCCTAACCCTAACCCTAAGCCTAACCCTAACCCTAGGCTACCCTTGACTGCTTCTGCCTCCAATAGATTTCCTAAGCACTAGTGTTTTAAGGAACAGCTTAAAAAGAGAATCCTAATGTGATTTCTTTATAATGGGTGTGTTCCTTTTCTTATCCTAGTGTCTAAACTCTTCTCCATGGCTGGACCCCCAAATAATATTCCTTTACGTGCTAAGGGGTATCTAGAGAGTGGGATAGGTTTAATAACTACCCTAACCCTAACGCGTACCCTAACCCTAACCCCTACCCTAACCCTAACAAGTACCCTATTCCTAACCCATACCCTGAACCGAGCCCTAACCCTAACACTCACCCTAACCCTAACCCTAACCCATACCCTACGCCGTACCCGCACCCCTCCCCGAACCCGTACCCTAAGCCGTACCCTAAGCCTAACCCTAAGCCTAACCCTAACCCTAGGCTACCCTTGACTGCTTCTGCCTCCAATAGATTTCCTAAGCACTAGTGTATTAAGGAACAGCTTAAAAAGAGAATCCTAATGTGATTTCTTTATAATGGGTGTGTTCCTTATCTTATCCTAGTGTCTAAACTCTTCTCCATGGCTGGACCCCCAAATAATATTCCTTTACGTGCTAAGGGGTATCTAGAGAGTGGGATAGGTTTAATAACTACCCTAACCCTAACACGTACCCTAACCCTAACCCCTACCCTAACCCTAACACGTACCCTAATCCTAACCCATACCCGAAACCGAGCCCTAACCCTAACACTAACCCTAACCCTAACCCTAACCAATACCCTACGCCGTACTCGAACCCCTCCCCCAACCCGTACCCTAAGCCGTACCCTAAGCCTAACCCTAACCCTAGGCTACCCTTGACTGCTTCTGCCTCCAATAGATTTCCTAAGCACTAGTGTTTTAAAGAACAGCTTAAAAAGAGAATCCTAATGTGATTTCTTTATAATGGGTGTATTCCTTATCTTATCCTAGTGTCTAAACCCTTCTCCATGGCTGGACCCCCAAATAATATTCCTTTACGTGCTAAGGGGTATCTAGAGAGTGGGATAGGTTTAATAACTACTCTAACCCTAATGCGTACCCTAACCCTAACCCCTACCCTAACCCTAACACGTACCCTATTCCTAACCCGTACCCTAAACCGAGCCCTAACCCTAACACTAACCCTAACCCTAACCCTAACCCATACCCTACGCCGTACCCGCACCCCTCCCCGAACCCGTACCCTAATCCGTACCCTAACCCTAACCCTGAGCCTAACCCTAACCCTAGGCTACCCTTGACTGCTTCTGCCTCCAATAGATTTCCTAAGCACTAGTGTTTTAAGGAACAGCTTAAAAAGAGAATCCTAATGTGATTTCTTTATAATGGGTGTGTTCCTTATCTTATCCTAGTGTCTAAACTCTTCTCCATGGCTGGACCCCCAAATAATATTCCTTTACGTGCTAAGGGATATCTAGAGAGTGGGATAGGTTTAATAACTACCCTAACCCTAACGCGTACCCTAACCCTAACCCCTACCCTAACCCTAACACGTACCCTAATCCTAACCCGTACCCTAAACCGAGCCCTAACCCTAACACTAACCCTAACCCTAAACCTAACCCATACCCTACGCCGTACAGAAACCCCTCCCCGAACCCGTACCCTAAGCCGTACCCTATCCCTAACCCTAAGCCTAGGCTACCCTTGACTGCTTCTGCCTCCAATAGATTTCCTAAGCACTAGTGTTTTAAGGAACAGCTTAAAAAGAGAATCCTAATGTGATTTCTTTATAATGGGTGTGTTCCTTATCTTATCCTAGTGTCTAAACTCTTCTCCATGGCTGGACCCCCAAATAATATTCCTTTACGTGCTAAGGGGTATCTAGAGAGTGGGATAGGTTTAATAACTACCCTAACCCTAACGCGTACCCTAACCCTAACCCCTACCCTAACCCTAACACGTACCCTAATCCTAACCCGTACCCTAAACCGAGCCCTAACCCTAACACTAACCCTAACCCTAAACCTAACCCTAACCCATACCCTACGCCGTACAGAAACCCCTCCCCGAACCCGTACCCTAAGCCGTACCCTAAGCCTAACCCTAACCTTAGGCTACCCTTGACTGCTTCTGCATCCAATAGATTTCCTAAGCACTAGTGTTTTAAGGAACAGCTTAAAAAGAGAATCCTAATGTGATTTCTTTATAATGGGTGTGTTCCTTATCTTATCCCAGTGTCTAAACTCTTCTCCATGGCTGGACCCCCAAATAATATTCCTTTACGTGCTAAGGGGTATCTAGAGAGTGGGATAGGTTTAATAACTACCCTAACCCTTACGTGTACCCTAACCCTAACCCCTACCCTAACCCTAGCACGTACCCTAATCCTAACCCGTACCCTAAACAGAGCCCTAACCCTATCACTAACCCTAACCCTAACCCTAACCCATACCCTACGCCGTACCCGCACCCCTCCCCGAACCCGTACCCTAATCCGTACCCTAACCCTAACCCTGAGCCTAACCCTAACCCTAGGCTACCCTTGACTGCTTCTGCCTCCAATAGATTTCCTAAGCACTAGTGTTTTAAGGAACAGCTTAAAAAGAGAATCCTAATGTGATTTCTTTATAATGGGTGTGTTCCTTATCTTATCCTTGTGTCTAAACTCTTCTCCATGGCTGGACCCCCAAATAATATTCCTTTACGTGCTAAGGGATATCTAGAGAGTGGGATAGGTTTAATAACTACCCTAACCCTAACGCGTACCCTAACCCTAACCCCTACCCTAACCCTAACACGTACCCTAATCCTAACCCATACCCTAAACCGAGCCCTAACCCTAACACTAAACCTAACCCTAACCCTAACCCATACCCTACGCCGTACTCGAACCCCTCCCCCAACCCGTACCCTAAGCCGTACCCTAAGCCTAACCCTAAGCCTAACCCTAACCCTAGGCTACCCTTGACTGCTTCTGCCTCCAATAGATTTCCTAAGCACTAGTGTTTTAAAGAACAGCTTAAAAAGAGAATCCTAATGTGATTTCTTTATAATGGGTGTGTTCCTTATCTTATCCTAGTGTCTAAACCCTTCTCCATGGCTGCACCCCCAAATAATATTCCTTTACGTGCTAAGGGGTATCTAGAGAGTGGGATAGGTTTAATAACTACCCTAACCCTAACGCGTACCCTAACCCTAACCCCTACCCTAACCCTAACACGTACCCTAATCCTAACCCGTACCCTAAACCGAGCCCTAACCCTAACACTAACCCTAACCCTAAACCTAACCCTAACCCATACCCTACGCCGTACAGAAACCCCTCCCCGAACCCGTACCCTAAGCCGTACCCTAAGCCTAACCCTAACCTTAGGCTACCCTTGACTGCTTCTGCATCCAATAGATTTCCTAAGCACTAGTGTTTTAAGGAACAGCTTAAAAAGAGAATCCTAATGTGATTTCTTTATAATGGGTGTGTTCCTTATCTTATCCCAGTGTCTAAACTCTTCTCCATGGCTGGACCCCCAAATAATATTCCTTTACGTGCTAAGGGGTATCTAGAGAGTGGGATAGGTTTAATAACTACCCTAACCCTTACGTGTACCCTAACCCTAACCCCTACCCTAACCCTAGCACGTACCCTAATCCTAACCCGTACCCTAAACAGAGCCCTAACCCTATCACTAACCCTAACCCTAACCCTAACCCATACCCTACGCCGTACCCGCACCCCTCCCCGAACCCGTACCCTAATCCGTACCCTAACCCTAACCCTGAGCCTAACCCGAACCCTAGGCTACCCTTGACTGCTTCTGCCTCCAATAGATTTCCTAAGCACTAGTGTTTTAAGGAACAGCTTAAAAAGAGAATCCTAATGTGATTTCTTTATAATGGGTGTGTTCCTTATCTTATCCTAGTGTCTAAACTCTTCTCCATGGCTGGACCCCCAAATAATATTCCTTTACGTGCTAAGGGGTATCTAGAGAGTGGGATAGGTTTAATAACTACCCTAACCCTAACGCGTACCCTAACCCTAACCCCTACCCTAACCCTAACAAGTACCCTATTCCTAACCCATACCCTGAACCGAGCCCTAACCCTAACACTCACCCTAACCCTAACCCTAACCCATACCCTACGCCGTACCCGCACCCCTCCCCGAACCCGTACCCTAAGCCGTACCCTAAGCCTAACCCTAAGCCTAACCCTAACCCTAGGCTACCCTTGACTGCTTCTGCCTCCAATAGATTTCCTAAGCACTAGTGTATTAAGGAACAGCTTAAAAAGAGAATCCTAATGTGATTTCTTTATAATGGGTGTGTTCCTTATCTTATCCTAGTGTCTAAACTCTTCTCCATGGCTGGACCCCCAAATAATATTCCTTTACGTGCTAAGGGGTATCTAGAGAGTGGGATAGGTTTAATAACTACCCTAACCCTAACACGTACCCTAACCCTAACCCCTACCCTAACCCTAACACGTACCCTAATCCTAACCCATACCCGAAACCGAGCCCTAACCCTAACACTAACCCTAACCCTAACCCTAACCAATACCCTACGCCGTACTCGAACCCCTCCCCCAACCCGTACCCTAAGCCGTACCCTAAGCCTAACCCTAACCCTAGGCTACCCTTGACTGCTTCTGCCTCCAATAGATTTCCTAAGCACTAGTGTTTTAAAGCACAGCTTAAAAAGAGAATCCTAATGTGATTTCTTTATAATGGGTGTGTTCCTTATCTTATCCTAGTGTCTAAACCCTTCTCCATGGCTGGACCCCCAAATAATATTCCTTTACGTGCTAAGGGGTATCTAGAGAGTGGGATAGGTTTAATAACTACTCTAACCCTAATGCGTACCCTAACCCTAACCCCTACCCTAACCCTAACACGTACCCTATTCCTAACCCGTACCCTAAACCGAGCCCTAACCCTAACACTAACCCTAACCCTAACCCTAACCCATACCCTACGCCGTACCCGCACCCCTCCCCGAACCCGTACCCTAATCCGTACCCTAACCCTAACCCTGAGCCTAACCCTAACCCTAGGCTACCCTTGACTGCTTCTGCCTCCAATAGATTTCCTAAGCACTAGTGTTTTAAGGAACAGCTTAAAAAGAGAATCCTAATGTGATTTCTTTATAATGGGTGTGTTCCTTATCTTATCCTAGTGTCTAAACTCTTCTCCATGGCTGGACCCCCAAATAATATTCCTTTACGTGCTAAGGGATATCTAGAGAGTGGGATAGGTTTAATAACTACCCTAACCCTAACGCGTACCCTAACCCTAACCCCTACCCTAACCCTAACACGTACCCTAATCCTAACCCGTACCCTAAACCGAGCCCTAACCCTAACACTAACCCTAACCCTAAACCTAACCCATACCCTACGCCGTACAGAAACCCCTCCCCGAACCCGTACCCTAAGCCGTACCCTATCCCTAACCCTAAGCCTAGGCTACCCTTGACTGCTTCTGCCTCCAATAGATTTCCTAAGCACTAGTGTTTTAAGGAACAGCTTAAAAAGAGAATCCTAATGTGATTTCTTTATAATGGGTGTGTTCCTTATCTTATCCTAGTGTCTAAACTCTTCTCCATGGCTGGACCCCCAAATAATATTCCTTTACGTGCTAAGGGGTATCTAGAGAGTGGGATAGGTTTAATAACTACCCTAACCCTAACGCGTACCCTAACCCTAACCCCTACCCTAACCCTAACACGTACCCTAATCCTAACCCGTACCCTAAACCGAGCCCTAACCCTAACACTAACCCTAACCCTAAACCTAACCCTAACCCATACCCTACGCCGTACAGAAACCCCTCCCCGAACCCGTACCCTAAGCCGTACCCTAAGCCTAACCCTAACCTTAGGCTACCCTTGACTGCTTCTGCATCCAATAGATTTCCTAAGCACTAGTGTTTTAAGGAACAGCTTAAAAAGAGAATCCTAATGTGATTTCTTTATAATGGGTGTGTTCCTTATCTTATCCCAGTGTCTAAACTCTTCTCCATGGCTGGACCCCCAAATAATATTCCTTTACGTGCTAAGGGGTATCTAGAGAGTGGGATAGGTTTAATAACTACCCTAACCCTTACGTGTACCCTAACCCTAACCCCTACCCTAACCCTAACACGTACCCTAATCCTAAACCGTACCCTAAACAGAGCCCTAACCCTATCACTAACCCTAACCCTAACCCTAACCCATACCCTACGCCGTACCCGCACCCCTCCCCGAACCCGTACCCTAAGCCGTACCCTAAGCCTAACCCTGAGCCTAACCCTAACCCTAGGCTACCCTTGACTGCTTCTGCCTCCAATAGATTTCCTAAGCACTAGTGTTTTAAGGAACAGCTTAAAAAGAGAATCCTAATGTGATTTCTTTATAATGGGTGTGTTCCTTATCTTATCCCAGTGTGTAAACTTTTCTCCATGGCTGAACCCCCAAATAATATTCCTTTACGTGCTAAGGGGTGTCTAGAGAGTGGGATAGGTTTAATAACTACCCTAACCCTAATGCGTACCCTAACCCTAACCCCTACCCTAACCCTAACACGTACCCTATTCCTAACCCGTACCCTAAACCGAGCCCTAACCCTAACACTAACCCTAACCCTAACCCTAACCCATGCCCTACGCCGTACCCGCACCCCTCCCTGAACCCGTACCCTAAGCCGTACCCTAACCCTAACCCTAAGCCTAACCCTAACCCTAGGCTACCCTTGACTGCTTCTGCCTCCAATAGATTTCCTAAGCACTAGTGTTTTAAGGAACAGCTTAAAAAGAGAATCCTAATGTGATTTCTTTATAATGGGTGTGTTCCTTTTCTTATCCTAGTGTCTAAACTCTTCTCCATGGCTGGACCCCCAAATAATATTCCTTTACGTGCTAAGGGGTATCTAGAGAGTGGGATAGGTTTAATAACTACCCTAACCCTAACGCGTACCCTAACCCTAACCCCTACCCTAACCCTAACAAGTACCCTATTCCTAACCCATACCCTGAACCGAGCCCTAACCCTAACACTCACCCTAACCCTAACCCTAACCCATACCCTACGCCGTACCCGCACCCCTCCCCGAACCCGTACCCTAAGCCGTACCCTAAGCCTAACCCTAAGCCTAACCCTAACCCTAGGCTACCCTTGACTGCTTCTGCCTCCAATAGATTTCCTAAGCACTAGTGTATTAAGGAACAGCTTAAAAAGAGAATCCTAATGTGATTTCTTTATAATGGGTGTGTTCCTTATCTTATCCTAGTGTCTAAACTCTTCTCCATGGCTGGACCCCCAAATAATATTCCTTTACGTGCTAAGGGGTATCTAGAGAGTGGGATAGGTTTAATAACTACCCTAACCCTAACACGTACCCTAACCCTAACCCCTACCCTAACCCTAACACGTACCCTAATCCTAACCCATACCCGAAACCGAGCCCTAACCCTAACACTAACCCTAACCCTAACCCTAACCAATACCCTACGCCGTACTCGAACCCCTCCCCCAACCCGTACCCTAAGCCGTACCCTAAGCCTAACCCTAACCCTAGGCTACCCTTGACTGCTTCTGCCTCCAATAGATTTCCTAAGCACTAGTGTTTTAAAGAACAGCTTAAAAAGAGAATCCTAATGTGATTTCTTTATAATGGGTGTATTCCTTATCTTATCCTAGTGTCTAAACCCTTCTCCATGGCTGGACCCCCAAATAATATTCCTTTACGTGCTAAGGGGTATCTAGAGAGTGGGATAGGTTTAATAACTACTCTAACCCTAATGCGTACCCTAACCCTAACCCCTACCCTAACCCTAACACGTACCCTATTCCTAACCCGTACCCTAAACCGAGCCCTAACCCTAACACTAACCCTAACCCTAACCCTAACCCATACCCTACGCCGTACCCGCACCCCTCCCCGAACCCGTACCCTAATCCGTACCCTAACCCTAACCCTGAGCCTAACCCTAACCCTAGGCTACCCTTGACTGCTTCTGCCTCCAATAGATTTCCTAAGCACTAGTGTTTTAAGGAACAGCTTAAAAAGAGAATCCTAATGTGATTTCTTTATAATGGGTGTGTTCCTTATCTTATCCTAGTGTCTAAACTCTTCTCCATGGCTGGACCCCCAAATAATATTCCTTTACGTGCTAAGGGATATCTAGAGAGTGGGATAGGTTTAATAACTACCCTAACCCTAACGCGTACCCTAACCCTAACCCCTACCCTAACCCTAACACGTACCCTAATCCTAACCCGTACCCTAAACCGAGCCCTAACCCTAACACTAACCCTAACCCTAAACCTAACCCATACCCTACGCCGTACAGAAACCCCTCCCCGAACCCGTACCCTAAGCCGTACCCTATCCCTAACCCTAAGCCTAGGCTACCCTTGACTGCTTCTGCCTCCAATAGATTTCCTAAGCACTAGTGTTTTAAGGAACAGCTTAAAAAGAGAATCCTAATGTGATTTCTTTATAATGGGTGTGTTCCTTATCTTATCCTAGTGTCTAAACTCTTCTCCATGGCTGGACCCCCAAATAATATTCCTTTACGTGCTAAGGGGTATCTAGAGAGTGGGATAGGTTTAATAACTACCCTAACCCTAACGCGTACCCTAACCCTAACCCCTACCCTAACCCTAACACGTACCCTAATCCTAACCCGTACCCTAAACCGAGCCCTAACCCTAACACTAACCCTAACCCTAAACCTAACCCTAACCCATACCCTACGCCGTACAGAAACCCCTCCCCGAACCCGTACCCTAAGCCGTACCCTAAGCCTAACCCTAACCTTAGGCTACCCTTGACTGCTTCTGCATCCAATAGATTTCCTAAGCACTAGTGTTTTAAGGAACAGCTTAAAAAGAGAATCCTAATGTGATTTCTTTATAATGGGTGTGTTCCTTATCTTATCCCAGTGTCTAAACTCTTCTCCATGGCTGGACCCCCAAATAATATTCCTTTACGTGCTAAGGGGTATCTAGAGAGTGGGATAGGTTTAATAACTACCCTAACCCTTACGTGTACCCTAACCCTAACCCCTACCCTAACCCTAACACGTACCCTAATCCTAACCCGTACCCTAAACAGAGCCCTAACCCTATCACTAACCCTAACCCTAACCCTAACCCATACCCTACGCCGTACCCGCACCCCTCCCCGAACCCGTACCCTAAGCCGTACCCTAAGCCTAACCCTGAGCCTAACCCTAACCCTAGGCTACCCTTGACTGCTTCTGCCTCCAATAGATTTCCTAAGCACTAGTGTTTTAAGGAACAGCTTAAAGAGAATCCTAATGTGATTTCTTTATAATGGGTGTGTTCCTTATCTTATCCCAGTGTCTAAACTCTTCTCCATGGCTGGACCCCCAAATAATATTCCTTTACGTGCTAAGGGGTATCTAGAGAGTGGGATAGGTTTAATAACTACCCTAACCCTTACGTGTACCCTAACCCTAACCCCTACCCTAACCCTAACACGTACCCTAATCCTAACCCGTACCCTAAACAGAGCCCTAACCCTATCACTAACCCTAACCCTAACCCTAACCCATACCCTACACCGTACCCGCACCCCTCCCCGAACCCGTACCCTAAGCCGTACCCTAAGCCTAACCCTGAGCCTAACCCTAACCCTAGGCTACCCTTGACTGCTTCTGCCTCCAATAGATTTCCTAAGCACTAGTGTTTTAAGGAACAGCTTAAAAAGAGAATCCTAATGTGATTTCTTTATAATGGGTGTGTTCCTTATCTTATCCCAGTGTGTAAACTCTTCTCCATGGCTGGACCCCCAAATAATATTCCTTTACGTGCTAAGGGGTGTCTAGAGAGTGGGATAGGTTTAATAACTACCCTAACCCTAATGCGTACCCTAACCCTAACCCCTACCCTAACCCTAACACGTACCCTATTCCTAACCCGTACCCTAAACCGAGCCCTAACCCTAACACTAACCCTAACCCTAACCCTAACCCATGCCCTACGCCATACCCGCACCCCTCCCCGAACCCGTACCCTAAGCCGTACCCTAAGCCTAACCCTGAGCCTAACCCTAACCCTAGGCTACCCTTGACTGCTTCTGCCTCCAATAGATTTCCTAAGCACTAGTGTTTTAAGGAACAGCTTAAAAAGAGAATCCTAATGTGATTTCTTTATAATGGGTGTGTTCCTTATCTTATCCCAGTGTGTAAACTCTTCTCCATGGCTGAACCCCCAAATAATATTCCTTTACGTGCTAAGGGGTGTCTAGAGAGTGGGATAGGTTTAATAACTACCCTAACCCTAATGCGTACCCTAACCCTAACCCTAACACGTACCCTATTCCTAACCCGTACCCTAAACCGAGCCCTAACCCTAACACTAACCCTAAACCTAACCCTAACCCATGCCCTACGCCGTACCCGCACCCCTCCCTGAACCCGTACCCTAAGGCGTACCCTAACCCTAACCCTAAGCCTAACCCTAACCCTAGGCTACCCTTGACTGCTTCTGCCTCCAATAGATTTCCTAAGCACTAGTGTTTTAAAGAACAGCTTAAAAAGAGAATCCTAATGTGATTTCTTTATAATGGGTGTGTTCCTTATCTTATCCTAGTGTCTAAACCCTTCTCCATGGCTGGACCCCCAAATAATATTCCTTTACGTGCTAAAGGGTATCTAGAGAGTGGGATAGGTTTAATAACTACTCTAACCCTAATGCGTACCCTAACCCTAACCCCTATCCTAACCCTAACACGTACCCTATTCCTAACCCGTACCCTAAACCGAGCCCTAACCCTAACACTAACCCTAACCCTAACCCAAACCCATACCCTACGCCGTACCCGCACCCCTCCCCGAACCCGTACCCTAATCCGTACCCTAACCCTAACCCTGAGCCTAACCCTAACCCTAGGCTACCCTTGACTGCTTCTGCCTCCAATAGATTTCCTAAGCACTAGTGTTTTAAGGAACAGCTTAAAAAGAGAATCCTAATGTGATTTCTTTATAATGGGTGTGTTCCTTATCTTATCCTAGTGTCTAAACTCTTCTCCATGGCTGGACCCCCAAATAATATTCCTTTACGTGCTAAGGGATATCTAGAGAGTGGGATAGGTTTAATAACTACCCTAACCCTAACGCGTACCCTAACCCTAACCCCTACCCTAACCCTAACACGTACCCTAATCCTAACCCGTACCCTAAACCGAGCCCTAACCCTAACACTAACCCTAAACCTAACCCTAACCCATACACTACGCCGTACAGAAACCCCTCCCCGAACCCGTACCCTAAGCCGTACCCTATCCCTAACCCTAAGCCTAGGCTACCCTTGACTGCTTCTGCCTCCAATAGATTTCCTAAGCACTAGTGTTTTAAGGAACAGCTTAAAAAGAGAATCCTAATGTGATTTCTTTATAATGGGTGTGTTCCTTATCTTATCCTAGTGTCTAAACTCTTCTCCATGGCTGGACCCCCAAATAATATTCCTTTACGTGCTAAGGGGTATCTAGAGAGTGGGATAGGTTTAATAACTACCCTAACCCTAACGCGTACCCTAACCCTAACCCCTACCCTAACCCTAACACGTACCCTATTCCTAACCCGTACCGTAAACCGAGCCCTAACCCTAACACTAACCCTAACCCTAAACCTAACCCTAACCCATACCCTACGCCGTACAGAAACCCCTCCCCGAACCCGTACCCTAAGCCGTACCCTAAGCCTAACCCTAACCTTAGGCTACCCTTGACTGCTTCTGCATCCAATAGATTTCCTAAGCACTAGTGTTTTAAGGAACAGCTTAAAAAGAGAATCGTAATGTGATTTCTTTATAATGGGTGTGTTCCTTATCTTATCCCAGTGTCTAAACTCTTCTCCATGGCTGGACCCCCAAATAATATTCCTTTACGTGCTAAGGGGTATCTAGAGAGTGGGATAGGTTTAATAACTACCCTAACCCTTACGTGTACCCTAACCCTAACCCCTACCCTAACCCTAACACGTACCCTAATCCTAACCCGTACCCTAAACAGAGCCCTAACCCTATCACTAACCCTAACCCTAACCCTAACCCATACCCTACGCCGTACCCGCACCCCTCCCCGAACCCGTACCCTAAGCCGTACCCTAAGCCTAACCCTGAGCCTAACCCTAACCCTAGGCTACCCTTGACTGCTTCTGCCTCCAATAGATTTCCTAAGCACTAGTGTTTTAAGGAACAGCTTAAAAAGAGAATCCTAATGTGATTTCTTTATAATGGGTGTGTTCCTTATCTTATCCCAGTGTGTAAACTCTTCTCCATGGCTGGACCCCCAAATAATATTCCTTTACGTGCTAAGGGGTGTCTAGAGAGTGGGATAGGTTTAATAACTACCCTAACCCTAATGCGTACCCTAACCCTAACCCCTACCCTAACCCTAACACGTACCCTATTCCTAACCCGTACCCTAAACCGAGCCCTAACCCTAACACTAACCCTAACCCTAACCCTAACCCATGCCCTACGCCATACCCGCACCCCTCCCCGAACCCGTACCCTAAGCCGTACCCTAAGCCTAACCCTGAGCCTAACCCTAACCCTAGGCTACCCTTGACTGCTTCTGCCTCCAATAGATTTCCTAAGCACTAGTGTTTTAAGGAACAGCTTAAAAAGAGAATCCTAATGTGATTTCTTTATAATGGGTGTGTTCCTTATCTTATCCCAGTGTGTAAACTCTTCTCCATGGCTGAACCCCCAAATAATATTCCTTTACGTGCTAAGGGGTGTCTAGAGAGTGGGATAGGTTTAATAACTACCCTAACCCTAATGCGTACCCTAACCCTAACCCTAACACGTACCCTATTCCTAACCCGTACCCTAAACCGAGCCCTATCCCTAACACTAACCCTAAACCTAACCCTAACCCATGCCCTACGCCGTACCCGCACCCCTCCCTGAACCCGTACCCTAAGGCGTACCCTAACCCTAACCCTAAGCCTAACCCTAACCCTAGGCTACCCTTGACTGCTTCTGCCTCCAATAGATTTCCTAAGCACTAGTGTTTTAAAGAACAGCTTAAAAAGAGAATCCTAATGTGATTTCTTTATAATGGGTGTGTTCCTTATCTTATCCTAGTGTCTAAACCCTTCTCCATGGCTGGACCCCCAAATAATATTCCTTTACGTGCTAAAGGGTATCTAGAGAGTGGGATAGGTTTAATAACTACTCTAACCCTAATGCGTACCCTAACCCTAACCCCTATCCTAACCCTAACACGTACCCTATTCCTAACCCGTACCCTAAACCGAGCCCTAACCCTAACACTAACCCTAACCCTAACCCAAACCCATACCCTACGCCGTACCCGCACCCCTCCCCGAACCCGTACCCTAATCCGTACCCTAACCCTAACCCTGAGCCTAACCCTAACCCTAGGCTACCCTTGACTGCTTCTGCCTCCAATAGATTTCCTAAGCACTAGTGTTTTAAGGAACAGCTTAAAAAGAGAATCCTAATGTGATTTCTTTATAATGGGTGTGTTCCTTATCTTATCCTAGTGTCTAAACTCTTCTCCATGGCTGGACCCCCAAATAATATTCCTTTACGTGCTAAGGGATATCTAGAGAGTGGGATAGGTTTAATAACTACCCTAACCCTAACGCGTACCCTAACCCTAACCCCTACCCTAACCCTAACACGTACCCTAATCCTAACCCGTACCCTAAACCGAGCCCTAACCCTAACACTAACCCTAAACCTAACCCTAACCCATACACTACGCCGTACAGAAACCCCTCCCCGAACCCGTACCCTAAGCCGTACCCTATCCCTAACCCTAAGCCTAGGCTACCCTTGACTGCTTCTGCCTCCAATAGATTTCCTAAGCACTAGTGTTTTAAGGAACAGCTTAAAAAGAGAATCCTAATGTGATTTCTTTATAATGGGTGTGTTCCTTATCTTATCCTAGTGTCTAAACTCTTCTCCATGGCTGGACCCCCAAATAATATTCCTTTACGTGCTAAGGGGTATCTAGAGAGTGGGATAGGTTTAATAACTACCCTAACCCTAACGCGTACCCTAACCCTAACCCCTACCCTAACCCTAACACGTACCCTATTCCTAACCCGTACCGTAAACCGAGCCCTAACCCTAACACTAACCCTAACCCTAAACCTAACCCTAACCCATACCCTACGCCGTACAGAAACCCCTCCCCGAACCCGTACCCTAAGCCGTACCCTAAGCCTAACCCTAACCTTAGGCTACCCTTGACTGCTTCTGCATCCAATAGATTTCCTAAGCACTAGTGTTTTAAGGAACAGCTTAAAAAGAGAATCGTAATGTGATTTCTTTATAATGGGTGTGTTCCTTATCTTATCCCAGTGTCTAAACTCTTCTCCATGGCTGGACCCCCAAATAATATTCCTTTACGTGCTAAGGGGTATCTAGAGAGTGGGATAGGTTTAATAACTACCCTAACCCTTACGTGTACCCTAACCCTAACCCCTACCCTAACCCTAACACGTACCCTAATCCTAACCCGTACCCTAAACAGAGCCCTAACCCTATCACTAACCCTAACCCTAACCCTAACCCATACCCTACGCCGTACCCGCACCCCTCCCCGAACCCGTACCCTAAGCCGTACCCTAAGCCTAACCCTAAGCCTAACCCTAACCCTAGGCTACCCTTGACTGCTTCTGCCTCCAATAGATTTCCTAAGCACTAGTGTATTAAGGAACAGCTTAAAAAGAGAATCCTAATGTGATTTCTTTATAATGGGTGTGTTCCTTATCTTATCCTAGTGTCTAAACTCTTCTCCATGGCTGGACCCCCAAATAATATTCCTTTACGTGCTAAGGGGTATCTAGAGAGTGGGATAGGTTTAATAACTACCCTAACCCTAACACGTACCCTAACCCTAACCCCTACCCTAACCCTAACACGTACCCTAATCCTAACCCATACCCGAAACCGAGCCCTAACCCTAACACTAACCCTAACCCTAACCCTAACCAATACCCTACGCCGTACTCGAACCCCTCCCCCAACCCGTACCCTAAGCCGTACCCTAAGCCTAACCCTAACCCTAGGCTACCCTTGACTGCTTCTGCCTCCAATAGATTTCCTAAGCACTAGTGTTTTAAAGAACAGCTTAAAAAGAGAATCCTAATGTGATTTCTTTATAATGGGTGTATTCCTTATCTTATCCTAGTGTCTAAACCCTTCTCCATGGCTGGACCCCCAAATAATATTCCTTTACGTGCTAAGGGGTATCTAGAGAGTGGGATAGGTTTAATAACTACTCTAACCCTAATGCGTACCCTAACCCTAACCCCTACCCTAACCCTAACACGTACCCTATTCCTAACCCGTACCCTAAACCGAGCCCTAACCCTAACACTAACCCTAACCCTAACCCTAACCCATACCCTACGCCGTACCCGCACCCCTCCCCGAACCCGTACCCTAATCCGTACCCTAACCCTAACCCTGAGCCTAACCCTAACCCTAGGCTACCCTTGACTGCTTCTGCCTCCAATAGATTTCCTAAGCACTAGTGTTTTAAGGAACAGCTTAAAAAGAGAATCCTAATGTGATTTCTTTATAATGGGTGTGTTCCTTATCTTATCCTAGTGTCTAAACTCTTCTCCATGGCTGGACCCCCAAATAATATTCCTTTACGTGCTAAGGGATATCTAGAGAGTGGGATAGGTTTAATAACTACCCTAACCCTAACGCGTACCCTAACCCTAACCCCTACCCTAACCCTAACACGTACCCTAATCCTAACCCGTACCCTAAACCGAGCCCTAACCCTAACACTAACCCTAACCCTAAACCTAACCCATACCCTACGCCGTACAGAAACCCCTCCCCGAACCCGTACCCTAAGCCGTACCCTATCCCTAACCCTAAGCCTAGGCTACCCTTGACTGCTTCTGCCTCCAATAGATTTCCTAAGCACTAGTGTTTTAAGGAACAGCTTAAAAAGAGAATCCTAATGTGATTTCTTTATAATGGGTGTGTTCCTTATCTTATCCTAGTGTCTAAACTCTTCTCCATGGCTGGACCCCCAAATAATATTCCTTTACGTGCTAAGGGGTATCTAGAGAGTGGGATAGGTTTAATAACTACCCTAACCCTAACGCGTACCCTAACCCTAACCCCTACCCTAACCCTAACACGTACCCTAATCCTAACCCGTACCCTAAACCGAGCCCTAACCCTAACACTAACCCTAACCCTAAACCTAACCCTAACCCATACCCTACGCCGTACAGAAACCCCTCCCCGAACCCGTACCCTAAGCCGTACCCTAAGCCTAACCCTAACCTTAGGCTACCCTTGACTGCTTCTGCATCCAATAGATTTCCTAAGCACTAGTGTTTTAAGGAACAGCTTAAAAAGAGAATCCTAATGTGATTTCTTTATAATGGGTGTGTTCCTTATCTTATCCCAGTGTCTAAACTCTTCTCCATGGCTGGACCCCCAAATAATATTCCTTTACGTGCTAAGGGGTATCTAGAGAGTGGGATAGGTTTAATAACTACCCTAACCCTTACGTGTACCCTAACCCTAACCCCTACCCTAACCCTAACACGTACCCTAATCCTAACCCGTACCCTAAACAGAGCCCTAACCCTATCACTAACCCTAACCCTAACCCTAACCCATACCCTACGCCGTACCCGCACCCCTCCCCGAACCCGTACCCTAAGCCGTACCCTAAGCCTAACCCTGAGCCTAACCCTAACCCTAGGCTACCCTTGACTGCTTCTGCCTCCAATAGATTTCCTAAGCACTAGTGTTTTAAGGAACAGCTTAAAGAGAATCCTAATGTGATTTCTTTATAATGGGTGTGTTCCTTATCTTATCCCAGTGTCTAAACTCTTCTCCATGGCTGGACCCCCAAATAATATTCCTTTACGTGCTAAGGGGTATCTAGAGAGTGGGATAGGTTTAATAACTACCCTAACCCTTACGTGTACCCTAACCCTAACCCCTACCCTAACCCTAACACGTACCCTAATCCTAACCCGTACCCTAAACAGAGCCCTAACCCTATCACTAACCCTAACCCTAACCCTAACCCATACCCTACACCGTACCCGCACCCCTCCCCGAACCCGTACCCTAAGCCGTACCCTAAACCTAACCCTGAGCCTAACCCTAACCCTAGGCTACCCTTGACTGCTTCTGCCTCCAATAGATTTCCTAAGCACTAGTGTTTTAAGTAACAGCTTAAAAAGAGAATCCTAATGTGATTTCTTTATAATGGGTGTGTTCCTTATCTTATCCCAGTGTGTAAACTCTTCTCCATGGCTGGACCCCCAAATAATATTCCTTTACGTGCTAAGGGGTGTCTAGAGAGTGGGATAGGTTTAATAACTACCCTAACCCTAATGCGTACCCTAACCCTAACCCCTACCCTAACCCTAACACGTACCCTATTCCTAACCCGTACCCTAAACCGAGCCCTAACCCTAACACTAACCCTAACCCTAACCCTAACCCATGCCCTACGCCATACCCGCACCCCTCCCCGAACCCGTACCCTAAGCCGTACCCTAAGCCTAACCCTGAGCCTAACCCTAACCCTAGGCTACCCTTGACTGCTTCTGCCTCCAATAGATTTCCTAAGCACTAGTGTTTTAAGGAACAGCTTAAAAAGAGAATCCTAATGTGATTTCTTTATAATGGGTGTGTTCCTTATCTTATCCCAGTGTGTAAACTCTTCTCCATGGCTGAACCCCCAAATAATATTCCTTTACGTGCTAAGGGGTGTCTAGAGAGTGGGATAGGTTTAATAACTACCCTAACCCTAATGCGTACCCTAACCCTAACCCTAACACGTACCCTATTCCTAACCCGTACCCTAAACCGAGCCCTAACCCTAACACTAACCCTAAACCTAACCCTAACCCATGCCCTACGCCGTACCCGCACCCCTCCCTGAACCCGTACCCTAAGGCGTACCCTAACCCTAACCCTAAGCCTAACCCTAACCCTAGGCTACCCTTGACTGCTTCTGCCTCCAATAGATTTCCTAAGCACTAGTGTTTTAAAGAACAGCTTAAAAAGAGAATCCTAATGTGATTTCTTTATAATGGGTGTGTTCCTTATCTTATCCTAGTGTCTAAACCCTTCTCCATGGCTGGACCCCCAAATAATATTCCTTTACGTGCTAAAGGGTATCTAGAGAGTGGGATAGGTTTAATAACTACTCTAACCCTAATGCGTACCCTAACCCTAACCCCTATCCTAACCCTAACACGTACCCTATTCCTAACCCGTACCCTAAACCGAGCCCTAACCCTAACACTAACCCTAACCCTAACCCAAACCCATACCCTACGCCGTACCCGCACCCCTCCCCGAACCCGTACCCTAATCCGTACCCTAACCCTAACCCTGAGCCTAACCCTAACCCTAGGCTACCCTTGACTGCTTCTGCCTCCAATAGATTTCCTAAGCACTAGTGTTTTAAGGAACAGCTTAAAAAGAGAATCCTAATGTGATTTCTTTATAATGGGTGTGTTCCTTATCTTATCCTAGTGTCTAAACTCTTCTCCATGGCTGGACCCCCAAATAATATTCCTTTACGTGCTAAGGGATATCTAGAGAGTGGGATAGGTTTAATAACTACCCTAACCCTAACGCGTACCCTAACCCTAACCCCTACCCTAACCCTAACACGTACCCTAATCCTAACCCGTACCCTAAACCGAGCCCTAACCCTAACACTAACCCTAAACCTAACCCTAACCCATACACTACGCCGTACAGAAACCCCTCCCCGAACCCGTACCCTAAGCCGTACCCTATCCCTAACCCTAAGCCTAGGCTACCCTTGACTGCTTCTGCCTCCAATAGATTTCCTAAGCACTAGTGTTTTAAGGAACAGCTTAAAAAGAGAATCCTAATGTGATTTCTTTATAATGGGTGTGTTCCTTATCTTATCCTAGTGTCTAAACTCTTCTCCATGGCTGGACCCCCAAATAATATTCCTTTACGTGCTAAGGGGTATCTAGAGAGTGGGATAGGTTTAATAACTACCCTAACCCTAACGCGTACCCTAACCCTAACCCCTACCCTAACCCTAACACGTACCCTATTCCTAACCCGTACCGTAAACCGAGCCCTAACCCTAACACTAACCCTAACCCTAAACCTAACCCTAACCCATACCCTACGCCGTACAGAAACCCCTCCCCGAACCCGTACCCTAAGCCGTACCCTAAGCCTAACCCTAACCTTAGGCTACCCTTGACTGCTTCTGCATCCAATAGATTTCCTAAGCACTAGTGTTTTAAGGAACAGCTTAAAAAGAGAATCGTAATGTGATTTCTTTATAATGGGTGTGTTCCTTATCTTATCCCAGTGTCTAAACTCTTCTCCATGGCTGGACCCCCAAATAATATTCCTTTACGTGCTAAGGGGTATCTAGAGAGTGGGATAGGTTTAATAACTACCCTAACCCTTACGTGTACCCTAACCCTAACCCCTACCCTAACCCTAACACGTACCCTAATCCTAACCCGTACCCTAAACAGAGCCCTAACCCTATCACTAACCCTAACCCTAACCCTAACCCATACCCTACGCCGTACCCGCACCCCTCCCCGAACCCGTACCCTAAGCCGTACCCTAAGCCTAACCCTGAGCCTAACCCTAACCCTAGGCTACCCTTGACTGCTTCTGCCTCCAATAGATTTCCTAAGCACTAGTGTTTTAAGGAACAGCTTAAAAAGAGAATCCTAATGTGATTTCTTTATAATGGGTGTGTTCCTTATCTTATCCCAGTGTGTAAACTCTTCTCCATGGCTGGACCCCCAAATAATATTCCTTTACGTGCTAAGGGGTGTCTAGAGAGTGGGATAGGTTTAATAACTACCCTAACCCTAATGCGTACCCTAACCCTAACCCCTACCCTAACCCTAACACGTACCCTATTCCTAACCCGTACCCTAAACCGAGCCCTAACCCTAACACTAACCCTAACCCTAACCCTAACCCATGCCCTACGCCATACCCGCACCCCTCCCCGAACCCGTACCCTAAGCCGTACCCTAAGCCTAACCCTGAGCCTAACCCTAACCCTAGGCTACCCTTGACTGCTTCTGCCTCCAATAGATTTCCTAAGCACTAGTGTTTTAAGGAACAGCTTAAAAAGAGAATCCTAATGTGATTTCTTTATAATGGGTGTGTTCCTTATCTTATCCCAGTGTGTAAACTCTTCTCCATGGCTGAACCCCCAAATAATATTCCTTTACGTGCTAAGGGGTGTCTAGAGAGTGGGATAGGTTTAATAACTACCCTAACCCTAATGCGTACCCTAACCCTAACCCTAACACGTACCCTATTCCTAACCCGTACCCTAAACCGAGCCCTAACCCTAACACTAACCCTAAACCTAACCCTAACCCATGCCCTACGCCGTACCCGCACCCCTCCCTGAACCCGTACCCTAAGGCGTACCCTAACCCTAACCCTAAGCCTAACCCTAACCCTAGGCTACCCTTGACTGCTTCTGCCTCCAATAGATTTCCTAAGCACTAGTGTTTTAAAGAACAGCTTAAAAAGAGAATCCTAATGTGATTTCTTTATAATGGGTGTGTTCCTTATCTTATCCTAGTGTCTAAACCCTTCTCCATGGCTGGACCCCCAAATAATATTCCTTTACGTGCTAAAGGGTATCTAGAGAGTGGGATAGGTTTAATAACTACTCTAACCCTAATGCGTACCCTAACCCTAACCCCTATCCTAACCCTAACACGTACCCTATTCCTAACCCGTACCCTAAACCGAGCCCTAACCCTAACACTAACCCTAACCCTAACCCAAACCCATACCCTACGCCGTACCCGCACCCCTCCCCGAACCCGTACCCTAATCCGTACCCTAACCCTAACCCTGAGCCTAACCCTAACCCTAGGCTACCCTTGACTGCTTCTGCCTCCAATAGATTTCCTAAGCACTAGTGTTTTAAGGAACAGCTTAAAAAGAGAATCCTAATGTGATTTCTTTATAATGGGTGTGTTCCTTATCTTATCCTAGTGTCTAAACTCTTCTCCATGGCTGGACCCCCAAATAATATTCCTTTACGTGCTAAGGGATATCTAGAGAGTGGGATAGGTTTAATAACTACCCTAACCCTAACGCGTACCCTAACCCTAACCCCTACCCTAACCCTAACACGTACCCTAATCCTAACCCGTACCCTAAACCGAGCCCTAACCCTAACACTAACCCTAACCCTAACCCTAACCAATACCCTACGCCGTACTCGAACCCCTCCCCCAACCCGTACCCTAAGCCGTACCCTAAGCCTAACCCTAAGCCTAACCCTAACCCTAGGCTACCCTTGACTGCTTCTGCCTCCAATAGATTTCCTAAGCACTAGTGTTTTAAAGAACAGCTTAAAAAGAGAATCCTAATGTGATTTCTTTATAATGGGTGTGTTCCTTATCTTATCCTAGTGTCTAAACCCTTCTCCATGGCTGGACCCCCAAATAATATTCCTTTACGTGCTAAGGGGTATCTAGAGAGTGGGATAGGTTTAATAACTACTCTAACCCTAACGCGTACCCTAACCCTAACCCCTACCCTAACCCTAACACGTACCCTATTCCTAACCCGTACCCTAAACCGAGCCCTAACCCTAACACTAACCCTAACCCTAACCCTAACCCATACCCTACGCCGTACCCGCACCCCTCCCCGAACCCGTACACTAATCCGTACCCTAACCCTAACCCTGAGCCTAACCCTAACCCTAGGCTACCCTTGACTGCTTCTGCCTCCAATAGATTTCCTAAGCACTAGTGTTTTAAGGAACAGCTTAAAAAGAGAATCCTAATGTGATTTCTTTATAATGGGTGTGTTCCTTATCTTATCCTAGTGTCTAAACTCTTCTCCATGGCTGGACCCCCAAATAATATTCCTTTACGTGCTAAGGGGTATCTAGAGAGTGGGATAGGTTTAATAACTACTCTAACCCTAACGCGTACCCTAACCCTAACCCCTACCCTAACCCTAACACGCACCCTATTCCTAACCCGTACCCTAAACCAAGCCCTAACCCTAACACTAACCCTAACCCTAACCCTAACCCATACCCTACGCCGTACCCGCACCCCTCCCCGAACCCGTACCCTAATCCGTACCCTAAACCTAACCCTGAGCCTAACCCTAACCCTAGGCTACCCTTGACTGCTTCTGCCTCCAATAGATTTCCTAAGCACTAGTGTTTTAAGGAACAGCTTAAAAAGAGAATCCTAATGTGATTTCTTTATAATGGGTGTGTTCCTTATCTTATCCCAGTGTCTAAACTCTTCTCCATGGCTGGACCCCCAAATAATATTCCTTTACGTGCTAAGGGGTATCTAGAGAGTGGGATAGCTTTAATAACTACCCTAACCCTAACGCGTACCCTAACCTTAACCCCTACCCTAACCCTACCACGTACCCTAATCCTAACCCGTACCCTAAACCGAGCCCTAACCCTAACACTAACCCTAACCCTAACCCTAACCCATACCCTACGCCGTACCCGCACCCCTCCCCGAACCCGTACCCTAAGCCGTACCCTAAGCCTAACCCTAAGCCTAACCCTAACCCTAGGCTACCCTTGACTGCTTCTGCCTCCAATAGATTTCCTAAGCACTAGTGTTTTAAGGAACAGCTTAAAAAGAGAATCCTAATGTGATTTCTTTATAATGGGTGTGTTCCTTATCTTATCCTAGTGTCTAAACTCTTCTCCATGGCTGGATCCCCAAATAATATTCCTTTACGTGCTAACGGGTATCTAGAGAGTGGGATAGGTTTAATAACTACCCTAACCCTAACGCGTACCCTAACCCTAACCCCTACCCTAACCCTAACACGTACCCTAATCCTAACCCGTACCCTAAACCGAGCCCTAACCCTAACACTAACCCTAACCCTAACCCTAACCCATACCCTACGCCGTACCCGCACCCCTCCCCGAACCCGTACCCTAAGCCGTACCCTAAGCATAACCCTAAGCCTAACCCTAACCCTAGGCTACCCTTGACTGCTTCTGCCTCCAATAGATTTCCTAAGCACTAGTGTTTTAAGGAACAGCTTAAAAAGAGAATCCTAATGTGATTTCTTTATAATGGGTGTGTTCCTTATCTTATCCCAGTGTCTAAACTCTTCTCCATGGCTGGACCCCCAAGTAATATTCCTTTACGTGCTAACGGGTATCTAGAGAGTGGGATAGGTTTAATAACTACCCTAACCCTAACGCGTACCCTAACCCTAACCCCTACCCTAACCCTAACACGTACCCTATTCCTAACCCGTACCGTAAAACGAGCCCTAACCCTAACACTAACCCTAACCCATACCCTACGCCGTACCCGCACCCCTCCCCGAACCCGTACCCTAAGCCGTACCCTGACCCTAACCCTAAGCCTAACCCTAACCCTAGGCTACCCTTGACTGCTTCTGCCTCCAATAGATTTCCTAAGCACTAGTGTTTTAAGGAACAGCTTAAAAAGAGAATCCTAATGTGATTTCTTTATAATGGGTGTGTTCCTTATCTTATCCTAGTGTCTAAACTCTTCTCCATGGCTGGACCCCCAAATAATATTCCTTTACGTGCTAAGGGGTATCTAGAGAGTGGGATAGGTTTAATAACTACCCTAACCCTCACGCGTACCCTAACCTTAACCCCTACCCTAACCCTAACACGTAGCCTAATCCTAACCCGTACCCTAAACTGAGCCCTAACCCTAACACTAACCCAAACCCTAACCCTAACCCATACCCTACGCCGTACCCGCACCCCTCCCCGAACCCGTACCCTAAGCCGTACCCTAAGCCTAACCCTAAGCCTAACCCTAACCCTAGGCTACCCTTGACTAATTCTGCCTCCAATAGATTTCCTAAGCACTAGTGTTTTAAGGAACAGCTTTAAAAGAGAATCCTAATGTGATTTCTTTATAATGGGTGTGTTCCTTATCTTATCCCAGTGTGTAAACTCTTCTCCATGGCTGGACCCCCAAATAATATTCCTTTACGTGCTAAGGGGTATCTAGAGAGTGGGATAGGTTTAATAACTACCCTAACCCTAACGCGTACCCTAACCCTAACCCCTAACCTAACCCTAACACGTACCCTATTCCTAACCCGTACCCTAAACCGAGCCCTAACCCTAACACTAACCCTAACCCTAACCCTAACCCATACCCTACGCCGTACCCGCACCCCTCCCCGAACCCGTACCCTAAGCCGTACCCTGACCCTAACCCTAAGCCTAACCCTAACCCTAGGCTACCCTTGACTGCTTCTGCCTCCAATAGATTTCCTAAGCACTAGTGTTTTAAGGAACAGCTTAAAAAGAGAATCCTAATGTGATTTCTTTATAATGGGTGTGTTCCTTATCTTATCCTAGTGTCTAAACTCCTCCATGGCTGGACCCCCAAATAATATTCCTTTACGTGCTAAGGGGTATCTAGAGAGTGGGATAGGTTTAATAACTACCCTAACCCTAACGCGTACCCTAACCCTAACCCCTACCCTAACCCTAACACGTACCCTATTCCTAACCCGTACCCTAAACCGAGCCCTAACCCTAACACTAATCCTAACCCTAACCCTAACCCATACCCTACGCCGTACCCGCACTCCTCCCCGAACCCGTACCCTAAGCCGTACCCTAAGCCTAACCCTAAGCCTAACCCTAACCCTAGGCTACCCTTGACTGCTTCTGCCTCCAATAGATTTCCTAAGCACTAGTGTTTTAAGGAACAGCTTAAAAAGAGAATCCTAATGTGATTTCTTTATAATGGGTGTGTTCCTTTTCTTATCCTAGTGTCTAAACTCTTCTCCATGGCTGGACCCCCAAATAATATTCCTTTACGTGCTAAGGGGTATCTAGAGAGTGGGATAGGTTTAATAACTACTCTAACCCTAACGCGTACCCTAACCCTAACCCCTACCCTAACCCTAACACGCACCCTATTCCTAACCCGTACCCTAAACCAAGCCCTAACCCTAACACTAACCCTAACCCTAACCCTAACCCATACCCTACGCCGTACCCGCACCCCTCCCCGAACCCGTACCCTAATCCGTACCCTAACCCTAACCCTGAGCCTAACCCTAACCCTAGGCTACCCTTGACTGCTTCTGCCTCCAATAGATTTCCTAAGCACTAGTGTTTTAAGGAACAGCTTAAAAAGAGAATCCTAATGTGATTTCTTTATAATGGGTGTGTTCCTTATCTTATCCCAGTGTCTAAACTCTTCTCCATGGCTGGACCCCCAAATAATATTCCTTTACGTGCTAAGGGGTATCTAGAGAGTGGGATAGCTTTAATAACTACCCTAACCCTAACGCGTACCCTAACCTTAACCCCTACCCTAACCCTACCACGTACCCTAATCCTAACCCGTACCCTAAACCGAGCCCTAACCCTAACACTAACCCTAACCCTAACCCTAACCCATACCCTACGCCGTACCCGCACCCCTCCCCGAACCCGTACCCTAAGCCGTACCCTAAGCCTAACCCTAAGCCTAACCCTAACCCTAGGCTACCCTTGACTGCTTCTGCCTCCAATAGATTTCCTAAGCACTAGTGTTTTAAGGAACAGCTTAAAAAGAGAATCCTAATGTGATTTCTTTATAATGGGTGTGTTCCTTATCTTATCCTAGTGTCTAAACTCTTCTCCATGGCTGGACCCCCAAATAATATTCCTTTACGTGCTAACGGGTATCTAGAGAGTGGGATAGGTTTAATAACTACCCTAACCCTAACGCGTACCCTAACCCTAACCCCTACCCTAACCCTAACACGTACCCTAATCCTAACCCGTACCCTAAACCGAGCCCTAACCCTAACACTAACCCTAACCCTAACCCTAACCCATACCCTACGCCGTACAGAAACCCCTCCCCGAACCCGTACCCTAAGCAGTACCCTATCCCTAACCCTAAGCCTAGGCTACCCTTGACTGCTTCTGCCTCCAATAGATTTCCTAAGCACTAGTGTTTTAAGGAACAGCTTAAAAAGAGAATCCTAATGTGATTTCTTTATAATGGGTGTGTTCCTTATCTTATCCTAGTGTCTAAACTCTTCTCCATGGCTGGACCCCCAAATAATATTCCTTTACGTGCTAAGGGGTATCTAGAGAGTGGGATAGGTTTAATAACTACCCTAACCCTAACGTGTACCCTAACCCTAACCCCTACCCTAACCCTAACAAGTACCCTATTCCTAACCCATACCCTGAACCGAGCCCTAACCCTAACACTCACCCTAACCCTAACCCTAACCCATACCCTACGCCGTACCCGCACCCCTCCCCGAACCCGTACCCTAAGCCGTACCCTAAGCCTAACCCTAAGCCTAACCCTAACCCTAGGCTACCCTTGACTGCTTCTGCCTCCAATAGATTTCCTAAGCACTAGTGTATTAAGGAACAGCTTAAAAAGAGAATCCTAATGTGATTTCTTTATAATGGGTGTGTTCCTTATCTTATCCTAGTGTCTAAACTCTTCTCCATGGCTGGACCCCCAAATAATATTCCTTTACGTGCTAAGGGGTATCTAGAGAGTGGGATAGGTTTAATAACTACCCTAACCCTAACACGTACCCTAACCCTAACCCCTACCCTAACCCTAACACGTACCCTAATCCTAACCCATACCCGAAACCGAGCCCTAACCCTAACACTAACCCTAACCCTAACCCTAACCAATACCCTACGCCGTACTCGAACCCCTCCCCCAACCCGTACCCTAAGCCGTACCCTAAGCCTAACCCTAACCCTAGGCTACCCTTGACTGCTTCTGCCTCCAATAGATTTCCTAAGCACTAGTGTTTTAAAGAACAGCTTAAAAAGAGAATCCTAATGTGATTTCTTTATAATGGGTGTGTTCCTTATCTTATCCTAGTGTCTAAACCCTTCTCCATGGCTGGACCCCCAAATAATATTCCTTTACGTGCTAAGGGGTATCTAGAGAGTGGGATAGGTTTAATAACTACTCTAACCCTAATGCGTACCCTAACCCTAACCCCTACCCTAACCCTAACACATACCCTATTCCTAACCCGTACCCTAAACCGAGCCCTAACCCTAACACTAACCCTAACCCTAACCCTAACCCATACCCTACGCCGTACCCGCACCCCTCCCCGAACCCGTACCCTAATCCGTACCCTAACCCTAACCCTGAGCCTAACCCTAACCCTAGGCTACCCTTGACTGCTTCTGCCTCCAATAGATTTCCTAAGCACTAGTGTTTTAAGGAACAGCTTAAAAAGAGAATCCTAATGTGATTTCTTTATAATGGGTGTGTTCCTTATCTTATCCTAGTGTCTAAACTCTTCTCCATGGCTGGACCCCCAAATAATATTCCTTTACGTGCTAAGGGATATCTAGAGAGTGGGATAGGTTTAATAACTACCCTAACCCTAACGCGTACCCTAACCCTAACCCCTACCCTAACCCTAACACGTACCCTAATCCTAATCCGTACCCTAAACCGAGCCCTAACCCTAACACTAACCCTAACCCTAAACCTAACCCATACCCTACGCCGTACAGAAACCCCTCCCCGAACCCGTACCCTAAGCCGTACCCTATCCCTAACCCTAAGCCTAGGCTACCCTTGACTGCTTCTGCCTCCAATAGATTTCCTAAGCACTAGTGTTTTAAGGAACAGCTTAAAAAGAGAATCCTAATGTGATTTCTTTATAATGGGTGTGTTCCTTATCTTATCCTAGTGTCTAAACTCTTCTCCATGGCTGGACCCCCAAATAATATTCCTTTACGTGCTAAGGGGTATCTAGAGAGTGGGATAGGTTTAATAACTACCCTAACCCTAACGCGTACCCTAACCCTAACCCCTACCCTAACCCTAACACGTACCCTAATCCTAACCCGTACCCTAAACCGAGCCCTAACCCTAACACTAACCCTAACCCTAAACCTAACCCTAACCCATACCCTACGCCGTACAGAAACCCCTCCCCGAACCCGTACCCTAAGCCGTACCCTAAGCCTAACCCTAACCTTAGGCTACCCTTGACTGCTTCTGCATCCAATAGATTTCCTAAGCACTAGTGTTTTAAGGAACAGCTTAAAAAGAGAATCCTAATGTGATTTCTTTATAATGGGTGTGTTCCTTATCTTATCCCAGTGTCTAAACTCTTCTCCATGGCTGGACCCCCAAATAATATTCCTTTACGTGCTAAGGGGTATCTAGAGAGTGGGATAGGTTTAATAACTACCCTAACCCTTACGTGTACCCTAACCCTAACCCCTACCCTAACCCTAACACGTACCCTAATCCTAACCCGTACCCTAAACAGAGCCCTAACCCTATCACTAACCCTAACCCTAACCCTAACCCATACCCTACGCCGTACCCGCACCCCTCCCCGAACCCGTACCCTAAGCCGTACCCTAAGCCTAACCCTGAGCCTAACCCTAACCCTAGGCTACCCTTGACTGCTTCTGCCTCCAATAGATTTCCTAAGCACTAGTGTTTTAAGGAACAGCTTAAAGAGAATCCTAATGTGATTTCTTTATAATGGGTGTGTTCCTTATCTTATCCCAGTGTCTAAACTCTTCTCCATGGCTGGACCCCCAAATAATATTCCTTTACGTGCTAAGGGGTATCTAGAGAGTGGGATAGGTTTAATAACTACCCTAACCCTTACGTGTACCCTAACCCTAACCCCTACCCTAACCCTAACACGTACCCTAATCCTAACCCGTACCCTAAACAGAGCCCTAACCCTATCACTAACCCTAACCCTAACCCTAACCCATACCCTACACCGTACCCGCACCCCTCCCCGAACCCGTACCCTAAGCCGTACCCTAAGCCTAACCCTGAGCCTAACCCTAACCCTAGGCTACCCTTGACTGCTTTTGCCTCCAATAGATTTCCTAAGCACTAGTGTTTTAAGGAACAGCTTAAAAAGAGAATCCTAATGTGATTTCTTTATAATGGGTGTGTTCCTTATCTTATCCCAGTGTGTAAACTCTTCTCCATGGCTGGACCCCCAAATAATATTCCTTTACGTGCTAAGGGGTGTCTAGAGAGTGGGATAGGTTTAATAACTACCCTAACCCTAATGCGTACCCTAACCCTAACCCCTACCCTAACCCTAACACGTACCCTATTCCTAACCCGTACCCTAAACCGAGCCCTAACCCTAACACTAACCCTAACCCTAACCCTAACCCTAACCCATGCCCTACGCCATACCCGCACCCCTCCCCGAACCCGTACCCTAAGCCGTACCCTAAGCCTAACCCTGAGCCTAACCCTAACCCTAGGCTACCCTTGACTGCTTCTGCCTCCAATAGATTTCCTAAGCACTAGTGTTTTAAGGAACAGCTTAAAAAGAGAATCCTAATGTGATTTCTTTATAATGGGTGTGTTCCTTATCTTATCCCAGTGTGTAAACTCTTCTCCATGGCTGAACCCCCAAATAATATTCCTTTACGTGCTAAGGGGTGTCTAGAGAGTGGGATAGGTTTAATAACTACCCTAACCCTAATGCGTACCCTAACCCTAACCCTAACACGTACCCTATTCCTAACCCGTACCCTAAACCGAGCCCTAACCCTAACACTAACCCTAAACCTAACCCTAACCCATGCCCTACGCCGTACCCGCACCCCTCCCTGAACCCGTACCCTAAGGCGTACCCTAACCCTAACCCTAAGCCTAACCCTAACCCTAGGCTACCCTTGACTGCTTCTGCCTCCAATAGATTTCCTAAGCACTAGTGTTTTAAAGAACAGCTTAAAAAGAGAATCCTAATGTGATTTCTTTATAATGGGTGTGTTCCTTATCTTATCCTAGTGTCTAAACCCTTCTCCATGGCTGGACCCCCAAATAATATTCCTTTACGTGCTAAAGGGTATCTAGAGAGTGGGATAGGTTTAATAACTACTCTAACCCTAATGCGTACCCTAACCCTAACCCCTATCCTAACCCTAACACGTACCCTATTCCTAACCCGTACCCTAAACCGAGCCCTAACCCTAACACTAACCCTAACCCTAACCCAAACCCATACCCTACGCCGTACCCGCACCCCTCCCCGAACCCGTACCCTAATCCGTACCCTAACCCTAACCCTGAGCCTAACCCTAACCCTAGGCTACCCTTGACTGCTTCTGCCTCCAATAGATTTCCTAAGCACTAGTGTTTTAAGGAACAGCTTAAAAAGAGAATCCTAATGTGATTTCTTTATAATGGGTGTGTTCCTTATCTTATCCTAGTGTCTAAACTCTTCTCCATGGCTGGACCCCCAAATAATATTCCTTTACGTGCTAAGGGATATCTAGAGAGTGGGATAGGTTTAATAACTACCCTAACCCTAACGCGTACCCTAACCCTAACCCCTACCCTAACCCTAACACGTACCCTAATCCTAACCCGTACCCTAAACCGAGCCCTAACCCTAACACTAACCCTAAACCTAACCCTAACCCATACACTACGCCGTACAGAAACCCCTCCCCGAACCCGTACCCTAAGCCGTACCCTATCCCTAACCCTAAGCCTAGGCTACCCTTGACTGCTTCTGCCTCCAATAGATTTCCTAAGCACTAGTGTTTTAAGGAACAGCTTAAAAAGAGAATCCTAATGTGATTTCTTTATAATGGGTGTGTTCCTTATCTTATCCTAGTGTCTAAACTCTTCTCCATGGCTGGACCCCCAAATAATATTCCTTTACGTGCTAAGGGGTATCTAGAGAGTGGGATAGGTTTAATAACTACCCTAACCCTAACGCGTACCCTAACCCTAACCCCTACCCTAACCCTAACACGTACCCTATTCCTAACCCGTACCGTAAACCGAGCCCTAACCCTAACACTAACCCTAACCCTAAACCTAACCCTAACCCATACCCTACGCCGTACAGAAACCCCTCCCCGAACCCGTACCCTAAGCCGTACCCTAAGCCTAACCCTAACCTTAGGCTACCCTTGACTGCTTCTGCATCCAATAGATTTCCTAAGCACTAGTGTTTTAAGGAACAGCTTAAAAAGAGAATCCTAATGTGATTTCTTTATAATGGGTGTGTTCCTTATCTTATCCCAGTGTCTAAACTCTTCTCCATGGCTGGACCCCCAAATAATATTCCTTTACGTGCTAAGGGGTATCTAGAGAGTGGGATAGGTTTAATAACTACCCTAACCCTTACGTGTACCCTAACCCTAACCCCTACCCTAACCCTAACACGTACCCTAATCCTAACCCGTACCCTAAACAGAGCCCTAACCCTATCACTAACCCTAACCCTAACCCTAACCCATACCCTACGCCGTACCCGCACCCCTCCCCGAACCCGTACCCTAAGCCGTACCCTAAGCCTAACCCTGAGCCTAACCCTAACCCTAGGCTACCCTTGACTGCTTCTGCCTCCAATAGATTTCCTAAGCACTAGTGTTTTAAGGAACAGCTTAAAAAGAGAATCCTAATGTGATTTCTTTATAATGGGTGTGTTCCTTATCTTATCCCAGTGTGTAAACTCTTCTCCATGGCTGAACCCCCAAATAATATTCCTTTACGTGCTAAGGGGTGTCTAGAGAGTGGGATAGGTTTAATAACTACCCTAACCCTAATGCGTACCCTAACCCTAACCCCTACCCTAACCCTAACACGTACCCTATTCCTAACCCGTACCCTAAACCGAGCCCTAACCCTAACACTAACCCTAACCCTAACCCTAACCCATGCCCTACGCCGTACCCGCACCCCTCCCTGAACCCGTACCCTAAGCCGTACCCTAACTCTAACCCTAAGCCTAACCCTAACCCTAGGCTACCCTTGACTGCTTCTGCCTCCAATAGATTTCCTAAGCACTAGTGTTTTAAGGAACAGCTTAAAAAGAGAATCCTAATGTGATTTCTTTATAATGGGTGTGTTCCTTTTCTTATCCTAGTGTCTAAACTCTTCTCCATGGCTGGACCCCCAAATAATATTCCTTTACGTGCTAAGGGGTATCTAGAGAGTGGGATAGGTTTAATAACTACCCTAACCCTAACGCGTACCCTAACCCTAACCCCTACCCTAACCCTAACACGTACCCTATTCCTAACCCATACCCTGAACCGAGCCCTAACCCTAACACTCACCCTAACCCTAACCCTAACCCATACCCTACGCCGTACCCGCACCCCTCCCCGAACCCGTACCCTAAGCCGTACCGTAACCCTAACCCTAAGCCTAACCCTAACCCTAGGCTACCCTTGACTGCTTCTGCCTCCAATAGATTTCCTAAGCACTAGTGTATTATGGAACAGCTTAAAAAGAGAATCCTAATGTGATTTCTTTATAATGGGTGTGTTCCTTATCTTATCCTAGTGTCTAAACTCTTCTCCATGGCTGGACCCCCAAATAATATTCCTTTACGTGCTAAGGGGTATCTAGAGAGTGGGATAGGTTTAATAACTACCCTAACCCTAACACGTACCCTAACCCTAACCCCTACCCTAACCCTAACACGTACCCTAATCCTAACCCATACCCTAAACCGAGCCCTAACCCTAACACTAACCCTAACCCTAACCCTAACCAATACCCTACGCCGTACTCGAACCCCTCCCCCAACCCGTACCCTAAGCCGTACCCTAAGCCTAACCCTAAGCCTAACCCTAACCCTAGGCTACCCTTGACTGCTTCTGCCTCCAATAGATTTCCTAAGCACTAGTGTTTTAAAGAACAGCTTAAAAAGAGAATCCTAATGTGATTTCTTTATAATGGGTGTGTTCCTTATCTTATCCTAGTGTCTAAACCCTTCTCCATGGCTGGACCCCCAAATAATATTCCTTTACGTGCTAAGGGGTATCTAGAGAGTGGGATAGGTTTAATAACTACTCTAACCCTAACGCGTACCCTAACCCTAACCCCTACCGTAACCCTAACACGTACCCTATTCCTAACCCGTACCCTAAACCGAGCCCTAACCCTAACACTAACCCTAACCCTAACCCTAACCCATACCCTACGCCGTACCCGCACCCCTCCCCGAACCCGTACACTAATCCGTACCCTAACCCTAACCCTGAGCCTAACCCTAACCCTAGGCTACCCTTGACTGCTTCTGCCTCCAATAGATTTCCTAAGCACTAGTGTTTTAAGGAACAGCTTAAAAAGAGAATCCTAATGTGATTTCTTTATAATGGGTGTGTTCCTTATCTTATCCTAGTGTCTAAACTCTTCTCCATGGCTGGACCCCCAAATAATATTCCTTTACGTGCTAAGGGATATCTAGAGAGTGGGATAGGTTTAATAACTACCCTAACCCTAACACGTACCCTAATCCTAACCCGTACCCTAAACCGAGCCCTAACCCTAACACTAACCTTAACCCTAACCCATACCCTACGCCGTACAGAAACCCCTCCCCGAACCCGTACCCTAAGCCGTACCCTATCCCTAACCCTAAGCCTAGGCTACCCTTGACTGCTTCTGCCTCCAATAGATTTCCTAAGCACTAGTGTTTTAAGGAACAGCTTAAAAAGAGAATCCTAATGTGATTTCTTTATAATGGGTGTGTTCCTTATCTTATCCTAGTGTCTAAACTCTTCTCCATGGCTGGACCCCCAAATAATATTCCTTTACGTGCTAAGGGGTATCTAGAGAGTGGGATAGGTTTAATAACTACCCTAACCCTTACGTGTACCCTAACCCTAACCCCTACCCTAACCCTAACACGTACCCTAATCCTAACCCGTACCCTAAACAGAGCCCTAACCCTATCACTAACCCTAACCCTAACCCTAACCCATACCCTACGCCGTACCCGCACCCCTCCCCGAACCCGTACCCTAAGCCGTACCCTAAGCCTAACCCTGAGCCTAACCCTAACCCTAGGCTACCCTTGACTGCTTCTGCCTCCAATAGATTTCCTAAGCACTAGTGTTTTAAGGAACAGCTTAAAAAGAGAATCCTAATGTGATTTCTTTATAATGGGTGTGTTCCTTATCTTATCCTAGTGTCTAAACTCTTCTCCATGGCTGGACCCCCAAATAATATTCCTTTACGTGCTAAGGGGTATCTAGAGAGTGGGATAGGTTTAATAACTACCCTAACCCTAACGCGTACCCTAACCCTAACCCCTACCCTAACCCTAACACGTACCCTATTCCTAACCCGTACCCTAAACCGAGCCCTAACCCTAACACTAACCCTAACCCTAAACCTAACCCTAACCCATACCCTACGCCGTACAGAAACCCCTCCCCGAACCCGTACCCTAAGCCGTACCCTAAGCCTAACCCTAACCTTAGGCTACCCTTGACTGCTTCTGCATCCAATAGATTTCCTAAGCACTAGTGTTTTAAGGAACAGCATAAAAAGAGAATCCTAATGTGATTTCTTTATAATGGGTGTGTTCCTTATCTTATCCCAGTGTCTAAACTCTTCTCCATGGCTGGACCCCCAAATAATATTCCTTTACGTGCTAAGGGGTATCTAGAGAGTGGGATAGGTTTAATAACTACCCTAACCCTTACGTGTACCCTAACCCTAACCCCTACCCTAACCCTAACACGTACCCTAATCCTAACCCGTACCCTAAACAGAGCCCTAACCCTATCACTAACCCTAACCCTAACCCTAACCCATACCCTACGCCGTACCCGCACCCCTCCCCGAACCCGTACCCTAAGCCGTACCCTAAGCCTAACCCTGAGCCTAACCCTAACCCTAGGCTACCCTTGACTGCTTCTGCCTCCAATAGATTTCCTAAGCACTAGTGTTTTAAGGAACAGCTTAAAAAGAGAATCCTAATGTGATTTCTTTATAATGGGTGTGTTCCTTATCTTATCCCAGTGTGTAAACTCTTCTCCATGGCTGAACCCCCAAATAATATTCCTTTACGTGCTAAGGGGTGTCTAGAGAGTGGGATAGGTTTAATAACTACCCTAACCCTAATGCGTACCCTAACCCTAACCCCTACCCTAACCCTAACACGTACCCTATTCCTAACCCGTACCCTAAACCGAGCCCTAACCCTAACACTAACCCTAACCCTAACCCTAACCCATGCCCTACGCCGTACCCGCACCCCTCCCTGAACCCGTACCCTAAGCCGTACCCTAACTCTAACCCTAAGCCTAACCCTAACCCTAGGCTACCCTTGACTGCTTCTGCCTCCAATAGATTTCCTAAGCACTAGTGTTTTAAGGAACAGCTTAAAAAGAGAATCCTAATGTGATTTCTTTATAATGGGTGTGTTCCTTTTCTTATCCTAGTGTCTAAACTCTTCTCCATGGCTGGACCCCCAAATAATATTCCTTTACGTGCTAAGGGGTATCTAGAGAGTGGGATAGGTTTAATAACTACCCTAACCCTAACGCGTACCCTAACCCTAACCCCTACCCTAACCCTAACACGTACCCTATTCCTAACCCATACCCTGAACCGAGCCCTAACCCTAACACTCACCCTAACCCTAACCCTAACCCATACCCTACGCCGTACCCGCACCCCTCCCCGAACCCGTACCCTAAGCCGTACCGTAACCCTAACCGTAAGCCTAACACTAACCCTAGGCTACCCTAGACTGCTTCTGCCTCCAATAGATTTCCTAAGCACTAGTGTATTAAGGAACAGCTTAAAAAGAGAATCCTAATGTGATTTCTTTATAATGGGTGTGTTCCTTATCTTATCCTAGTGTCTAAACTCTTCTCCATGGCTGGACCCCCAAATAATATTCCTTTACGTGCTAAGGGGTATCTAGAGAGTGGGATAGGTTTAATAACTACCCTAACCCTAACACGTACCCTAAACCTAACCCCTACCCTAACCCTAACACGTACCCTAATCCTAACCCATACCCTAAACCGAGCCCTAACCCTAACACTAAACCTAACCCTAACCCTAACCAATACCCTACACCGTACTCGAACCCCTCCCCCAACCCGTACCCTAAGCCGTACCCTAAGCCTAACCCTAAGCCTAACCCTAACCCTAGGCTACCCTTGACTGCTTCTGCCTCCAATAGATTTCCTAAGCACTAGTGTTTTAAAGAACAGCTTAAAAAGAGAATCCTAATGTGATTTCTTTATAATGGGTGTGTTCCTTATCTTATCCTAGTGTCTAAACCCTTCTCCATGGCTGGACCCCCAAATAATATTCCTTTACGTGCTAAGGGGTATCTAGAGAGTGGGATAGGTTTAATAACTACCCTAACCCTAACGCGTACCCTAACCCTAACCCCTACCCTAACCCTAACACGTACCCTAATCCTAACCCGTACCCTAAACCGAGCCCTAACCCTAACACTAACCCTAACCCTAAACCTAACCCTAACCCATACCCTACGCCGTACAGAAACCCCTCCCCGAACCCGTACCCTAAGCCGTACCCTAAGCCTAACCCTAACCTTAGGCTACCCTTGACTGCTTCTGCATCCAATAGATTTCCTAAGCACTAGTGTTTTAAGGAACAGCTTAAAAAGAGAATCCTAATGTGATTTCTTTATAATGGGTGTGTTCCTTATCTTATCCCAGTGTCTAAACTCTTCTCCATGGCTGGACCCCCAAATAATATTCCTTTACGTGCTAAGGGGTATCTAGAGAGTGGGATAGGTTTAATAACTACCCTAACCCTTACGTGTACCCTAACCCTAACCCCTACCCTAACCCTAGCACGTACCCTAATCCTAACCCGTACCCTAAACAGAGCCCTAACCCTATCACTAACCCTAACCCTAACCCTAACCCATACCCTACGCCGTACCCGCACCCCTCCCCGAACCCGTACCCTAATCCGTACCCTAACCCTAACCCTGAGCCTAACCCTAACCCTAGGCTACCCTTGACTGCTTCTGCCTCCAATAGATTTCCTAAGCACTAGTGTTTTAAGGAACAGCTTAAAAAGAGAATCCTAATGTGATTTCTTTATAATGGGTGTGTTCCTTATCTTATCCTAGTGTCTAAACTCTTCTCCATGGCTGGACCCCCAAATAATATTCCTTTACGTGCTAAGGGATATCTAGAGAGTGGGATAGGTTTAATAACTACCCTAACCCTAACGCGTACCCTAACCCTAACCCCTACCCTAACCCTAACACGTACCCTAATCCTAACCCGTACCCTAAACCGAGCCCTAACCCTAACACTAACCCTAAAACTAACCCTAACCCATACCCTACGCCGTACAGAAACCCCTCCCCGAACCCGTACCCTAAGCCGTACCCTATCCCTAACCCTAAGCCTAGGCTACCCTTGACTGCTTCTGCCTCCAATAGATTTCCTAAGCACTAGTGTTTTAAGGAACAGCTTAAAAAGAGAATCCTAATGTGATTTCTTTATAATGGGTGTGTTCCTTATCTTATCCTAGTGTCTAAACTCTTCTCCATGGCTGGACCCCCAAATAATATTCCTTTACGTGCTAAGGGGTATCTAGAGAGTGGGATAGGTTTAATAACTACCCTAACCCTAACGCGTACCCTAACCCTAACCCCTACCCTAACCCTAACACGTACCCTATTCCTAACCCGTACCCTAAACCGAGCCCTAACCCTAACACTAACCCTAACCCTAAACCTAACCCTAACCCATACCCTACGCCGTACAGAAACCCCTCCCCGAACCCGTACCCTAAGCCGTACCCTAAGCCTAACCCTAACCTTAGGCTACCCTTGACTGCTTCTGCATCCAATAGATTTCCTAAGCACTAGTGTTTTAAGGAACAGCTTAAAAAGAGAATCCTAATGTGATTTCTTTATAATGGGTGTGTTCCTTATCTTATCCCAGTGTCTAAACTCTTCTCCATGGCTGGACCCCCAAATAATATTCCTTTACGTGCTAAGGGGTATCTAGAGAGTGGGATAGGTTTAATAACTACCCTAACCCTTACGTGTACCCTAACCCTAACCCCTACCCTAACCCTAACACGTACCCTAATCCTAACCCGTACACTAAACAGAGCCCTAACCCTATCACTAACCCTAACCCTAACCCTAACCCATACCCTACGCCGTACCCGCACCCCTCCCCGAACCCGTACCCTAAGCCGTACCCTAAGCCTAACCCTGAGCCTAACCCTAACCCTAGGCTACCCTTGACTGCTTCTGCCTCCAATAGATTTCCTAAGCACTAGTGTTTTAAGGAACAGTTTAAAAAGAGAATCCTAATGTGATTTCTTTATAATGGGTGTGTTCCTTATCTTATCCCAGTGTGTAAACTCTTCTCCATGGCTGAACCCCCAAATAATATTCCTTTACGTGCTAAGGGGTATCTAGAGAGTGGGATAGGTTTAATAACTACCCTAACCCTAACGCGTACCCTAACCCTAACCCCTACCCTAACCCTAACACGTACCCTAATCCTAACCCGTACCCTAAACCGAGCCCTAACCCTAACACTAACCCTAACCCTAAACCTAACCCTAACCCATACCCTACGCCGTACAGAAACCCCTCCCCGAACCCGTACCCTAAGCCGTACCCTAAGCCTAACCCTAACCTTAGGCTACCCTTGACTGCTTCTGCATCCAATAGATTTCCTAAGCACTAGTGTTTTAAGGAACAGCTTAAAAAGAGAATCCTAATGTGATTTCTTTATAATGGGTGTGTTCCTTATCTTATCCCAGTGTCTAAACTCTTCTCCATGGCTGGACCCCCAAATAATATTCCTTTACGTGCTAAGGGGTATCTAGAGAGTGGGATAGGTTTAATAACTACCCTAACCCTTACGTGTACCCTAACCCTAACCCCTACCCTAACCCTAGCACGTACCCTAATCCTAACCCGTACCCTAAACAGAGCCCTAACCCTATCACTAACCCTAACCCTAACCCTAACCCATACCCTACGCCGTACCCGCACCCCTCCCCGAACCCGTACCCTAATCCGTACCCTAACCCTAACCCTGAGCCTAACCCTAACCCTAGGCTACCCTTGACTGCTTCTGCCTCCAATAGATTTCCTAAGCACTAGTGTTTTAAGGAACAGCTTAAAAAGAGAATCCTAATGTGATTTCTTTATAATGGGTGTGTTCCTTATCTTATCCTTGTGTCTAAACTCTTCTCCATGGCTGGACCCCCAAATAATATTCCTTTACGTGCTAAGGGATATCTAGAGAGTGGGATAGGTTTAATAACTACCCTAACCCTAACGCGTACCCTAACCCTAACCCCTACCCTAACCCTAACACGTACCCTAATCCTAACCCATACCCTAAACCGAGCCCTAACCCTAACACTAAACCTAACCCTAACCCTAACCAATACCCTACGCCGTACTCGAACCCCTCCCCCAACCCGTACCCTAAGCCGTACCCTAAGCCTAACCCTAAGCCTAACCCTAACCCTAGGCTACCCTTGACTGCTTCTGCCTCCAATAGATTTCCTAAGCACTAGTGTTTTAAAGAACAGCTTAAAAAGAGAATCCTAATGTGATTTCTTTATAATGGGTGTGTTCCTTATCTTATCCTAGTGTCTAAACCCTTCTCCATGGCTGGACCCCCAAATAATATTCCTTTACGTGCTAAGAGGTATCTAGAGAGTGGGATAGGTTTAATAACTACCCTAACCCTAACGCGTACCCTAACCCTAACCCCTACCCTAACCCTAACACGTACCCTAATCCTAACCCGTACCCTAAACCGAGCCCTAACCCTAACACTAACCCTAACCCTAAACCTAACCCTAACCCATACCCTACGCCATACAGAAACCCCTCCCCGAACCCGTACCCTAAGCCGTACCCTAAGCCTAACCCTAACCTTAGGCTACCCTTGACTGCTTCTGCATCCAATAGATTTCCTAAGCACTAGTGTTTTAAGGAACAGCTTAAAAAGAGAATCCTAATGTGATTTCTTTATAATGGGTGTGTTCCTTATCTTATCCCAGTGTCTAAACTCTTCTCCATGGCTGGACCCCCAAATAATATTCCTTTACGTGCTAAGGGGTATCTAGAGAGTGGGATAGGTTTAATAACTACCCTAACCCTTACGTGTACCCTAACCCTAACCCCTACCCTAACCCTAGCACGTACCCTAATCCTAACCCGTACCCTAAACAGAGCCCTAACCCTATCACTAACCCTAACCCTAACCCTAACCCATACCCTACGCCGTACCCGCACCCCTCCCCGAACCCGTACCCTAATCCGTACCCTAACCCTAACCCTGAGCCTAACCCTAACCCTAGGCTACCCTTGACTGCTTCTGCCTCCAATAGATTTCCTAAGCACTAGTGTTTTAAGGAACAGCTTAAAAAGAGAATCCTAATGTGATTTCTTTATAATGGGTGTGTTCCTTATCTTATCCTAGTGTCTAAACTCTTCTCCATGGCTGGACCCCCAAATAATATTCCTTTACGTGCTAAGGGATATCTAGAGAGTGGGATAGGTTTAATAACTACCCTAACCCTAACGCGTACCCTAACCCTAACCCCTACCCTAACCCTAACACGTACCCTAATCCTAACCCGTACCCTAAACCGAGCCCTAACCCTAACACTAACCCTAAAACTAACCCTAACCCATACCCTACGCCGTACAGAAACCCCTCCCCGAACCCGTACCCTAAGCCGTACCCTATCCCTAACCCTAAGCCTAGGCTACCCTTGACTGCTTCTGCCTCCAATAGATTTCCTAAGCACTAGTGTTTTAAGGAACAGCTTAAAAAGAGAATCCTAATGTGATTTCTTTATAATGGGTGTGTTCCTTATCTTATCCTAGTGTCTAAACTCTTCTCCATGGCTGGACCCCCAAATAATATTCCTTTACGTGCTAAGGGGTATCTAGAGAGTGGGATAGGTTTAATAACTACCCTAACCCTAACGCGTACCCTAACCCTAACCCCTACCCTAACCCTAACACGTACCCTATTCCTAACCCGTACCCTAAACCGAGCCCTAACCCTAACACTAACCCTAACCCTAAACCTAACCCTAACCCATACCCTACGCCGTACAGAAACCCCTCCCCGAACCCGTACCCTAAGCCTAACCCTAACCTTAGGCTACCCTTGACTGCTTCTGCCTCCAATAGATTTCCTAAGCACTAGTGTTTTAAGGAACAGCTTAAAAAGAGAATCCTAATGTGATTTCTTTATAATGGGTGTGTTCCTTATCTTATCCCAGTGTCTAAACTCTTCTCCATGGCTGGACCCCCAAATAATATTCCTTTACGTGCTAAGGGGTATCTAGAGAGTGGGATAGGTTTAATAACTACCCTAACCCTTACGTGTACCCTAACCCTAACCCCTACCCTAACCCTAACACGTACCCTAATCCTAACCCGTACACTAAACAGAGCCCTAACCCTATCACTAACCCTAACCCTAACCCTAACCCATACCCTACGCCGTACCCGCACCCCTCCCCGAACCCGTACCCTAAGCCGTACCCTAAGCCTAACCCTGAGCCTAACCCTAACCCTAGGCTACCCTTGACTGCTTCTGCCTCCAATAGATTTCCTAAGCACTAGTGTTTTAAGGAACAGTTTAAAAAGAGAATCCTAATGTGATTTCTTTATAATGGGTGTGTTCCTTATCTTATCCCAGTGTGTAAACTCTTCTCCATGGCTGAACCCCCAAATAATATTCCTTTACGTGCTAAGGGGTATCTAGAGAGTGGGATAGGTTTAATAACTACCCTAACCCTAACGCGTACCCTAACCCTAACCCCTACCCTAACCCTAACACGTACCCTAATCCTAACCCGTACCCTAAACCGAGCCCTAACCCTAACACTAACCCTAACCCTAAACCTAACCCTAACCCATACCCTACGCCGTACAGAAACCCCTCCCCGAACCCGTACCCTAAGCCGTACCCTAAGCCTAACCCTAACCTTAGGCTACCCTTGACTGCTTCTGCATCCAATAGATTTCCTAAGCACTAGTGTTTTAAGGAACAGCTTAAAAAGAGAATCCTAATGTGATTTCTTTATAATGGGTGTGTTCCTTATCTTATCCCAGTGTCTAAACTCTTCTCCATGGCTGGACCCCCAAATAATATTCCTTTACGTGCTAAGGGGTATCTAGAGAGTGGGATAGGTTTAATAACTACCCTAACCCTTACGTGTACCCTAACCCTAACCCCTACCCTAACCCTAGCACGTACCCTAATCCTAACCCGTACCCTAAACAGAGCCCTAACCCTATCACTAACCCTAACCCTAACCCTAACCCATACCCTACGCCGTACCCGCACCCCTCCCCGAACCCGTACCCTAATCCGTACCCTAACCCTAACCCTGAGCCTAACCCTAACCCTAGGCTACCCTTGACTGCTTCTGCCTCCAATAGATTTCCTAAGCACTAGTGTTTTAAGGAACAGCTTAAAAAGAGAATCCTAATGTGATTTCTTTATAATGGGTGTGTTCCTTATCTTATCCTTGTGTCTAAACTCTTCTCCATGGCTGGACCCCCAAATAATATTCCTTTACGTGCTAAGGGATATCTAGAGAGTGGGATAGGTTTAATAACTACCCTAACCCTAACGCGTACCCTAACCCTAACCCCTACCCTAACCCTAACACGTACCCTAATCCTAACCCATACCCTAAACCGAGCCCTAACCCTAACACTAAACCTAACCCTAACCCTAACCAATACCCTACGCCGTACTCGAACCCCTCCCCCAACCCGTACCCTAAGCCGTACCCTAAGCCTAACCCTAAGCCTAACCCTAACCCTAGGCTACCCTTGACTGCTTCTGCCTCCAATAGATTTCCTAAGCACTAGTGTTTTAAAGAACAGCTTAAAAAGAGAATCCTAATGTGATTTCTTTATAATGGGTGTGTTCCTTATCTTATCCTAGTGTCTAAACCCTTCTCCATGGCTGGACCCCCAAATAATATTCCTTTACGTGCTAAGAGGTATCTAGAGAGTGGGATAGGTTTAATAACTACCCTAACCCTAACGCGTACCCTAACCCTAACCCCTACCCTAACCCTAACACGTACCCTAATCCTAACCCGTACCCTAAACCGAGCCCTAACCCTAACACTAACCCTAACCCTAAACCTAACCCTAACCCATACCCTACGCCATACAGAAACCCCTCCCCGAACCCGTACCCTAAGCCGTACCCTAAGCCTAACCCTAACCTTAGGCTACCCTTGACTGCTTCTGCATCCAATAGATTTCCTAAGCACTAGTGTTTTAAGGAACAGCTTAAAAAGAGAATCCTAATGTGATTTCTTTATAATGGGTGTGTTCCTTATCTTATCCCAGTGTCTAAACTCTTCTCCATGGCTGGACCCCCAAATAATATTCCTTTACGTGCTAAGGGGTATCTAGAGAGTGGGATAGGTTTAATAACTACCCTAACCCTTACGTGTACCCTAACCCTAACCCCTACCCTAACCCTAGCACGTACCCTAATCCTAACCCGTACCCTAAACAGAGCCCTAACCCTATCACTAACCCTAACCCTAACCCTAACCCATACCCTACGCCGTACCCGCACCCCTCCCCGAACCCGTACCCTAATCCGTACCCTAACCCTAACCCTGAGCCTAACCCTAACCCTAGGCTACCCTTGACTGCTTCTGCCTCCAATAGATTTCCTAAGCACTAGTGTTTTAAGGAACAGCTTAAAAAGAGAATCCTAATGTGATTTCTTTATAATGGGTGTGTTCCTTATCTTATCCTAGTGTCTAAACTCTTCTCCATGGCTGGACCCCCAAATAATATTCCTTTACGTGCTAAGGGATATCTAGAGAGTGGGATAGGTTTAATAACTACCCTAACCCTAACGCGTACCCTAACCCTAACCCCTACCCTAACCCTAACACGTACCCTAATCCTAACCCGTACCCTAAACCGAGCCCTAACCCTAACACTAACCCTAAAACTAACCCTAACCCATACCCTACGCCGTACAGAAACCCCTCCCCGAACCCGTACCCTAAGCCGTACCCTATCCCTAACCCTAAGCCTAGGCTACCCTTGACTGCTTCTGCCTCCAATAGATTTCCTAAGCACTAGTGTTTTAAGGAACAGCTTAAAAAGAGAATCCTAATGTGATTTCTTTATAATGGGTGTGTTCCTTATCTTATCCTAGTGTCTAAACTCTTCTCCATGGCTGGACCCCCAAATAATATTCCTTTACGTGCTAAGGGGTATCTAGAGAGTGGGATAGGTTTAATAACTACCCTAACCCTAACGCGTACCCTAACCCTAACCCCTACCCTAACCCTAACACGTACCCTATTCCTAACCCGTACCCTAAACCGAGCCCTAACCCTAACACTAACCCTAACCCTAAACCTAACCCTAACCCATACCCTACGCCGTACAGAAACCCCTCCCCGAACCCGTACCCTAAGCCTAACCCTAACCTTAGGCTACCCTTGACTGCTTCTGCCTCCAATAGATTTCCTAAGCACTAGTGTTTTAAGGAACAGCTTAAAAAGAGAATCCTAATGTGATTTCTTTATAATGGGTGTGTTCCTTATCTTATCCCAGTGTCTAAACTCTTCTCCATGGCTGGACCCCCAAATAATATTCCTTTACGTGCTAAGGGGTATCTAGAGAGTGGGATAGGTTTAATAACTACCCTAACCCTTACGTGTACCCTAACCCTAACCCCTACCCTAACCCTAACACGTACCCTAATCCTAACCCGTACACTAAACAGAGCCCTAACCCTATCACTAACCCTAACCCTAACCCTAACCCATACCCTACGCCGTACCCGCACCCCTCCCCGAACCCGTACCCTAAGCCGTACCCTAAGCCTAACCCTGAGCCTAACCCTAACCCTAGGCTACCCTTGACTGCTTCTGCCTCCAATAGATTTCCTAAGCACTAGTGTTTTAAGGAACAGTTTAAAAAGAGAATCCTAATGTGATTTCTTTATAATGGGTGTGTTCCTTATCTTATCCCAGTGTGTAAACTCTTCTCCATGGCTGAACCCCCAAATAATATTCCTTTACGTGCTAAGGGGTATCTAGAGAGTGGGATAGGTTTAATAACTACCCTAACCCTAACGCGTACCCTAACCCTAACCCCTACCCTAACCCTAACACGTACCCTAATCCTAACCCGTACCCTAAACCGAGCCCTAACCCTAACACTAACCCTAACCCTAAACCTAACCCTAACCCATACCCTACGCCGTACAGAAACCCCTCCCCGAACCCGTACCCTAAGCCGTACCCTAAGCCTAACCCTAACCTTAGGCTACCCTTGACTGCTTCTGCATCCAATAGATTTCCTAAGCACTAGTGTTTTAAGGAACAGCTTAAAAAGAGAATCCTAATGTGATTTCTTTATAATGGGTGTGTTCCTTATCTTATCCCAGTGTCTAAACTCTTCTCCATGGCTGGACCCCCAAATAATATTCCTTTACGTGCTAAGGGGTATCTAGAGAGTGGGATAGGTTTAATAACTACCCTAACCCTTACGTGTACCCTAACCCTAACCCCTACCCTAACCCTAGCACGTACCCTAATCCTAACCCGTACCCTAAACAGAGCCCTAACCCTATCACTAACCCTAACCCTAACCCTAACCCATACCCTACGCCGTACCCGCACCCCTCCCCGAACCCGTACCCTAATCCGTACCCTAACCCTAACCCTGAGCCTAACCCTAACCCTAGGCTACCCTTGACTGCTTCTGCCTCCAATAGATTTCCTAAGCACTAGTGTTTTAAGGAACAGCTTAAAAAGAGAATCCTAATGTGATTTCTTTATAATGGGTGTGTTCCTTATCTTATCCTTGTGTCTAAACTCTTCTCCATGGCTGGACCCCCAAATAATATTCCTTTACGTGCTAAGGGATATCTAGAGAGTGGGATAGGTTTAATAACTACCCTAACCCTAACGCGTACCCTAACCCTAACCCCTACCCTAACCCTAACACGTACCCTAATCCTAACCCATACCCTAAACCGAGCCCTAACCCTAACACTAAACCTAACCCTAACCCTAACCAATACCCTACGCCGTACTCGAACCCCTCCCCCAACCCGTACCCTAAGCCGTACCCTAAGCCTAACCCTAAGCCTAACCCTAACCCTAGGCTACCCTTGACTGCTTCTGCCTCCAATAGATTTCCTAAGCACTAGTGTTTTAAAGAACAGCTTAAAAAGAGAATCCTAATGTGATTTCTTTATAATGGGTGTGTTCCTTATCTTATCCTAGTGTCTAAACCCTTCTCCATGGCTGGACCCCAAATAATATTCCTTTACGTGCTAAGAGGTATCTAGAGAGTGGGATAGGTTTAATAACTACCCTAACCCTAACGCGTACCCTAACCCTAACCCCTACCCTAACCCTAACACGTACCCTAATCCTAACCCGTACCCTAAACCGAGCCCTAACCCTAACACTAACCCTAACCCTAAACCTAACCCTAACCCATACCCTACGCCGTACAGAAACCCCTCCCCGAACCCGTACCCTAAGCCGTACCCTAAGCCTAACCCTAACCTTAGGCTACCCTTGACTGCTTCTGCATCCAATAGATTTCCTAAGCACTAGTGTTTTAAGGAACAGCTTAAAAAGAGAATCCTAATGTGATTTCTTTATAATGGGTGTGTTCCTTATCTTATCCCAGTGTCTAAACTCTTCTCCATGGCTGGACCCCCAAATAATATTCCTTTACGTGCTAAGGGGTATCTAGAGAGTGGGATAGGTTTAATAACTACCCTAACCCTTACGTGTACCCTAACCCTAACCCCTACCCTAACCCTAGCACGTACCCTAATCCTAACCCGTACCCTAAACAGAGCCCTAACCCTATCACTAACCCTAACCCTAACCCTAACCCATACCCTACGCCGTACCCGCACCCCTCCCCGAACCCGTACCCTAATCCGTACCCTAACCCTAACCCTGAGCCTAACCCGAACCCTAGGCTACCCTTGACTGCTTCTGCCTCCAATAGATTTCCTAAGCACTAGTGTTTTAAGGAACAGCTTAAAAAGAGAATCCTAATGTGATTTCTTTATAATGGGTGTGTTCCTTATCTTATCCTAGTGTCTAAACTCTTCTCCATGGCTGGACCCCCAAATAATATTCCTTTACGTGCTAAGGGGTATCTAGAGAGTGGGATAGGTTTAATAACTACCCTAACCCTAACGCGTACCCTAACCCTAACCCCTACCCTAACCCTAACAAGTACCCTATTCCTAACCCATACCCTGAACCGAGCCCTAACCCTAACACTCACCCTAACCCTAACCCTAACCCATACCGTACGCCGTACCCGCACCCCTCCCCGAACCCGTACCCTAAGCCGTACCCTAAGCCTAACCCTAAGCCTAACCCTAACCCTAGGCTACCCTTGACTGCTTCTGCCTCCAATAGATTTCCTAAGCACTAGTGTATTAAGGAACAGCTTAAAAAGAGAATCCTAATGTGATTTCTTTATAATGGGTGTGTTCCTTATCTTATCCTAGTGTCTAAACTCTTCTCCATGGCTGGACCCCCAAATAATATTCCTTTACGTGCTAAGGGGTATCTAGAGAGTGGGATAGGTTTAATAACTACCCTAACCCTAACACGTACCCTAACCCTAACCCCTACCCTAACCCTAACACGTACCCTAATCCTAACCCATACCCGAAACCGAGCCCTAACCCTAACACTAACCCTAACCCTAACCCTAACCAATACCCTACGCCGTACTCGAACCCCTCCCCCAACCCGTACCCTAAGCCGTACCCTAAGCCTAACCCTAACCCTAGGCTACCCTTGACTGCTTCTGCCTCCAATAGATTTCCTAAGCACTAGTGTTTTAAAGCACAGCTTAAAAAGAGAATCCTAATGTGATTTCTTTATAATGGGTGTGTTCCTTATCTTATCCTAGTGTCTAAACCCTTCTCCATGGCTGGACCCCCAAATAATATTCCTTTACGTGCTAAGGGGTATCTAGAGAGTGGGATAGGTTTAATAACTACTCTAACCCTAATGCGTACCCTAACCCTAACCCCTACCCTAACCCTAACACGTACCCTATTCCTAACCCGTACCCTAAACCGAGCCCTAACCCTAACACTAACCCTAACCCTAACCCTAACCCATACCCTACGCCGTACCCGCACCCCTCCCCGAACCCGTACCCTAATCCGTACCCTAACCCTAACCCTGAGCCTAACCCTAACCCTAGGCTACCCTTGACTGCTTCTGCCTCCAATAGATTTCCTAAGCACTAGTGTTTTAAGGAACAGCTTAAAAAGAGAATCCTAATGTGATTTCTTTATAATGGGTGTGTTCCTTATCTTATCCTAGTGTCTAAACTCTTCTCCATGGCTGGACCCCCAAATAATATTCCTTTACGTGCTAAGGGATATCTAGAGAGTGGGATAGGTTTAATAACTACCCTAACCCTAACGCGTACCCTAACCCTAACCCCTACCCTAACCCTAACACGTACCCTAATCCTAACCCGTACCCTAAACCGAGCCCTAACCCTAACACTAACCCTAACCCTAAACCTAACCCATACCCTACGCCGTACAGAAACCCCTCCCCGAACCCGTACCCTAAGCCGTACCCTATCCCTAACCCTAAGCCTAGGCTACCCTTGACTGCTTCTGCCTCCAATAGATTTCCTAAGCACTAGTGTTTTAAGGAACAGCTTAAAAAGAGAATCCTAATGTGATTTCTTTATAATGGGTGTGTTCTTTATCTTATCCTAGTGTCTAAACTCTTCTCCATGGCTGGACCCCCAAATAATATTCCTTTACGTGCTAAGGGGTATCTAGAGAGTGGGATAGGTTTAATAACTACCCTAACCCTAACGCGTACCCTAACCCTAACCCCTACCCTAACCCTAACACGTACCCTAATCCTAACCCGTACCCTAAACCGAGCCCTAACCCTAACACTAACCCTAACCCTAAACCTAACCCTAACCCATACCCTACGCCGTACAGAAACCCCTCCCCGAACCCGTACCCTAAGCCGTACCCTAAGCCTAACCCTAACCTTAGGCTACCCTTGACTGCTTCTGCATCCAATAGATTTCCTAAGCACTAGTGTTTTAAGGAACAGCTTAAAAAGAGAATCCTAATGTGATTTCTTTATAATGGGTGTGTTCCTTATCTTATCCCAGTGTCTAAACTCTTCTCCATGGCTGGACCCCCAAATAATATTCCTTTACGTGCTAAGGGGTATCTAGAGAGTGGGATAGGTTTAATAACTACCCTAACCCTTACGTGTACCCTAACCCTAACCCCTACCCTAACCCTAACACGTACCCTAATCCTAAACCGTACCCTAAACAGAGCCCTAACCCTATCACTAACCCTAACCCTAACCCTAACCCATACCCTACGCCGTACCCGCACCCCTCCCCGAACCCGTACCCTAAGCCGTACCCTAAGCCTAACCCTGAGCCTAACCCTAACCCTAGGCTACCCTTGACTGCTTCTGCCTCCAATAGATTTCCTAAGCACTAGTGTTTTAAGGAACAGCTTAAAAAGAGAATCCTAATGTGATTTCTTTATAATGGGTGTGTTCCTTATCTTATCCCAGTGTGTAAACTTTTCTCCATGGCTGAACCCCCAAATAATATTCCTTTACGTGCTAAGGGGTGTCTAGAGAGTGGGATAGGTTTAATAACTACCCTAACCCTAATGCGTACCCTAACCCTAACCCCTACCCTAACCCTAACACGTACCCTATTCCTAACCCGTACCCTAAACCGAGCCCTAACCCTAACACTAACCCTAACCCTAACCCTAACCCATGCCCTACGCCGTACCCGCACCCCTCCCTGAACCCGTACCCTAAGCCGTACCCTAACCCTAACCCTAAGCCTAACCCTAACCCTAGGCTACCCTTGACTGCTTCTGCCTCCAATAGATTTCCTAAGCACTAGTGTTTTAAGGAACAGCTTAAAAAGAGAATCCTAATGTGATTTCTTTATAATGGGTGTGTTCCTTTTCTTATCCTAGTGTCTAAACTCTTCTCCATGGCTGGACCCCCAAATAATATTCCTTTACGTGCTAAGGGGTATCTAGAGAGTGGGATAGGTTTAATAACTACCCTAACCCTAACGCGTACCCTAACCCTAACCCCTACCCTAACCCTAACAAGTACCCTATTCCTAACCCATACCCTGAACCGAGCCCTAACCCTAACACTCACCCTAACCCTAACCCTAACCCATACCCTACGCCGTACCCGCACCCCTCCCCGAACCCGTACCCTAAGCCGTACCCTAAGCCTAACCCTAAGCCTAACCCTAACCCTAGGCTACCCTTGACTGCTTCTGCCTCCAATAGATTTCCTAAGCACTAGTGTATTAAGGAACAGCTTAAAAAGAGAATCCTAATGTGATTTCTTTATAATGGGTGTGTTCCTTATCTTATCCTAGTGTCTAAACTCTTCTCCATGGCTGGACCCCCAAATAATATTCCTTTACGTGCTAAGGGGTATCTAGAGAGTGGGATAGGTTTAATAACTACCCTAACCCTAACACGTACCCTAACCCTAACCCCTACCCTAACCCTAACACGTACCCTAATCCTAACCCATACCCGAAACCGAGCCCTAACCCTAACACTAACCCTAACCCTAACCCTAACCAATACCCTACGCCGTACTCGAACCCCTCCCCCAACCCGTACCCTAAGCCGTACCCTAAGCCTAACCCTAACCCTAGGCTACCCTTGACTGCTTCTGCCTCCAATAGATTTCCTAAGCACTAGTGTTTTAAAGAACAGCTTAAAAAGAGAATCCTAATGTGATTTCTTTATAATGGGTGTGTTCCTTATCTTATCCTAGTGTCTAAACCCTTCTCCATGGCTGGACCCCCAAATAATATTCCTTTACGTGCTAAGGGGTATCTAGAGAGTGGGATAGGTTTAATAACTACTCTAACCCTAATGCGTACCCTAACCCTAACCCCTACCCTAACCCTAACACGTACCCTATTCCTAACCCGTACCCTAAACCGAGCCCTAACCCTAACACTAACCCTAACCCTAACCCTAACCCATACCCTACGCCGTACCCGCACCCCTCCCCGAACCCGTACCCTAATCCGTACCCTAACCCTAACCCTGAGCCTAACCCTAACCCTAGGCTACCCTTGACTGCTTCTGCCTCCAATAGATTTCCTAAGCACTAGTGTTTTAAGGAACAGCTTAAAAAGAGAATCCTAATGTGATTTCTTTATAATGGGTGTGTTCCTTATCTTATCCTAGTGTCTAAACTCTTCTCCATGGCTGGACCCCCAAATAATATTCCTTTACGTGCTAAGGGATATCTAGAGAGTGGGATAGGTTTAATAACTACCCTAACCCTAACGCGTACCCTAACCCTAACCCCTACCCTAACCCTAACACGTACCCTAATCCTAACCCGTACCCTAAACCGAGCCCTAACCCTAACACTAACCCTAACCCTAAACCTAACCCATACCCTACGCCGTACAGAAACCCCTCCCCGAACCCGTACCCTAAGCCGTACCCTATCCCTAACCCTAAGCCTAGGCTACCCTTGACTGCTTCTGCCTCCAATAGATTTCCTAAGCACTAGTGTTTTAAGGAACAGCTTAAAAAGAGAATCCTAATGTGATTTCTTTATAATGGGTGTGTTCCTTATCTTATCCTAGTGTCTAAACTCTTCTCCATGGCTGGACCCCCAAATAATATTCCTTTACGTGCTAAGGGGTATCTAGAGAGTGGGATAGGTTTAATAACTACCCTAACCCTAACGCGTACCCTAACCCTAACCCCTACCCTAACCCTAACACGTACCCTAATCCTAACCCGTACCCTAAACCGAGCCCTAACCCTAACACTAACCCTAACCCTAAACCTAACCCTAACCCATACCCTACGCCGTACAGAAACCCCTCCCCGAACCCGTACCCTAAGCCGTACCCTAAGCCTAACCCTAACCTTAGGCTACCCTTGACTGCTTCTGCATCCAATAGATTTCCTAAGCACTAGTGTTTTAAGGAACAGCTTAAAAAGAGAATCCTAATGTGATTTCTTTATAATGGGTGTGTTCCTTATCTTATCCCAGTGTCTAAACTCTTCTCCATGGCTGGACCCCCAAATAATATTCCTTTACGTGCTAAGGGGTATCTAGAGAGTGGGATAGGTTTAATAACTACCCTAACCCTTACGTGTACCCTAACCCTAACCCCTACCCTAACCCTAACACGTACCCTAATCCTAACCCGTACCCTAAACAGAGCCCTAACCCTATCACTAACCCTAACCCTAACCCTAACCCATACCCTACGCCGTACCCGCACCCCTCCCCGAACCCGTACCCTAAGCCGTACCCTAAGCCTAACCCTGAGCCTAACCCTAACCCTAGGCTACCCTTGACTGCTTCTGCCTCCAATAGATTTCCTAAGCACTAGTGTTTTAAGGAACAGCTTAAAGAGAATCCTAATGTGATTTCTTTATAATGGGTGTGTTCCTTATCTTATCCCAGTGTCTAAACTCTTCTCCATGGCTGGACCCCCAAATAATATTCCTTTACGTGCTAAGGGGTATCTAGAGAGTGGGATAGGTTTAATAACTACCCTAACCCTTACGTGTACCCTAACCCTAACCCCTACCCTAACCCTAACACGTACCCTAATCCTAACCCGTACCCTAAACAGAGCCCTAACCCTATCACTAACCCTAACCCTAACCCTAACCCATACCCTACACCGTACCCGCACCCCTCCCCGAACCCGTACCCTAAGCCGTACCCTAAGCCTAACCCTGAGCCTAACCCTAACCCTAGGCTACCCTTGACTGCTTCTGCCTCCAATAGATTTCCTAAGCACTAGTGTTTTAAGGAACAGCTTAAAAAGAGAATCCTAATGTGATTTCTTTATAATGGGTGTGTTCCTTATCTTATCCCAGTGTGTAAACTCTTCTCCATGGCTGGACCCCCAAATAATATTCCTTTACGTGCTAAGGGGTGTCTAGAGAGTGGGATAGGTTTAATAACTACCCTAACCCTAATGCGTACCCTAACCCTAACCCCTACCCTAACCCTAACACGTACCCTATTCCTAACCCGTACCCTAAACCGAGCCCTAACCCTAACACTAACCCTAACCCTAACCCTAACCCTAACCCATGCCCTACGCCATACCCGCACCCCTCCCCGAACCCGTACCCTAAGCCGTACCCTAAGCCTAACCCTGAGCCTAACCCTAACCCTAGGCTACCCTTGACTGCTTCTGCCTCCAATAGATTTCCTAAGCACTAGTGTTTTAAGGAACAGCTTAAAAAGAGAATCCTAATGTGATTTCTTTATAATGGGTGTGTTCCTTATCTTATCCCAGTGTGTAAACTCTTCTCCATGGCTGAACCCCCAAATAATATTCCTTTACGTGCTAAGGGGTGTCTAGAGAGTGGGATAGGTTTAATAACTACCCTAACCCTAATGCGTACCCTAACCCTAACCCTAACACGTACCCTATTCCTAACCCGTACCCTAAACCGAGCCCTAACCCTAACACTAACCCTAAACCTAACCCTAACCCATGCCCTACGCCGTACCCGCACCCCTCCCTGAACCCGTACCCTAAGGCGTACCCTAACCCTAACCCTAAGCCTAACCCTAACCCTAGGCTACCCTTGACTGCTTCTGCCTCCAATAGATTTCCTAAGCACTAGTGTTTTAAAGAACAGCTTAAAAAGAGAATCCTAATGTGATTTCTTTATAATGGGTGTGTTCCTTATCTTATCCTAGTGTCTAAACCCTTCTCCATGGCTGGACCCCCAAATAATATTCCTTTACGTGCTAAAGGGTATCTAGAGAGTGGGATAGGTTTAATAACTACTCTAACCCTAATGCGTACCCTAACCCTAACCCCTATCCTAACCCTAACACGTACCCTATTCCTAACCCGTACCCTAAACCGAGCCCTAACCCTAACACTAACCCTAACCCTAACCCAAACCCATACCCTACGCCGTACCCGCACCCCTCCCAAAACCCGTACCCTAATCCGTACCCTAACCCTAACCCTGAGCCTAACCCTAACCCTAGGCTACCCTTGACTGCTTCTGCCTCCAATAGATTTCCTAAGCACTAGTGTTTTAAGGAACAGCTTAAAAAGAGAATCCTAATGTGATTTCTTTATAATGGGTGTGTTCCTTATCTTATCCTAGTGTCTAAACTCTTCTCCATGGCTGGACCCCCAAATAATATTCCTTTACGTGCTAAGGGATATCTAGAGAGTGGGATAGGTTTAATAACTACCCTAACCCTAACGCGTACCCTAACCCTAACCCCTACCCTAACCCTAACACGTACCCTAATCCTAACCCGTACCCTAAACCGAGCCCTAACCCTAACACTAACCCTAAACCTAACCCTAACCCATACACTACGCCGTACAGAAACCCCTCCCCGAACCCGTACCCTAAGCCGTACCCTATCCCTAACCCTAAGCCTAGGCTACCCTTGACTGCTTCTGCCTCCAATAGATTTCCTAAGCACTAGTGTTTTAAGGAACAGCTTAAAAAGAGAATCCTAATGTGATTTCTTTATAATGGGTGTGTTCCTTATCTTATCCTAGTGTCTAAACTCTTCTCCATGGCTGGACCCCCAAATAATATTCCTTTACGTGCTAAGGGGTATCTAGAGAGTGGGATAGGTTTAATAACTACCCTAACCCTAACGCGTACCCTAACCCTAACCCCTACCCTAACCCTAACACGTACCCTATTCCTAACCCGTACCGTAAACCGAGCCCTAACCCTAACACTAACCCTAACCCTAAACCTAACCCTAACCCATACCCTACGCCGTACAGAAACCCCTCCCCGAACCCGTACCCTAAGCCGTACCCTAAGCCTAACCCTAACCTTAGGCTACCCTTGACTGCTTCTGCATCCAATAGATTTCCTAAGCACTAGTGTTTTAAGGAACAGCTTAAAAAGAGAATCGTAATGTGATTTCTTTATAATGGGTGTGTTCCTTATCTTATCCCAGTGTCTAAACTCTTCTCCATGGCTGGACCCCCAAATAATATTCCTTTACGTGCTAAGGGGTATCTAGAGAGTGGGATAGGTTTAATAACTACCCTAACCCTTACGTGTACCCTAACCCTAACCCCTACCCTAACCCTAACACGTACCCTAATCCTAACCCGTACCCTAAACAGAGCCCTAACCCTATCACTAACCCTAACCCTAACCCTAACCCATACCCTACGCCGTACCCGCACCCCTCCCCGAACCCGTACCCTAAGCCGTACCCTAAGCCTAACCCTGAGCCTAACCCTAACCCTAGGCTACCCTTGACTGCTTCTGCCTCCAATAGATTTCCTAAGCACTAGTGTTTTAAGGAACAGCTTAAAAAGAGAATCCTAATGTGATTTCTTTATAATGGGTGTGTTCCTTATCTTATCCCAGTGTGTAAACTCTTCTCCATGGCTGAACCCCCAAATAATATTCCTTTACGTGCTAAGGGGTGTCTAGAGAGTGGGATAGGTTTAATAACTACCCTAACCCTAATGCGTACCCTAACCCTAACCCCTACCCTAACCCTAACACGTACCCTATTCCTAACCCGTACCCTAAACCGAGCCCTAACCCTAACACTAACCCTAACCCTAACCCTAACCCATGCCCTACGCCGTACCCGCACCCCTCCCTGAACCCGTACCCTAAGCCGTACCCTAACTCTAACCCTAAGCCTAACCCTAACCCTAGGCTACCCTTGACTGCTTCTGCCTCCAATAGATTTCCTAAGCACTAGTGTTTTAAGGAACAGCTTAAAAAGAGAATCCTAATGTGATTTCTTTATAATGGGTGTGTTCCTTTTCTTATCCTAGTGTCTAAACTCTTCTCCATGGCTGGACCCCCAAATAATATTCCTTTACGTGCTAAGGGGTATCTAGAGAGTGGGATAGGTTTAATAACTACCCTAACCCTAACGCGTACCCTAACCCTAACCCCTACCCTAACCCTAACACGTACCCTATTCCTAACCCATACCCTGAACCGAGCCCTAACCCTAACACTCACCCTAACCCTAACCCTAACCCATACCCTACGCCGTACCCGCACCCCTCCCCGAACCCGTACCCTAAGCCGTACCGTAACCCTAACCCTAAGCCTAACCCTAACCCTAGGCTACCCTTGACTGCTTCTGCCTCCAATAGATTTCCTAAGCACTAGTGTATTATGGAACAGCTTAAAAAGAGAATCCTAATGTGATTTCTTTATAATGGGTGTGTTCCTTATCTTATCCTAGTGTCTAAACTCTTCTCCATGGCTGGACCCCCAAATAATATTCCTTTACGTGCTAAGGGGTATCTAGAGAGTGGGATAGGTTTAATAACTACCCTAACCCTAACACGTACCCTAACCCTAACCCCTACCCTAACCCTAACACGTACCCTAATCCTAACCCATACCCTAAACCGAGCCCTAACCCTAACACTAACCCTAACCCTAACCCTAACCAATACCCTACGCCGTACTCGAACCCCTCCCCCAACCCGTACCCTAAGCCGTACCCTAAGCCTAACCCTAAGCCTAACCCTAACCCTAGGCTACCCTTGACTGCTTCTGCCTCCAATAGATTTCCTAAGCACTAGTGTTTTAAAGAACAGCTTAAAAAGAGAATCCTAATGTGATTTCTTTATAATGGGTGTGTTCCTTATCTTATCCTAGTGTCTAAACCCTTCTCCATGGCTGGACCCCCAAATAATATTCCTTTACGTGCTAAGGGGTATCTAGAGAGTGGGATAGGTTTAATAACTACTCTAACCCTAACGCGTACCCTAACCCTAACCCCTACCCTAACCCTAACACGTACCCTATTCCTAACCCGTACCCTAAACCGAGCCCTAACCCTAACACTAACCCTAACCCTAACCCTAACCCATACCCTACGCCGTACCCGCACCCCTCCCCGAACCCGTACACTAATCCGTACCCTAACCCTAACCCTGAGCCTAACCCTAACCCTAGGCTACCCTTGACTGCTTCTGCCTCCAATAGATTTCCTAAGCACTAGTGTTTTAAGGAACAGCTTAAAAAGAGAATCCTAATGTGATTTCTTTATAATGGGTGTGTTCCTTATCTTATCCTAGTGTCTAAACTCTTCTCCATGGCTGGACCCCCAAATAATATTCCTTTACGTGCTAAGGGATATCTAGAGAGTGGGATAGGTTTAATAACTACCCTAACCCTAACACGTACCCTAATCCTAACCCGTACCCTAAACCGAGCCCTAACCCTAACACTAACCTTAACCCTAACCCATACCCTACGCCGTACAGAAACCCCTCCCCGAACCCGTACCCTAAGCCGTACCCTATCCCTAACCCTAAGCCTAGGCTACCCTTGACTGCTTCTGCCTCCAATAGATTTCCTAAGCACTAGTGTTTTAAGGAACAGCTTAAAAAGAGAATCCTAATGTGATTTCTTTATAATGGGTGTGTTCCTTATCTTATCCTAGTGTCTAAACTCTTCTCCATGGCTGGACCCCCAAATAATATTCCTTTACGTGCTAAGGGGTATCTAGAGAGTGGGATAGGTTTAATAACTACCCTAACCCTTACGTGTACCCTAACCCTAACCCCTACCCTAACCCTAACACGTACCCTAATCCTAACCCGTACCCTAAACAGAGCCCTAACCCTATCACTAACCCTAACCCTAACCCTAACCCATACCCTACGCCGTACCCGCACCCCTCCCCGAACCCGTACCCTAAGCCGTACCCTAAGCCTAACCCTGAGCCTAACCCTAACCCTAGGCTACCCTTGACTGCTTCTGCCTCCAATAGATTTCCTAAGCACTAGTGTTTTAAGGAACAGCTTAAAAAGAGAATCCTAATGTGATTTCTTTATAATGGGTGTGTTCCTTATCTTATCCTAGTGTCTAAACTCTTCTCCATGGCTGGACCCCCAAATAATATTCCTTTACGTGCTAAGGGGTATCTAGAGAGTGGGATAGGTTTAATAACTACCCTAACCCTAACGCGTACCCTAACCCTAACCCCTACCCTAACCCTAACACGTACCCTATTCCTAACCCGTACCCTAAACCGAGCCCTAACCCTAACACTAACCCTAACCCTAAACCTAACCCTAACCCATACCCTACGCCGTACAGAAACCCCTCCCCGAACCCGTACCCTAAGCCGTACCCTAAGCCTAACCCTAACCTTAGGCTACCCTTGACTGCTTCTGCATCCAATAGATTTCCTAAGCACTAGTGTTTTAAGGAACAGCATAAAAAGAGAATCCTAATGTGATTTCTTTATAATGGGTGTGTTCCTTATCTTATCCCAGTGTCTAAACTCTTCTCCATGGCTGGACCCCCAAATAATATTCCTTTACGTGCTAAGGGGTATCTAGAGAGTGGGATAGGTTTAATAACTACCCTAACCCTTACGTGTACCCTAACCCTAACCCCTACCCTAACCCTAACACGTACCCTAATCCTAACCCGTACCCTAAACAGAGCCCTAACCCTATCACTAACCCTAACCCTAACCCTAACCCATACCCTACGCCGTACCCGCACCCCTCCCCGAACCCGTACCCTAAGCCGTACCCTAAGCCTAACCCTGAGCCTAACCCTAACCCTAGGCTACCCTTGACTGCTTCTGCCTCCAATAGATTTCCTAAGCACTAGTGTTTTAAGGAACAGCTTAAAAAGAGAATCCTAATGTGATTTCTTTATAATGGGTGTGTTCCTTATCTTATCCCAGTGTGTAAACTCTTCTCCATGGCTGAACCCCCAAATAATATTCCTTTACGTGCTAAGGGGTGTCTAGAGAGTGGGATAGGTTTAATAACTACCCTAACCCTAATGCGTACCCTAACCCTAACCCCTACCCTAACCCTAACACGTACCCTATTCCTAACCCGTACCCTAAACCGAGCCCTAACCCTAACACTAACCCTAACCCTAACCCTAACCCATGCCCTACGCCGTACCCGCACCCCTCCCTGAACCCGTACCCTAAGCCGTACCCTAACTCTAACCCTAAGCCTAACCCTAACCCTAGGCTACCCTTGACTGCTTCTGCCTCCAATAGATTTCCTAAGCACTAGTGTTTTAAGGAACAGCTTAAAAAGAGAATCCTAATGTGATTTCTTTATAATGGGTGTGTTCCTTTTCTTATCCTAGTGTCTAAACTCTTCTCCATGGCTGGACCCCCAAATAATATTCCTTTACGTGCTAAGGGGTATCTAGAGAGTGGGATAGGTTTAATAACTACCCTAACCCTAACGCGTACCCTAACCCTAACCCCTACCCTAACCCTAACACGTACCCTATTCCTAACCCATACCCTGAACCGAGCCCTAACCCTAACACTCACCCTAACCCTAACCCTAACCCATACCCTACGCCGTACCCGCACCCCTCCCCGAACCCGTACCCTAAGCCGTACCGTAACCCTAACCGTAAGCCTAACCCTAACCCTAGGCTACCCTTGACTGCTTCTGCCTCCAATAGATTTCCTAAGCACTAGTGTATTAAGGAACAGCTTAAAAAGAGAATCCTAATGTGATTTCTTTATAATGGGTGTGTTCCTTATCTTATCCTAGTGTCTAAACTCTTCTCCATGGCTGGACCCCCAAATAATATTCCTTTACGTGCTAAGGGGTATCTAGAGAGTGGGATAGGTTTAATAACTACCCTAACCCTAACACGTACCCTAAACCTAACCCCTACCCTAACCCTAACACGTACCCTAATCCTAACCCATACCCTAAACCGAGCCCTAACCCTAACACTAAACCTAACCCTAACCCTAACCAATACCCTACACCGTACTCGAACCCCTCCCCCAACCCGTACCCTAAGCCGTACCCTAAGCCTAACCCTAAGCCTAACCCTAACCCTAGGCTACCCTTGACTGCTTCTGCCTCCAATAGATTTCCTAAGCACTAGTGTTTTAAAGAACAGCTTAAAAAGAGAATCCTAATGTGATTTCTTTATAATGGGTGTGTTCCTTATCTTATCCTAGTGTCTAAACCCTTCTCCATGGCTGGACCCCCAAATAATATTCCTTTACGTGCTAAGGGGTATCTAGAGAGTGGGATAGGTTTAATAACTACCCTAACCCTAACGCGTACCCTAACCCTAACCCCTACCCTAACCCTAACACGTACCCTAATCCTAACCCGTACCCTAAACCGAGCCCTAACCCTAACACTAACCCTAACCCTAAACCTAACCCTAACCCATACCCTACGCCGTACAGAAACCCCTCCCCGAACCCGTACCCTAAGCCGTACCCTAAGCCTAACCCTAACCTTAGGCTACCCTTGACTGCTTCTGCATCCAATAGATTTCCTAAGCACTAGTGTTTTAAGGAACAGCTTAAAAAGAGAATCCTAATGTGATTTCTTTATAATGGGTGTGTTCCTTATCTTATCCCAGTGTCTAAACTCTTCTCCATGGCTGGACCCCCAAATAATATTCCTTTACGTGCTAAGGGGTATCTAGAGAGTGGGATAGGTTTAATAACTACCCTAACCCTTACGTGTACCCTAACCCTAACCCCTACCCTAACCCTAGCACGTACCCTAATCCTAACCCGTACCCTAAACAGAGCCCTAACCCTATCACTAACCCTAACCCTAACCCTAACCCATACCCTACGCCGTACCCGCACCCCTCCCCGAACCCGTACCCTAATCCGTACCCTAACCCTAACCCTGAGCCTAACCCTAACCCTAGGCTACCCTTGACTGCTTCTGCCTCCAATAGATTTCCTAAGCACTAGTGTTTTAAGGAACAGCTTAAAAAGAGAATCCTAATGTGATTTCTTTATAATGGGTGTGTTCCTTATCTTATCCTAGTGTCTAAACTCTTCTCCATGGCTGGACCCCCAAATAATATTCCTTTACGTGCTAAGGGATATCTAGAGAGTGGGATAGGTTTAATAACTACCCTAACCCTAACGCGTACCCTAACCCTAACCCCTACCCTAACCCTAACACGTACCCTAATCCTAACCCGTACCCTAAACCGAGCCCTAACCCTAACACTAACCCTAAAACTAACCCTAACCCATACCCTACGCCGTACAGAAACCCCTCCCCGAACCCGTACCCTAAGCCGTACCCTATCCCTAACCCTAAGCCTAGGCTACCCTTGACTGCTTCTGCCTCCAATAGATTTCCTAAGCACTAGTGTTTTAAGGAACAGCTTAAAAAGAGAATCCTAATGTGATTTCTTTATAATGGGTGTGTTCCTTATCTTATCCTAGTGTCTAAACTCTTCTCCATGGCTGGACCCCCAAATAATATTCCTTTACGTGCTAAGGGGTATCTAGAGAGTGGGATAGGTTTAATAACTACCCTAACCCTAACGCGTACCCTAACCCTAACCCCTACCCTAACCCTAACACGTACCCTATTCCTAACCCGTACCCTAAACCGAGCCCTAACACTAACACTAACCCTAACCCTAAACCTAACCCTAACCCATACCCTACGCCGTACAGAAACCCCTCCCCGAACCCGTACCCTAAGCCGTACCCTAAGCCTAACCCTAACCTTAGGCTACCCTTGACTGCTTCTGCATCCAATAGATTTCCTAAGCACTAGTGTTTTAAGGAACTGCTTAAAAAGAGAATCCTAATGTGATTTCTTTATAATGGGTGTGTTCCTTATCTTATCCCAGTGTCTAAACTCTTCTCCATGGCTGGACCCCCAAATAATATTCCTTTACGTGCTAAGGGGTATCTAGAGAGTGGGATAGGTTTAATAACTACCCTAACCCTTACGTGTACCCTAACCCTAACCCCTACCCTAACCCTAACACGTACCCTAATCCTAACCCGTACACTAAACAGAGCCCTAACCCTATCACTAACCCTAACCCTAACCCTAACCCATACCCTACGCCGTACCCGCACCCCTCCCCGAACCCGTACCCTAAGCCGTACCCTAAGCCTAACCCTGAGCCTAACCCTAACCCTAGGCTACCCTTGACTGCTTCTGCCTCCAATAGATTTCCTAAGCACTAGTGTTTTAAGGAACAGTTTAAAAAGAGAATCCTAATGTGATTTCTTTATAATGGGTGTGTTCCTTATCTTATCCCAGTGTGTAAACTCTTCTCCATGGCTGAACCCCCAAATAATATTCCTTTACGTGCTAAGGGGTATCTAGAGAGTGGGATAGGTTTAATAACTACCCTAACCCTAACGCGTACCCTAACCCTAACCCCTACCCTAACCCTAACACGTACCCTAATCCTAACCCGTACCCTAAACCGAGCCCTAACCCTAACACTAACCCTAACCCTAAACCTAACCCTAACCCATACCCTACGCCGTACAGAAACCCCTCCCCGAACCCGTACCCTAAGCCGTACCCTAAGCCTAACCCTAACCTTAGGCTACCCTTGACTGCTTCTGCATCCAATAGATTTCCTAAGCACTAGTGTTTTAAGGAACAGCTTAAAAAGAGAATCCTAATGTGATTTCTTTATAATGGGTGTGTTCCTTATCTTATCCCAGTGTCTAAACTCTTCTCCATGGCTGGACCCCCAAATAATATTCCTTTACGTGCTAAGGGGTATCTAGAGAGTGGGATAGGTTTAATAACTACCCTAACCCTTACGTGTACCCTAACCCTAACCCCTACCCTAACCCTAGCACGTACCCTAATCCTAACCCGTACCCTAAACAGAGCCCTAACCCTATCACTAACCCTAACCCTAACCCTAACCCATACCCTACGCCGTACCCGCACCCCTCCCCGAACCCGTACCCTAATCCGTACCCTAACCCTAACCCTGAGCCTAACCCTAACCCTAGGCTACCCTTGACTGCTTCTGCCTCCAATAGATTTCCTAAGCACTAGTGTTTTAAGGAACAGCTTAAAAAGAGAATCCTAATGTGATTTCTTTATAATGGGTGTGTTCCTTATCTTATCCTTGTGTCTAAACTCTTCTCCATGGCTGGACCCCCAAATAATATTCCTTTACGTGCTAAGGGATATCTAGAGAGTGGGATAGGTTTAATAACTACCCTAACCCTAACGCGTACCCTAACCCTAACCCCTACCCTAACCCTAACACGTACCCTAATCCTAACCCATACCCTAAACCGAGCCCTAACCCTAACACTAAACCTAACCCTAACCCTAACCAATACCCTACGCCGTACTCGAACCCCTCCCCCAACCCGTACCCTAAGCCGTACCCTAAGCCTAACCCTAAGCCTAACCCTAACCCTAGGCTACCCTTGACTGCTTCTGCCTCCAATAGATTTCCTAAGCACTAGTGTTTTAAAGAACAGCTTAAAAAGAGAATCCTAATGTGATTTCTTTATAATGGGTGTGTTCCTTATCTTATCCTAGTGTCTAAACCCTTCTCCATGGCTGGACCCCCAAATAATATTCCTTTACGTGCTAAGAGGTATCTAGAGAGTGGGATAGGTTTAATAACTACCCTAACCCTAACGCGTACCCTAACCCTAACCCCTACCCTAACCCTAACACGTACCCTAATCCTAACCCGTACCCTAAACCGAGCCCTAACCCTAACACTAACCCTAACCCTAAACCTAACCCTAACCCATACCCTACGCCGTACAGAAACCCCTCCCCGAACCCGTACCCTAAGCCGTACCCTAAGCCTAACCCTAACCTTAGGCTACCCTTGACTGCTTCTGCATCCAATAGATTTCCTAAGCACTAGTGTTTTAAGGAACAGCTTAAAAAGAGAATCCTAATGTGATTTCTTTATAATGGGTGTGTTCCTTATCTTATCCCAGTGTCTAAACTCTTCTCCATGGCTGGACCCCCAAATAATATTCCTTTACGTGCTAAGGGGTATCTAGAGAGTGGGATAGGTTTAATAACTACCCTAACCCTTACGTGTACCCTAACCCTAACCCCTACCCTAACCCTAGCACGTACCCTAATCCTAACCCGTACCCTAAACAGAGCCCTAACCCTATCACTAACCCTAACCCTAACCCTAACCCATACCCTACGCCGTACCCGCACCCCTCCCCGAACCCGTACCCTAATCCGTACCCTAACCCTAACCCTGAGCCTAACCCTAACCCTAGGCTACCCTTGACTGCTTCTGCCTCCAATAGATTTCCTAAGCACTAGTGTTTTAAGGAACAGCTTAAAAAGAGAATCCTAATGTGATTTCTTTATAATGGGTGTGTTCCTTATCTTATCCTAGTGTCTAAACTCTTCTCCATGGCTGGACCCCCAAATAATATTCCTTTACGTGCTAAGGGATATCTAGAGAGTGGGATAGGTTTAATAACTACCCTAACCCTAACGCGTACCCTAACCCTAACCCCTACCCTAACCCTAACACGTACCCTAATCCTAACCCGTACCCTAAACCGAGCCCTAACCCTAACACTAACCCTAAAACTAACCCTAACCCATACCCTACGCCGTACAGAAACCCCTCCCCGAACCCGTACCCTAAGCCGTACCCTATCCCTAACCCTAAGCCTAGGCTACCCTTGACTGCTTCTGCCTCCAATAGATTTCCTAAGCACTAGTGTTTTAAGGAACAGCTTAAAAAGAGAATCCTAATGTGATTTCTTTATAATGGGTGTGTTCCTTATCTTATCCTAGTGTCTAAACTCTTCTCCATGGCTGGACCCCCAAATAATATTCCTTTACGTGCTAAGGGGTATCTAGAGAGTGGGATAGGTTTAATAACTACCCTAACCCTAACGCGTACCCTAACCCTAACCCCTACCCTAACCCTAACACGTACCCTATTCCTAACCCGTACCCTAAACCGAGCCCTAACCCTAACACTAACCCTAACCCTAAACCTAACCCTAACCCATACCCTACGCCGTACAGAAACCCCTCCCCGAACCCGTACCCTAAGCCGTACCCTAAGCCTAACCCTAACCTTAGGCTACCCTTGACTGCTTCTGCATCCAATAGATTTCCTAAGCACTAGTGTTTTAAGGAACAGCTTAAAAAGAGAATCCTAATGTGATTTCTTTATAATGGGTGTGTTCCTTATCTTATCCCAGTGTCTAAACTCTTCTCCATGGCTGGACCCCCAAATAATATTCCTTTACGTGCTAAGGGGTATCTAGAGAGTGGGATAGGTTTAATAACTACCCTAACCCTTACGTGTACCCTAACCCTAACCCCTACCCTAACCCTAACACGTACCCTAATCCTAACCCGTACACTAAACAGAGCCCTAACCCTATCACTAACCCTAACCCTAACCCTAACCCATACCCTACGCCGTACCCGCACCCCTCCCCGAACCCGTACCCTAAGCCGTACCCTAAGCCTAACCCTGAGCCTAACCCTAACCCTAGGCTACCCTTGACTGCTTCTGCCTCCAATAGATTTCCTAAGCACTAGTGTTTTAAGGAACAGTTTAAAAAGAGAATCCTAATGTGATTTCTTTATAATGGGTGTGTTCCTTATCTTATCCCAGTGTGTAAACTCTTCTCCATGGCTGAACCCCCAAATAATATTCCTTTACGTGCTAAGGGGTATCTAGAGAGTGGGATAGGTTTAATAACTACCCTAACCCTAACGCGTACCCTAACCCTAACCCCTACCCTAACCCTAACACGTACCCTAATCCTAACCCGTACCCTAAACCGAGCCCTAACCCTAACACTAACCCTAACCCTAAACCTAACCCTAACCCATACCCTACGCCGTACAGAAACCCCTCCCCGAACCCGTACCCTAAGCCGTACCCTAAGCCTAACCCTAACCTTAGGCTACCCTTGACTGCTTCTGCATCCAATAGATTTCCTAAGCACTAGTGTTTTAAGGAACAGCTTAAAAAGAGAATCCTAATGTGATTTCTTTATAATGGGTGTGTTCCTTATCTTATCCCAGTGTCTAAACTCTTCTCCATGGCTGGACCCCCAAATAATATTCCTTTACGTGCTAAGGGGTATCTAGAGAGTGGGATAGGTTTAATAACTACCCTAACCCTTACGTGTACCCTAACCCTAACCCCTACCCTAACCCTAGCACGTACCCTAATCCTAACCCGTACCCTAAACAGAGCCCTAACCCTATCACTAACCCTAACCCTAACCCTAACCCATACCCTACGCCGTACCCGCACCCCTCCCCGAACCCGTACCCTAATCCGTACCCTAACCCTAACCCTGAGCCTAACCCTAACCCTAGGCTACCCTTGACTGCTTCTGCCTCCAATAGATTTCCTAAGCACTAGTGTATTAAGGAACAGCTTAAAAAGAGAATCCTAATGTGATTTCTTTATAATGGGTGTGTTCCTTATCTTATCCTAGTGTCTAAACTCTTCTCCATGGCTGGACCCCCAAATAATATTCCTTTACGTGCTAAGGGGTATCTAGAGAGTGGGATAGGTTTAATAACTACCCTAACCCTAACACGTACCCTAAACCTAACCCCTACCCTAACCCTAACACGTACCCTAATCCTAACCCATACCCTAAACCGAGCCCTAACCCTAACACTAAACCTAACCCTAACCCTAACCAATACCCTACACCGTACTCGAACCCCTCCCCCAACCCGTACCCTAAGCCGTACCCTAAGCCTAACCCTAAGCCTAACCCTAACCCTAGGCTACCCTTGACTGCTTCTGCCTCCAATAGATTTCCTAAGCACTAGTGTTTTAAAGAACAGCTTAAAAAGAGAATCCTAATGTGATTTCTTTATAATGGGTGTGTTCCTTATCTTATCCTAGTGTCTAAACCCTTCTCCATGGCTGGACCCCCAAATAATATTCCTTTACGTGCTAAGGGGTATCTAGAGAGTGGGATAGGTTTAATAACTACCCTAACCCTAACGCGTACCCTAACCCTAACCCCTACCCTAACCCTAACACGTACCCTAATCCTAACCCGTACCCTAAACCGAGCCCTAACCCTAACACTAACCCTAACCCTAAACCTAACCCTAACCCATACCCTACGCCGTACAGAAACCCCTCCCCGAACCCGTACCCTAAGCCGTACCCTAAGCCTAACCCTAACCTTAGGCTACCCTTGACTGCTTCTGCATCCAATAGATTTCCTAAGCACTAGTGTTTTAAGGAACAGCTTAAAAAGAGAATCCTAATGTGATTTCTTTATAATGGGTGTGTTCCTTATCTTATCCCAGTGTCTAAACTCTTCTCCATGGCTGGACCCCCAAATAATATTCCTTTACGTGCTAAGGGGTATCTAGAGAGTGGGATAGGTTTAATAACTACCCTAACCCTTACGTGTACCCTAACCCTAACCCCTACCCTAACCCTAACACGTACCCTAATCCTAACCCGTACCCTAAACAGAGCCCTAACCCTATCACTAACCCTAACCCTAACCCTAACCCATACCCTACGCCGTACCCGCACCCCTCCCCGAACCCGTACCCTAAGCCGTACCCTAAGCCTAACCCTGAGCCTAACCCTAACCCTAGGCTACCCTTGACTGCTTCTGCCTCCAATAGATTTCCTAAGCACTAGTGTTTTAAGGAACAGTTTAAAAAGAGAATCCTAATGTGATTTCTTTATAATGGGTGTGTTCCTTATCTTATCCCAGTGTGTAAACTCTTCTCCATGGCTGAACCCCCAAATAATATTCCTTTACGTGCTAAGGGGTATCTAGAGAGTGGGATAGGTTTAATAACTACCCTAACCCTAACGCGTACCCTAACCCTAACCCCTACCCTAACCCTAACACGTACCCTAATCCTAACCCGTACCCTAAACCGAGCCCTAACCCTAACACTAACCCTAACCCTAAACCTAACCCTAACCCATACCCTACGCCGTACAGAAACCCCTCCCCGAACCCGTACCCTAAGCCGTACCCTAAGCCTAACCCTAACCTTAGGCTACCCTTGACTGCTTCTGCATCCAATAGATTTCCTAAGCACTAGTGTTTTAAGGAACAGCTTAAAAAGAGAATCCTAATGTGATTTCTTTATAATGGGTGTGTTCCTTATCTTATCCCAGTGTCTAAACTCTTCTCCATGGCTGGACCCCCAAATAATATTCCTTTACGTGCTAAGGGGTATCTAGAGAGTGGGATAGGTTTAATAACTACCCTAACCCTTACGTGTACCCTAACCCTAACCCCTACCCTAACCCTAGCACGTACCCTAATCCTAACCCGTACCCTAAACAGAGCCCTAACCCTATCACTAACCCTAACCCTAACCCTAACCCATACCCTACGCCGTACCCGCACCCCTCCCCGAACCCGTACCCTAATCCGTACCCTAACCCTAACCCTGAGCCTAACCCTAACCCTAGGCTACCCTTGACTGCTTCTGCCTCCAATAGATTTCCTAAGCACTAGTGTATTAAGGAACAGCTTAAAAAGAGAATCCTAATGTGATTTCTTTATAATGGGTGTGTTCCTTATCTTATCCTAGTGTCTAAACTCTTCTCCATGGCTGGACCCCCAAATAATATTCCTTTACGTGCTAAGGGGTATCTAGAGAGTGGGATAGGTTTAATAACTACCCTAACCCTAACACGTACCCTAAACCTAACCCCTACCCTAACCCTAACACGTACCCTAATCCTAACCCATACCCTAAACCGAGCCCTAACCCTAACACTAAACCTAACCCTAACCCTAACCAATACCCTACACCGTACTCGAACCCCTCCCCCAACCCGTACCCTAAGCCGTACCCTAAGCCTAACCCTAAGCCTAACCCTAACCCTAGGCTACCCTTGACTGCTTCTGCCTCCAATAGATTTCCTAAGCACTAGTGTTTTAAAGAACAGCTTAAAAAGAGAATCCTAATGTGATTTCTTTATAATGGGTGTGTTCCTTATCTTATCCTAGTGTCTAAACCCTTCTCCATGGCTGGACCCCCAAATAATATTCCTTTACGTGCTAAGGGGTATCTAGAGAGTGGGATAGGTTTAATAACTACCCTAACCCTAACGCGTACCCTAACCCTAACCCCTACCCTAACCCTAACACGTACCCTAATCCTAACCCGTACCCTAAACCGAGCCCTAACCCTAACACTAACCCTAACCCTAAACCTAACCCTAACCCATACCCTACGCCGTACAGAAACCCCTCCCCGAACCCGTACCCTAAGCCGTACCCTAAGCCTAACCCTAACCTTAGGCTACCCTTGACTGCTTCTGCATCCAATAGATTTCCTAAGCACTAGTGTTTTAAGGAACAGCTTAAAAAGAGAATCCTAATGTGATTTCTTTATAATGGGTGTGTTCCTTATCTTATCCCAGTGTCTAAACTCTTCTCCATGGCTGGACCCCCAAATAATATTCCTTTACGTGCTAAGGGGTATCTAGAGAGTGGGATAGGTTTAATAACTACCCTAACCCTTACGTGTACCCTAACCCTAACCCCTACCCTAACCCTAACACGTACCCTAATCCTAACCCGTACCCTAAACAGAGCCCTAACCCTATCACTAACCCTAACCCTAACCCTAACCCATACCCTACGCCGTACCCGCACCCCTCCCCGAACCCGTACCCTAATCCGTACCCTAACCCTAACCCTGAGCCTAACCCTAACCCTAGGCTACCCTTGACTGCTTCTGCCTCCAATAGATTTCCTAAGCACTAGTGTTTTAAGGAACAGCTTAAAAAGAGAATCCTAATGTGATTTCTTTATAATGGGTGTGTTCCTTATCTTATCCTTGTGTCTAAACTCTTCTCCATGGCTGGACCCCCAAATAATATTCCTTTACGTGCTAAGGGATATCTAGAGAGTGGGATAGGTTTAATAACTACCCTAACCCTAACGCGTACCCTAACCCTAACCCCTACCCTAACCCTAACACGTACCCTAATCCTAACCCATACCCTAAACCGAGCCCTAACCCTAACACTAAACCTAACCCTAACCCTAACCAATACCCTACGCCGTACTCGAACCCCTCCCCCAACCCGTACCCTAAGCCGTACCCTAAGCCTAACCCTAAGCCTAACCCTAACCCTAGGCTACCCTTGACTGCTTCTGCCTCCAATAGATTTCCTAAGCACTAGTGTTTTAAAGAACAGCTTAAAAAGAGAATCCTAATGTGATTTCTTTATAATGGGTGTGTTCCTTATCTTATCCTAGTGTCTAAACCCTTCTCCATGGCTGGACCCCAAATAATATTCCTTTACGTGCTAAGAGGTATCTAGAGAGTGGGATAGGTTTAATAACTACCCTAACCCTAACGCGTACCCTAACCCTAACCCCTACCCTAACCCTAACACGTACCCTAATCCTAACCCGTACCCTAAACCGAGCCCTAACCCTAACACTAACCCTAACCCTAAACCTAACCCTAACCCATACCCTACGCCGTACAGAAACCCCTCCCCGAACCCGTACCCTAAGCCGTACCCTAAGCCTAACCCTAACCTTAGGCTACCCTTGACTGCTTCTGCATCCAATAGATTTCCTAAGCACTAGTGTTTTAAGGAACAGCTTAAAAAGAGAATCCTAATGTGATTTCTTTATAATGGGTGTGTTCCTTATCTTATCCCAGTGTCTAAACTCTTCTCCATGGCTGGACCCCCAAATAATATTCCTTTACGTGCTAAGGGGTATCTAGAGAGTGGGATAGGTTTAATAACTACCCTAACCCTTACGTGTACCCTAACCCTAACCCCTACCCTAACCCTAGCACGTACCCTAATCCTAACCCGTACCCTAAACAGAGCCCTAACCCTATCACTAACCCTAACCCTAACCCTAACCCATACCCTACGCCGTACCCGCACCCCTCCCCGAACCCGTACCCTAATCCGTACCCTAACCCTAACCCTGAGCCTAACCCGAACCCTAGGCTACCCTTGACTGCTTCTGCCTCCAATAGATTTCCTAAGCACTAGTGTTTTAAGGAACAGCTTAAAAAGAGAATCCTAATGTGATTTCTTTATAATGGGTGTGTTCCTTATCTTATCCTAGTGTCTAAACTCTTCTCCATGGCTGGACCCCCAAATAATATTCCTTTACGTGCTAAGGGGTATCTAGAGAGTGGGATAGGTTTAATAACTACCCTAACCCTAACGCGTACCCTAACCCTAACCCCTACCCTAACCCTAACAAGTACCCTATTCCTAACCCATACCCTGAACCGAGCCCTAACCCTAACACTCACCCTAACCCTAACCCTAACCCATACCGTACGCCGTACCCGCACCCCTCCCCGAACCCGTACCCTAAGCCGTACCCTAAGCCTAACCCTAAGCCTAACCCTAACCCTAGGCTACCCTTGACTGCTTCTGCCTCCAATAGATTTCCTAAGCACTAGTGTATTAAGGAACAGCTTAAAAAGAGAATCCTAATGTGATTTCTTTATAATGGGTGTGTTCCTTATCTTATCCTAGTGTCTAAACTCTTCTCCATGGCTGGACCCCCAAATAATATTCCTTTACGTGCTAAGGGGTATCTAGAGAGTGGGATAGGTTTAATAACTACCCTAACCCTAACACGTACCCTAACCCTAACCCCTACCCTAACCCTAACACGTACCCTAATCCTAACCCATACCCGAAACCGAGCCCTAACCCTAACACTAACCCTAACCCTAACCCTAACCAATACCCTACGCCGTACTCGAACCCCTCCCCCAACCCGTACCCTAAGCCGTACCCTAAGCCTAACCCTAACCCTAGGCTACCCTTGACTGCTTCTGCCTCCAATAGATTTCCTAAGCACTAGTGTTTTAAAGCACAGCTTAAAAAGAGAATCCTAATGTGATTTCTTTATAATGGGTGTGTTCCTTATCTTATCCTAGTGTCTAAACCCTTCTCCATGGCTGGACCCCCAAATAATATTCCTTTACGTGCTAAGGGGTATCTAGAGAGTGGGATAGGTTTAATAACTACCCTAACCCTTACGTGTACCCTAACCCTAACCCCTACCCTAACCCTAGCACGTACCCTAATCCTAACCCGTACCCTAAACAGAGCCCTAACCCTATCACTAACCCTAACCCTAACCCTAACCCATACCCTACGCCGTACCCGCACCCCTCCCCGAACCCGTACCCTAATCCGTACCCTAACCCTAACCCTGAGCCTAACCCTAACCCTAGGCTACCCTTGACTGCTTCTGCCTCCAATAGATTTCCTAAGCACTAGTGTTTTAAGGAACAGCTTAAAAAGAGAATCCTAATGTGATTTCTTTATAATGGGTGTGTTCCTTATCTTATCCTAGTGTCTAAACTCTTCTCCATGGCTGGACCCCCAAATAATATTCCTTTACGTGCTAAGGGATATCTAGAGAGTGGGATAGGTTTAATAACTACCCTAACCCTAACGCGTACCCTAACCCTAACCCCTACCCTAACCCTAACACGTACCCTAATCCTAACCCGTACCCTAAACCGAGCCCTAACCCTAACACTAACCCTAAAACTAACCCTAACCCATACCCTACGCCGTACAGAAACCCCTCCCCGAACCCGTACCCTAAGCCGTACCCTATCCCTAACCCTAAGCCTAGGCTACCCTTGACTGCTTCTGCCTCCAATAGATTTCCTAAGCACTAGTGTTTTAAGGAACAGCTTAAAAAGAGAATCCTAATGTGATTTCTTTATAATGGGTGTGTTCCTTATCTTATCCTAGTGTCTAAACTCTTCTCCATGGCTGGACCCCCAAATAATATTCCTTTACGTGCTAAGGGGTATCTAGAGAGTGGGATAGGTTTAATAACTACCCTAACCCTAACGCGTACCCTAACCCTAACCCCTACCCTAACCCTAACACGTACCCTATTCCTAACCCGTACCCTAAACCGAGCCCTAACACTAACACTAACCCTAACCCTAAACCTAACCCTAACCCATACCCTACGCCGTACAGAAACCCCTCCCCGAACCCGTACCCTAAGCCGTACCCTAAGCCTAACCCTAACCTTAGGCTACCCTTGACTGCTTCTGCATCCAATAGATTTCCTAAGCACTAGTGTTTTAAGGAACAGCTTAAAAAGAGAATCCTAATGTGATTTCTTTATAATGGGTGTGTTCCTTATCTTATCCCAGTGTCTAAACTCTTCTCCATGGCTGGACCCCCAAATAATATTCCTTTACGTGCTAAGGGGTATCTAGAGAGTGGGATAGGTTTAATAACTACCCTAACCCTTACGTGTACCCTAACCCTAACCCCTACCCTAACCCTAACACGTACCCTAATCCTAACCCGTACACTAAACAGAGCCCTAACCCTATCACTAACCCTAACCCTAACCCTAACCCATACCCTACGCCGTACCCGCACCCCTCCCCGAACCCGTACCCTAAGCCGTACCCTAAGCCTAACCCTGAGCCTAACCCTAACCCTAGGCTACCCTTGACTGCTTCTGCCTCCAATAGATTTCCTAAGCACTAGTGTTTTAAGGAACAGTTTAAAAAGAGAATCCTAATGTGATTTCTTTATAATGGGTGTGTTCCTTATCTTATCCCAGTGTGTAAACTCTTCTCCATGGCTGAACCCCCAAATAATATTCCTTTACGTGCTAAGGGGTATCTAGAGAGTGGGATAGGTTTAATAACTACCCTAACCCTAACGCGTACCCTAACCCTAACCCCTACCCTAACCCTAACACGTACCCTAATCCTAACCCGTACCCTAAACCGAGCCCTAACCCTAACACTAACCCTAACCCTAAACCTAACCCTAACCCATACCCTACGCCGTACAGAAACCCCTCCCCGAACCCGTACCCTAAGCCGTACCCTAAGCCTAACCCTAACCTTAGGCTACCCTTGACTGCTTCTGCATCCAATAGATTTCCTAAGCACTAGTGTTTTAAGGAACAGCTTAAAAAGAGAATCCTAATGTGATTTCTTTATAATGGGTGTGTTCCTTATCTTATCCCAGTGTCTAAACTCTTCTCCATGGCTGGACCCCCAAATAATATTCCTTTACGTGCTAAGGGGTATCTAGAGAGTGGGATAGGTTTAATAACTACCCTAACCCTTACGTGTACCCTAACCCTAACCCCTACCCTAACCCTAGCACGTACCCTAATCCTAACCCGTACCCTAAACAGAGCCCTAACCCTATCACTAACCCTAACCCTAACCCTAACCCATACCCTACGCCGTACCCGCACCCCTCCCCGAACCCGTACCCTAATCCGTACCCTAACCCTAACCCTGAGCCTAACCCTAACCCTAGGCTACCCTTGACTGCTTCTGCCTCCAATAGATTTCCTAAGCACTAGTGTTTTAAGGAACAGCTTAAAAAGAGAATCCTAATGTGATTTCTTTATAATGGGTGTGTTCCTTATCTTATCCTTGTGTCTAAACTCTTCTCCATGGCTGGACCCCCAAATAATATTCCTTTACGTGCTAAGGGATATCTAGAGAGTGGGATAGGTTTAATAACTACCCTAACCCTAACGCGTACCCTAACCCTAACCCCTACCCTAACCCTAACACGTACCCTAATCCTAACCCATACCCTAAACCGAGCCCTAACCCTAACACTAAACCTAACCCTAACCCTAACCAATACCCTACGCCGTACTCGAACCCCTCCCCCAACCCGTACCCTAAGCCGTACCCTAAGCCTAACCCTAAGCCTAACCCTAACCCTAGGCTACCCTTGACTGCTTCTGCCTCCAATAGATTTCCTAAGCACTAGTGTTTTAAAGAACAGCTTAAAAAGAGAATCCTAATGTGATTTCTTTATAATGGGTGTGTTCCTTATCTTATCCTAGTGTCTAAACCCTTCTCCATGGCTGGACCCCCAAATAATATTCCTTTACGTGCTAAGAGGTATCTAGAGAGTGGGATAGGTTTAATAACTACCCTAACCCTAACGCGTACCCTAACCCTAACCCCTACCCTAACCCTAACACGTACCCTAATCCTAACCCGTACCCTAAACCGAGCCCTAACCCTAACACTAACCCTAACCCTAAACCTAACCCTAACCCATACCCTACGCCGTACAGAAACCCCTCCCCGAACCCGTACCCTAAGCCGTACCCTAAGCCTAACCCTAACCTTAGGCTACCCTTGACTGCTTCTGCATCCAATAGATTTCCTAAGCACTAGTGTTTTAAGGAACAGCTTAAAAAGAGAATCCTAATGTGATTTCTTTATAATGGGTGTGTTCCTTATCTTATCCCAGTGTCTAAACTCTTCTCCATGGCTGGACCCCCAAATAATATTCCTTTACGTGCTAAGGGGTATCTAGAGAGTGGGATAGGTTTAATAACTACCCTAACCCTTACGTGTACCCTAACCCTAACCCCTACCCTAACCCTAGCACGTACCCTAATCCTAACCCGTACCCTAAACAGAGCCCTAAGCCTATCACTAACCCTAACCCTAACCCTAACCCATACCCTACGCCGTACCCGCACCCCTCCCCGAACCCGTACCCTAATCCGTACCCTAACCCTAACCCTGAGCCTAACCCTAACCCTAGGCTACCCTTGACTGCTTCTGCCTCCAATAGATTTCCTAAGCACTAGTGTTTTAAGGAACAGCTTAAAAAGAGAATCCTAATGTGATTTCTTTATAATGGGTGTGTTCCTTATCTTATCCTAGTGTCTAAACTCTTCTCCATGGCTGGACCCCCAAATAATATTCCTTTACGTGCTAAGGGATATCTAGAGAGTGGGATAGGTTTAATAACTACCCTAACCCTAACGCGTACCCTAACCCTAACCCCTACCCTAACCCTAACACGTACCCTAATCCTAACCCGTACCCTAAACCGAGCCCTAACCCTAACACTAACCCTAAAACTAACCCTAACCCATACCCTACGCCGTACAGAAACCCCTCCCCGAACCCGTACCCTAAGCCGTACCCTATCCCTAACCCTAAGCCTAGGCTACCCTTGACTGCTTCTGCCTCCAATAGATTTCCTAAGCACTAGTGTTTTAAGGAACAGCTTAAAAAGAGAATCCTAATGTGATTTCTTTATAATGGGTGTGTTCCTTATCTTATCCTAGTGTCTAAACTCTTCTCCATGGCTGGACCCCCAAATAATATTCCTTTACGTGCTAAGGGGTATCTAGAGAGTGGGATAGGTTTAATAACTACCCTAACCCTAACGCGTACCCTAACCCTAACCCCTACCCTAACCCTAACACGTACCCTATTCCTAACCCGTACCCTAAACCGAGCCCTAACCCTAACACTAACCCTAACCCTAAACCTAACCCTAACCCATACCCTACGCCGTACAGAAACCCCTCCCCGAACCCGTACCCTAAGCCGTACCCTAAGCCTAACCCTAACCTTAGGCTACCCTTGACTGCTTCTGCATCCAATAGATTTCCTAAGCACTAGTGTTTTAAGGAACAGCTTAAAAAGAGAATCCTAATGTGATTTCTTTATAATGGGTGTGTTCCTTATCTTATCCCAGTGTCTAAACTCTTCTCCATGGCTGGACCCCCAAATAATATTCCTTTACGTGCTAAGGGGTATCTAGAGAGTGGGATAGGTTTAATAACTACCCTAACCCTTACGTGTACCCTAACCCTAACCCCTACCCTAACCCTAACACGTACCCTAATCCTAACCCGTACACTAAACAGAGCCCTAACCCTATCACTAACCCTAACCCTAACCCTAACCCATACCCTACGCCGTACCCGCACCCCTCCCCGAACCCGTACCCTAAGCCGTACCCTAAGCCTAACCCTGAGCCTAACCCTAACCCTAGGCTACCCTTGACTGCTTCTGCCTCCAATAGATTTCCTAAGCACTAGTGTTTTAAGGAACAGTTTAAAAAGAGAATCCTAATGTGATTTCTTTATAATGGGTGTGTTCCTTATCTTATCCCAGTGTGTAAACTCTTCTCCATGGCTGAACCCCCAAATAATATTCCTTTACGTGCTAAGGGGTATCTAGAGAGTGGGATAGGTTTAATAACTACCCTAACCCTAACGCGTACCCTAACCCTAACCCCTACCCTAACCCTAACACGTACCCTAATCCTAACCCGTACCCTAAACCGAGCCCTAACCCTAACACTAACCCTAACCCTAAACCTAACCCTAACCCATACCCTACGCCGTACAGAAACCCCTCCCCGAACCCGTACCCTAAGCCGTACCCTAAGCCTAACCCTAACCTTAGGCTACCCTTGACTGCTTCTGCATCCAATAGATTTCCTAAGCACTAGTGTTTTAAGGAACAGCTTAAAAAGAGAATCCTAATGTGATTTCTTTATAATGGGTGTGTTCCTTATCTTATCCCAGTGTCTAAACTCTTCTCCATGGCTGGACCCCCAAATAATATTCCTTTACGTGCTAAGGGGTATCTAGAGAGTGGGATAGGTTTAATAACTACCCTAACCCTTACGTGTACCCTAACCCTAACCCCTACCCTAACCCTAGCACGTACCCTAATCCTAACCCGTACCCTAAACAGAGCCCTAACCCTATCACTAACCCTAACCCTAACCCTAACCCATACCCTACGCCGTACCCGCACCCCTCCCCGAACCCGTACCCTAATCCGTACCCTAACCCTAACCCTGAGCCTAACCCTAACCCTAGGCTACCCTTGACTGCTTCTGCCTCCAATAGATTTCCTAAGCACTAGTGTATTAAGGAACAGCTTAAAAAGAGAATCCTAATGTGATTTCTTTATAATGGGTGTGTTCCTTATCTTATCCTAGTGTCTAAACTCTTCTCCATGGCTGGACCCCCAAATAATATTCCTTTACGTGCTAAGGGGTATCTAGAGAGTGGGATAGGTTTAATAACTACCCTAACCCTAACACGTACCCTAAACCTAACCCCTACCCTAACCCTAACACGTACCCTAATCCTAACCCATACCCTAAACCGAGCCCTAACCCTAACACTAAACCTAACCCTAACCCTAACCAATACCCTACACCGTACTCGAACCCCTCCCCCAACCCGTACCCTAAGCCGTACCCTAAGCCTAACCCTAAGCCTAACCCTAACCCTAGGCTACCCTTGACTGCTTCTGCCTCCAATAGATTTCCTAAGCACTAGTGTTTTAAAGAACAGCTTAAAAAGAGAATCCTAATGTGATTTCTTTATAATGGGTGTGTTCCTTATCTTATCCTAGTGTCTAAACCCTTCTCCATGGCTGGACCCCCAAATAATATTCCTTTACGTGCTAAGGGGTATCTAGAGAGTGGGATAGGTTTAATAACTACCCTAACCCTAACGCGTACCCTAACCCTAACCCCTACCCTAACCCTAACACGTACCCTAATCCTAACCCGTACCCTAAACCGAGCCCTAACCCTAACACTAACCCTAACCCTAAACCTAACCCTAACCCATACCCTACGCCGTACAGAAACCCCTCCCCGAACCCGTACCCTAAGCCGTACCCTAAGCCTAACCCTAACCTTAGGCTACCCTTGACTGCTTCTGCATCCAATAGATTTCCTAAGCACTAGTGTTTTAAGGAACAGCTTAAAAAGAGAATCCTAATGTGATTTCTTTATAATGGGTGTGTTCCTTATCTTATCCCAGTGTCTAAACTCTTCTCCATGGCTGGACCCCCAAATAATATTCCTTTACGTGCTAAGGGGTATCTAGAGAGTGGGATAGGTTTAATAACTACCCTAACCCTTACGTGTACCCTAACCCTAACCCCTACCCTAACCCTAACACGTACCCTAATCCTAACCCGTACCCTAAACAGAGCCCTAACCCTATCACTAACCCTAACCCTAACCCTAACCCATACCCTACGCCGTACCCGCACCCCTCCCCGAACCCGTACCCTAATCCGTACCCTAACCCTAACCCTGAGCCTAACCCTAACCCTAGGCTACCCTTGACTGCTTCTGCCTCCAATAGATTTCCTAAGCACTAGTGTTTTAAGGAACAGCTTAAAAAGAGAATCCTAATGTGATTTCTTTATAATGGGTGTGTTCCTTATCTTATCCTTGTGTCTAAACTCTTCTCCATGGCTGGACCCCCAAATAATATTCCTTTACGTGCTAAGGGATATCTAGAGAGTGGGATAGGTTTAATAACTACCCTAACCCTAACGCGTACCCTAACCCTAACCCCTACCCTAACCCTAACACGTACCCTAATCCTAACCCATACCCTAAACCGAGCCCTAACCCTAACACTAAACCTAACCCTAACCCTAACCAATACCCTACGCCGTACTCGAACCCCTCCCCCAACCCGTACCCTAAGCCGTACCCTAAGCCTAACCCTAAGCCTAACCCTAACCCTAGGCTACCCTTGACTGCTTCTGCCTCCAATAGATTTCCTAAGCACTAGTGTTTTAAAGAACAGCTTAAAAAGAGAATCCTAATGTGATTTCTTTATAATGGGTGTGTTCCTTATCTTATCCTAGTGTCTAAACCCTTCTCCATGGCTGGACCCCAAATAATATTCCTTTACGTGCTAAGAGGTATCTAGAGAGTGGGATAGGTTTAATAACTACCCTAACCCTAACGCGTACCCTAACCCTAACCCCTACCCTAACCCTAACACGTACCCTAATCCTAACCCGTACCCTAAACCGAGCCCTAACCCTAACACTAACCCTAACCCTAAACCTAACCCTAACCCATACCCTACGCCGTACAGAAACCCCTCCCCGAACCCGTACCCTAAGCCGTACCCTAAGCCTAACCCTAACCTTAGGCTACCCTTGACTGCTTCTGCATCCAATAGATTTCCTAAGCACTAGTGTTTTAAGGAACAGCTTAAAAAGAGAATCCTAATGTGATTTCTTTATAATGGGTGTGTTCCTTATCTTATCCCAGTGTCTAAACTCTTCTCCATGGCTGGACCCCCAAATAATATTCCTTTACGTGCTAAGGGGTATCTAGAGAGTGGGATAGGTTTAATAACTACCCTAACCCTTACGTGTACCCTAACCCTAACCCCTACCCTAACCCTAGCACGTACCCTAATCCTAACCCGTACCCTAAACAGAGCCCTAACCCTATCACTAACCCTAACCCTAACCCTAACCCATACCCTACGCCGTACCCGCACCCCTCCCCGAACCCGTACCCTAATCCGTACCCTAACCCTAACCCTGAGCCTAACCCGAACCCTAGGCTACCCTTGACTGCTTCTGCCTCCAATAGATTTCCTAAGCACTAGTGTTTTAAGGAACAGCTTAAAAAGAGAATCCTAATGTGATTTCTTTATAATGGGTGTGTTCCTTATCTTATCCTAGTGTCTAAACTCTTCTCCATGGCTGGACCCCCAAATAATATTCCTTTACGTGCTAAGGGGTATCTAGAGAGTGGGATAGGTTTAATAACTACCCTAACCCTAACGCGTACCCTAACCCTAACCCCTACCCTAACCCTAACAAGTACCCTATTCCTAACCCATACCCTGAACCGAGCCCTAACCCTAACACTCACCCTAACCCTAACCCTAACCCATACCGTACGCCGTACCCGCACCCCTCCCCGAACCCGTACCCTAAGCCGTACCCTAAGCCTAACCCTAAGCCTAACCCTAACCCTAGGCTACCCTTGACTGCTTCTGCCTCCAATAGATTTCCTAAGCACTAGTGTATTAAGGAACAGCTTAAAAAGAGAATCCTAATGTGATTTCTTTATAATGGGTGTGTTCCTTATCTTATCCTAGTGTCTAAACTCTTCTCCATGGCTGGACCCCCAAATAATATTCCTTTACGTGCTAAGGGGTATCTAGAGAGTGGGATAGGTTTAATAACTACCCTAACCCTAACACGTACCCTAACCCTAACCCCTACCCTAACCCTAACACGTACCCTAATCCTAACCCATACCCGAAACCGAGCCCTAACCCTAACACTAACCCTAACCCTAACCCTAACCAATACCCTACGCCGTACTCGAACCCCTCCCCCAACCCGTACCCTAAGCCGTACCCTAAGCCTAACCCTAACCCTAGGCTACCCTTGACTGCTTCTGCCTCCAATAGATTTCCTAAGCACTAGTGTTTTAAAGCACAGCTTAAAAAGAGAATCCTAATGTGATTTCTTTATAATGGGTGTGTTCCTTATCTTATCCTAGTGTCTAAACCCTTCTCCATGGCTGGACCCCCAAATAATATTCCTTTACGTGCTAAGGGGTATCTAGAGAGTGGGATAGGTTTAATAACTACTCTAACCCTAATGCGTACCCTAACCCTAACCCCTACCCTAACCCTAACACGTACCCTATTCCTAACCCGTACCCTAAACCGAGCCCTAACCCTAACACTAACCCTAACCCTAACCCTAACCCATACCCTACGCCGTACCCGCACCCCTCCCCGAACCCGTACCCTAATCCGTACCCTAACCCTAACCCTGAGCCTAACCCTAACCCTAGGCTACCCTTGACTGCTTCTGCCTCCAATAGATTTCCTAAGCACTAGTGTTTTAAGGAACAGCTTAAAAAGAGAATCCTAATGTGATTTCTTTATAATGGGTGTGTTCCTTATCTTATCCTAGTGTCTAAACTCTTCTCCATGGCTGGACCCCCAAATAATATTCCTTTACGTGCTAAGGGATATCTAGAGAGTGGGATAGGTTTAATAACTACCCTAACCCTAACGCGTACCCTAACCCTAACCCCTACCCTAACCCTAACACGTACCCTAATCCTAACCCGTACCCTAAACCGAGCCCTAACCCTAACACTAACCCTAACCCTAAACCTAACCCATACCCTACGCCGTACAGAAACCCCTCCCCGAACCCGTACCCTAAGCCGTACCCTATCCCTAACCCTAAGCCTAGGCTACCCTTGACTGCTTCTGCCTCCAATAGATTTCCTAAGCACTAGTGTTTTAAGGAACAGCTTAAAAAGAGAATCCTAATGTGATTTCTTTATAATGGGTGTGTTCTTTATCTTATCCTAGTGTCTAAACTCTTCTCCATGGCTGGACCCCCAAATAATATTCCTTTACGTGCTAAGGGGTATCTAGAGAGTGGGATAGGTTTAATAACTACCCTAACCCTAACGCGTACCCTAACCCTAACCCCTACCCTAACCCTAACACGTACCCTAATCCTAACCCGTACCCTAAACCGAGCCCTAACCCTAACACTAACCCTAACCCTAAACCTAACCCTAACCCATACCCTACGCCGTACAGAAACCCCTCCCCGAACCCGTACCCTAAGCCGTACCCTAAGCCTAACCCTAACCTTAGGCTACCCTTGACTGCTTCTGCATCCAATAGATTTCCTAAGCACTAGTGTTTTAAGGAACAGCTTAAAAAGAGAATCCTAATGTGATTTCTTTATAATGGGTGTGTTCCTTATCTTATCCCAGTGTCTAAACTCTTCTCCATGGCTGGACCCCCAAATAATATTCCTTTACGTGCTAAGGGGTATCTAGAGAGTGGGATAGGTTTAATAACTACCCTAACCCTTACGTGTACCCTAACCCTAACCCCTACCCTAACCCTAACACGTACCCTAATCCTAAACCGTACCCTAAACAGAGCCCTAACCCTATCACTAACCCTAACCCTAACCCTAACCCATACCCTACGCCGTACCCGCACCCCTCCCCGAACCCGTACCCTAAGCCGTACCCTAAGCCTAACCCTGAGCCTAACCCTAACCCTAGGCTACCCTTGACTGCTTCTGCCTCCAATAGATTTCCTAAGCACTAGTGTTTTAAGGAACAGCTTAAAAAGAGAATCCTAATGTGATTTCTTTATAATGGGTGTGTTCCTTATCTTATCCCAGTGTGTAAACTTTTCTCCATGGCTGAACCCCCAAATAATATTCCTTTACGTGCTAAGGGGTGTCTAGAGAGTGGGATAGGTTTAATAACTACCCTAACCCTAATGCGTACCCTAACCCTAACCCCTACCCTAACCCTAACACGTACCCTATTCCTAACCCGTACCCTAAACCGAGCCCTAACCCTAACACTAACCCTAACCCTAACCCTAACCCATGCCCTACGCCGTACCCGCACCCCTCCCTGAACCCGTACCCTAAGCCGTACCCTAACCCTAACCCTAAGCCTAACCCTAACCCTAGGCTACCCTTGACTGCTTCTGCCTCCAATAGATTTCCTAAGCACTAGTGTTTTAAGGAACAGCTTAAAAAGAGAATCCTAATGTGATTTCTTTATAATGGGTGTGTTCCTTTTCTTATCCTAGTGTCTAAACTCTTCTCCATGGCTGGACCCCCAAATAATATTCCTTTACGTGCTAAGGGGTATCTAGAGAGTGGGATAGGTTTAATAACTACCCTAACCCTAACGCGTACCCTAACCCTAACCCCTACCCTAACCCTAACAAGTACCCTATTCCTAACCCATACCCTGAACCGAGCCCTAACCCTAACACTCACCCTAACCCTAACCCTAACCCATACCCTACGCCGTACCCGCACCCCTCCCCGAACCCGTACCCTAAGCCGTACCCTAAGCCTAACCCTAAGCCTAACCCTAACCCTAGGCTACCCTTGACTGCTTCTGCCTCCAATAGATTTCCTAAGCACTAGTGTATTAAGGAACAGCTTAAAAAGAGAATCCTAATGTGATTTCTTTATAATGGGTGTGTTCCTTATCTTATCCTAGTGTCTAAACTCTTCTCCATGGCTGGACCCCCAAATAATATTCCTTTACGTGCTAAGGGGTATCTAGAGAGTGGGATAGGTTTAATAACTACCCTAACCCTAACACGTACCCTAACCCTAACCCCTACCCTAACCCTAACACGTACCCTAATCCTAACCCATACCCGAAACCGAGCCCTAACCCTAACACTAACCCTAACCCTAACCCTAACCAATACCCTACGCCGTACTCGAACCCCTCCCCCAACCCGTACCCTAAGCCGTACCCTAAGCCTAACCCTAACCCTAGGCTACCCTTGACTGCTTCTGCCTCCAATAGATTTCCTAAGCACTAGTGTTTTAAAGAACAGCTTAAAAAGAGAATCCTAATGTGATTTCTTTATAATGGGTGTGTTCCTTATCTTATCCTAGTGTCTAAACCCTTCTCCATGGCTGGACCCCCAAATAATATTCCTTTACGTGCTAAGGGGTATCTAGAGAGTGGGATAGGTTTAATAACTACTCTAACCCTAATGCGTACCCTAACCCTAACCCCTACCCTAACCCTAACACGTACCCTATTCCTAACCCGTACCCTAAACCGAGCCCTAACCCTAACACTAACCCTAACCCTAACCCTAACCCATACCCTACGCCGTACCCGCACCCCTCCCCGAACCCGTACCCTAATCCGTACCCTAACCCTAACCCTGAGCCTAACCCTAACCCTAGGCTACCCTTGACTGCTTCTGCCTCCAATAGATTTCCTAAGCACTAGTGTTTTAAGGAACAGCTTAAAAAGAGAATCCTAATGTGATTTCTTTATAATGGGTGTGTTCCTTATCTTATCCTAGTGTCTAAACTCTTCTCCATGGCTGGACCCCCAAATAATATTCCTTTACGTGCTAAGGGATATCTAGAGAGTGGGATAGGTTTAATAACTACCCTAACCCTAACGCGTACCCTAACCCTAACCCCTACCCTAACCCTAACACGTACCCTAATCCTAACCCGTACCCTAAACCGAGCCCTAACCCTAACACTAACCCTAACCCTAAACCTAACCCATACCCTACGCCGTACAGAAACCCCTCCCCGAACCCGTACCCTAAGCCGTACCCTATCCCTAACCCTAAGCCTAGGCTACCCTTGACTGCTTCTGCCTCCAATAGATTTCCTAAGCACTAGTGTTTTAAGGAACAGCTTAAAAAGAGAATCCTAATGTGATTTCTTTATAATGGGTGTGTTCCTTATCTTATCCTAGTGTCTAAACTCTTCTCCATGGCTGGACCCCCAAATAATATTCCTTTACGTGCTAAGGGGTATCTAGAGAGTGGGATAGGTTTAATAACTACCCTAACCCTAACGCGTACCCTAACCCTAACCCCTACCCTAACCCTAACACGTACCCTAATCCTAACCCGTACCCTAAACCGAGCCCTAACCCTAACACTAACCCTAACCCTAAACCTAACCCTAACCCATACCCTACGCCGTACAGAAACCCCTCCCCGAACCCGTACCCTAAGCCGTACCCTAAGCCTAACCCTAACCTTAGGCTACCCTTGACTGCTTCTGCATCCAATAGATTTCCTAAGCACTAGTGTTTTAAGGAACAGCTTAAAAAGAGAATCCTAATGTGATTTCTTTATAATGGGTGTGTTCCTTATCTTATCCCAGTGTCTAAACTCTTCTCCATGGCTGGACCCCCAAATAATATTCCTTTACGTGCTAAGGGGTATCTAGAGAGTGGGATAGGTTTAATAACTACCCTAACCCTTACGTGTACCCTAACCCTAACCCCTACCCTAACCCTAACACGTACCCTAATCCTAACCCGTACCCTAAACAGAGCCCTAACCCTATCACTAACCCTAACCCTAACCCTAACCCATACCCTACGCCGTACCCGCACCCCTCCCCGAACCCGTACCCTAAGCCGTACCCTAAGCCTAACCCTGAGCCTAACCCTAACCCTAGGCTACCCTTGACTGCTTCTGCCTCCAATAGATTTCCTAAGCACTAGTGTTTTAAGGAACAGCTTAAAGAGAATCCTAATGTGATTTCTTTATAATGGGTGTGTTCCTTATCTTATCCCAGTGTCTAAACTCTTCTCCATGGCTGGACCCCCAAATAATATTCCTTTACGTGCTAAGGGGTATCTAGAGAGTGGGATAGGTTTAATAACTACCCTAACCCTTACGTGTACCCTAACCCTAACCCCTACCCTAACCCTAACACGTACCCTAATCCTAACCCGTACCCTAAACAGAGCCCTAACCCTATCACTAACCCTAACCCTAACCCTAACCCATACCCTACACCGTACCCGCACCCCTCCCCGAACCCGTACCCTAAGCCGTACCCTAAGCCTAACCCTGAGCCTAACCCTAACCCTAGGCTACCCTTGACTGCTTCTGCCTCCAATAGATTTCCTAAGCACTAGTGTTTTAAGGAACAGCTTAAAAAGAGAATCCTAATGTGATTTCTTTATAATGGGTGTGTTCCTTATCTTATCCCAGTGTGTAAACTCTTCTCCATGGCTGGACCCCCAAATAATATTCCTTTACGTGCTAAGGGGTGTCTAGAGAGTGGGATAGGTTTAATAACTACCCTAACCCTAATGCGTACCCTAACCCTAACCCCTACCCTAACCCTAACACGTACCCTATTCCTAACCCGTACCCTAAACCGAGCCCTAACCCTAACACTAACCCTAACCCTAACCCTAACCCTAACCCATGCCCTACGCCATACCCGCACCCCTCCCCGAACCCGTACCCTAAGCCGTACCCTAAGCCTAACCCTGAGCCTAACCCTAACCCTAGGCTACCCTTGACTGCTTCTGCCTCCAATAGATTTCCTAAGCACTAGTGTTTTAAGGAACAGCTTAAAAAGAGAATCCTAATGTGATTTCTTTATAATGGGTGTGTTCCTTATCTTATCCCAGTGTGTAAACTCTTCTCCATGGCTGAACCCCCAAATAATATTCCTTTACGTGCTAAGGGGTGTCTAGAGAGTGGGATAGGTTTAATAACTACCCTAACCCTAATGCGTACCCTAACCCTAACCCTAACACGTACCCTATTCCTAACCCGTACCCTAAACCGAGCCCTAACCCTAACACTAACCCTAAACCTAACCCTAACCCATGCCCTACGCCGTACCCGCACCCCTCCCTGAACCCGTACCCTAAGGCGTACCCTAACCCTAACCCTAAGCCTAACCCTAACCCTAGGCTACCCTTGACTGCTTCTGCCTCCAATAGATTTCCTAAGCACTAGTGTTTTAAAGAACAGCTTAAAAAGAGAATCCTAATGTGATTTCTTTATAATGGGTGTGTTCCTTATCTTATCCTAGTGTCTAAACCCTTCTCCATGGCTGGACCCCCAAATAATATTCCTTTACGTGCTAAAGGGTATCTAGAGAGTGGGATAGGTTTAATAACTACTCTAACCCTAATGCGTACCCTAACCCTAACCCCTATCCTAACCCTAACACGTACCCTATTCCTAACCCGTACCCTAAACCGAGCCCTAACCCTAACACTAACCCTAACCCTAACCCAAACCCATACCCTACGCCGTACCCGCACCCCTCCCAAAACCCGTACCCTAATCCGTACCCTAACCCTAACCCTGAGCCTAACCCTAACCCTAGGCTACCCTTGACTGCTTCTGCCTCCAATAGATTTCCTAAGCACTAGTGTTTTAAGGAACAGCTTAAAAAGAGAATCCTAATGTGATTTCTTTATAATGGGTGTGTTCCTTATCTTATCCTAGTGTCTAAACTCTTCTCCATGGCTGGACCCCCAAATAATATTCCTTTACGTGCTAAGGGATATCTAGAGAGTGGGATAGGTTTAATAACTACCCTAACCCTAACGCGTACCCTAACCCTAACCCCTACCCTAACCCTAACACGTACCCTAATCCTAACCCGTACCCTAAACCGAGCCCTAACCCTAACACTAACCCTAAACCTAACCCTAACCCATACACTACGCCGTACAGAAACCCCTCCCCGAACCCGTACCCTAAGCCGTACCCTATCCCTAACCCTAAGCCTAGGCTACCCTTGACTGCTTCTGCCTCCAATAGATTTCCTAAGCACTAGTGTTTTAAGGAACAGCTTAAAAAGAGAATCCTAATGTGATTTCTTTATAATGGGTGTGTTCCTTATCTTATCCTAGTGTCTAAACTCTTCTCCATGGCTGGACCCCCAAATAATATTCCTTTACGTGCTAAGGGGTATCTAGAGAGTGGGATAGGTTTAATAACTACCCTAACCCTAACGCGTACCCTAACCCTAACCCCTACCCTAACCCTAACACGTACCCTATTCCTAACCCGTACCGTAAACCGAGCCCTAACCCTAACACTAACCCTAACCCTAAACCTAACCCTAACCCATACCCTACGCCGTACAGAAACCCCTCCCCGAACCCGTACCCTAAGCCGTACCCTAAGCCTAACCCTAACCTTAGGCTACCCTTGACTGCTTCTGCATCCAATAGATTTCCTAAGCACTAGTGTTTTAAGGAACAGCTTAAAAAGAGAATCCTAATGTGATTTCTTTATAATGGGTGTGTTCCTTATCTTATCCCAGTGTCTAAACTCTTCTCCATGGCTGGACCCCCAAATAATATTCCTTTACGTGCTAAGGGGTATCTAGAGAGTGGGATAGGTTTAATAACTACCCTAACCCTTACGTGTACCCTAACCCTAACCCCTACCCTAACCCTAACACGTACCCTAATCCTAACCCGTACCCTAAACAGAGCCCTAACCCTATCACTAACCCTAACCCTAACCCTAACCCATACCCTACGCCGTACCCGCACCCCTCCCCGAACCCGTACCCTAAGCCGTACCCTAAGCCTAACCCTGAGCCTAACCCTAACCCTAGGCTACCCTTGACTGCTTCTGCCTCCAATAGATTTCCTAAGCACTAGTGTTTTAAGGAACAGCTTAAAAAGAGAATCCTAATGTGATTTCTTTATAATGGGTGTGTTCCTTATCTTATCCCAGTGTGTAAACTCTTCTCCATGGCTGAACCCCCAAATAATATTCCTTTACGTGCTAAGGGGTGTCTAGAGAGTGGGATAGGTTTAATAACTACCCTAACCCTAATGCGTACCCTAACCCTAACCCCTACCCTAACCCTAACACGTACCCTATTCCTAACCCGTACCCTAAACCGAGCCCTAACCCTAACACTAACCCTAACCCTAACCCTAACCCATGCCCTACGCCGTACCCGCACCCCTCCCTGAACCCGTACCCTAAGCCGTACCCTAACTCTAACCCTAAGCCTAACCCTAACCCTAGGCTACCCTTGACTGCTTCTGCCTCCAATAGATTTCCTAAGCACTAGTGTTTTAAGGAACAGCTTAAAAAGAGAATCCTAATGTGATTTCTTTATAATGGGTGTGTTCCTTTTCTTATCCTAGTGTCTAAACTCTTCTCCATGGCTGGACCCCCAAATAATATTCCTTTACGTGCTAAGGGGTATCTAGAGAGTGGGATAGGTTTAATAACTACCCTAACCCTAACGCGTACCCTAACCCTAACCCCTACCCTAACCCTAACACGTACCCTATTCCTAACCCATACCCTGAACCGAGCCCTAACCCTAACACTCACCCTAACCCTAACCCTAACCCATACCCTACGCCGTACCCGCACCCCTCCCCGAACCCGTACCCTAAGCCGTACCGTAACCCTAACCGTAAGCCTAACCCTAACCCTAGGCTACCCTTGACTGCTTCTGCCTCCAATAGATTTCCTAAGCACTAGTGTATTAAGGAACAGCTTAAAAAGAGAATCCTAATGTGATTTCTTTATAATGGGTGTGTTCCTTATCTTATCCTAGTGTCTAAACTCTTCTCCATGGCTGGACCCCCAAATAATATTCCTTTACGTGCTAAGGGGTATCTAGAGAGTGGGATAGGTTTAATAACTACCCTAACCCTAACACGTACCCTAAACCTAACCCCTACCCTAACCCTAACACGTACCCTAATCCTAACCCATACCCTAAACCGAGCCCTAACCCTAACACTAAACCTAACCCTAACCCTAACCAATACCCTACACCGTACTCGAACCCCTCCCCCAACCCGTACCCTAAGCCGTACCCTAAGCCTAACCCTAAGCCTAACCCTAACCCTAGGCTACCCTTGACTGCTTCTGCCTCCAATAGATTTCCTAAGCACTAGTGTTTTAAAGAACAGCTTAAAAAGAGAATCCTAATGTGATTTCTTTATAATGGGTGTGTTCCTTATCTTATCCTAGTGTCTAAACCCTTCTCCATGGCTGGACCCCCAAATAATATTCCTTTACGTGCTAAGGGGTATCTAGAGAGTGGGATAGGTTTAATAACTACCCTAACCCTAACGCGTACCCTAACCCTAACCCCTACCCTAACCCTAACACGTACCCTAATCCTAACCCGTACCCTAAACCGAGCCCTAACCCTAACACTAACCCTAACCCTAAACCTAACCCTAACCCATACCCTACGCCGTACAGAAACCCCTCCCCGAACCCGTACCCTAAGCCGTACCCTAAGCCTAACCCTAACCTTAGGCTACCCTTGACTGCTTCTGCATCCAATAGATTTCCTAAGCACTAGTGTTTTAAGGAACAGCTTAAAAAGAGAATCCTAATGTGATTTCTTTATAATGGGTGTGTTCCTTATCTTATCCCAGTGTCTAAACTCTTCTCCATGGCTGGACCCCCAAATAATATTCCTTTACGTGCTAAGGGGTATCTAGAGAGTGGGATAGGTTTAATAACTACCCTAACCCTTACGTGTACCCTAACCCTAACCCCTACCCTAACCCTAGCACGTACCCTAATCCTAACCCGTACCCTAAACAGAGCCCTAACCCTATCACTAACCCTAACCCTAACCCTAACCCATACCCTACGCCGTACCCGCACCCCTCCCCGAACCCGTACCCTAATCCGTACCCTAACCCTAACCCTGAGCCTAACCCTAACCCTAGGCTACCCTTGACTGCTTCTGCCTCCAATAGATTTCCTAAGCACTAGTGTTTTAAGGAACAGCTTAAAAAGAGAATCCTAATGTGATTTCTTTATAATGGGTGTGTTCCTTATCTTATCCTAGTGTCTAAACTCTTCTCCATGGCTGGACCCCCAAATAATATTCCTTTACGTGCTAAGGGATATCTAGAGAGTGGGATAGGTTTAATAACTACCCTAACCCTAACGCGTACCCTAACCCTAACCCCTACCCTAACCCTAACACGTACCCTAATCCTAACCCGTACCCTAAACCGAGCCCTAACCCTAACACTAACCCTAAAACTAACCCTAACCCATACCCTACGCCGTACAGAAACCCCTCCCCGAACCCGTACCCTAAGCCGTACCCTATCCCTAACCCTAAGCCTAGGCTACCCTTGACTGCTTCTGCCTCCAATAGATTTCCTAAGCACTAGTGTTTTAAGGAACAGCTTAAAAAGAGAATCCTAATGTGATTTCTTTATAATGGGTGTGTTCCTTATCTTATCCTAGTGTCTAAACTCTTCTCCATGGCTGGACCCCCAAATAATATTCCTTTACGTGCTAAGGGGTATCTAGAGAGTGGGATAGGTTTAATAACTACCCTAACCCTAACGCGTACCCTAACCCTAACCCCTACCCTAACCCTAACACGTACCCTATTCCTAACCCGTACCCTAAACCGAGCCCTAACCCTAACACTAACCCTAACCCTAAACCTAACCCTAACCCATACCCTACGCCGTACAGAAACCCCTCCCCGAACCCGTACCCTAAGCCGTACCCTAAGCCTAACCCTAACCTTAGGCTACCCTTGACTGCTTCTGCATCCAATAGATTTCCTAAGCACTAGTGTTTTAAGGAACAGCTTAAAAAGAGAATCCTAATGTGATTTCTTTATAATGGGTGTGTTCCTTATCTTATCCCAGTGTCTAAACTCTTCTCCATGGCTGGACCCCCAAATAATATTCCTTTACGTGCTAAGGGGTATCTAGAGAGTGGGATAGGTTTAATAACTACCCTAACCCTTACGTGTACCCTAACCCTAACCCCTACCCTAACCCTAACACGTACCCTAATCCTAACCCGTACACTAAACAGAGCCCTAACCCTATCACTAACCCTAACCCTAACCCTAACCCATACCCTACGCCGTACCCGCACCCCTCCCCGAACCCGTACCCTAAGCCGTACCCTAAGCCTAACCCTGAGCCTAACCCTAACCCTAGGCTACCCTTGACTGCTTCTGCCTCCAATAGATTTCCTAAGCACTAGTGTTTTAAGGAACAGTTTAAAAAGAGAATCCTAATGTGATTTCTTTATAATGGGTGTGTTCCTTATCTTATCCCAGTGTGTAAACTCTTCTCCATGGCTGAACCCCCAAATAATATTCCTTTACGTGCTAAGGGGTATCTAGAGAGTGGGATAGGTTTAATAACTACCCTAACCCTAACGCGTACCCTAACCCTAACCCCTACCCTAACCCTAACACGTACCCTAATCCTAACCCGTACCCTAAACCGAGCCCTAACCCTAACACTAACCCTAACCCTAAACCTAACCCTAACCCATACCCTACGCCGTACAGAAACCCCTCCCCGAACCCGTACCCTAAGCCGTACCCTAAGCCTAACCCTAACCTTAGGCTACCCTTGACTGCTTCTGCATCCAATAGATTTCCTAAGCACTAGTGTTTTAAGGAACAGCTTAAAAAGAGAATCCTAATGTGATTTCTTTATAATGGGTGTGTTCCTTATCTTATCCCAGTGTCTAAACTCTTCTCCATGGCTGGACCCCCAAATAATATTCCTTTACGTGCTAAGGGGTATCTAGAGAGTGGGATAGGTTTAATAACTACCCTAACCCTTACGTGTACCCTAACCCTAACCCCTACCCTAACCCTAGCACGTACCCTAATCCTAACCCGTACCCTAAACAGAGCCCTAACCCTATCACTAACCCTAACCCTAACCCTAACCCATACCCTACGCCGTACCCGCACCCCTCCCCGAACCCGTACCCTAATCCGTACCCTAACCCTAACCCTGAGCCTAACCCTAACCCTAGGCTACCCTTGACTGCTTCTGCCTCCAATAGATTTCCTAAGCACTAGTGTTTTAAGGAACAGCTTAAAAAGAGAATCCTAATGTGATTTCTTTATAATGGGTGTGTTCCTTATCTTATCCTTGTGTCTAAACTCTTCTCCATGGCTGGACCCCCAAATAATATTCCTTTACGTGCTAAGGGATATCTAGAGAGTGGGATAGGTTTAATAACTACCCTAACCCTAACGCGTACCCTAACCCTAACCCCTACCCTAACCCTAACACGTACCCTAATCCTAACCCATACCCTAAACCGAGCCCTAACCCTAACACTAAACCTAACCCTAACCCTAACCAATACCCTACGCCGTACTCGAACCCCTCCCCCAACCCGTACCCTAAGCCGTACCCTAAGCCTAACCCTAAGCCTAACCCTAACCCTAGGCTACCCTTGACTGCTTCTGCCTCCAATAGATTTCCTAAGCACTAGTGTTTTAAAGAACAGCTTAAAAAGAGAATCCTAATGTGATTTCTTTATAATGGGTGTGTTCCTTATCTTATCCTAGTGTCTAAACCCTTCTCCATGGCTGGACCCCCAAATAATATTCCTTTACGTGCTAAGAGGTATCTAGAGAGTGGGATAGGTTTAATAACTACCCTAACCCTAACGCGTACCCTAACCCTAACCCCTACCCTAACCCTAACACGTACCCTAATCCTAACCCGTACCCTAAACCGAGCCCTAACCCTAACACTAACCCTAACCCTAAACCTAACCCTAACCCATACCCTACGCCGTACAGAAACCCCTCCCCGAACCCGTACCCTAAGCCGTACCCTAAGCCTAACCCTAACCTTAGGCTACCCTTGACTGCTTCTGCATCCAATAGATTTCCTAAGCACTAGTGTTTTAAGGAACAGCTTAAAAAGAGAATCCTAATGTGATTTCTTTATAATGGGTGTGTTCCTTATCTTATCCCAGTGTCTAAACTCTTCTCCATGGCTGGACCCCCAAATAATATTCCTTTACGTGCTAAGGGGTATCTAGAGAGTGGGATAGGTTTAATAACTACCCTAACCCTTACGTGTACCCTAACCCTAACCCCTACCCTAACCCTAGCACGTACCCTAATCCTAACCCGTACCCTAAACAGAGCCCTAACCCTATCACTAACCCTAACCCTAACCCTAACCCATACCCTACGCCGTACCCGCACCCCTCCCCGAACCCGTACCCTAATCCGTACCCTAACCCTAACCCTGAGCCTAACCCTAACCCTAGGCTACCCTTGACTGCTTCTGCCTCCAATAGATTTCCTAAGCACTAGTGTTTTAAGGAACAGCTTAAAAAGAGAATCCTAATGTGATTTCTTTATAATGGGTGTGTTCCTTATCTTATCCTAGTGTCTAAACTCTTCTCCATGGCTGGACCCCCAAATAATATTCCTTTACGTGCTAAGGGATATCTAGAGAGTGGGATAGGTTTAATAACTACCCTAACCCTAACGCGTACCCTAACCCTAACCCCTACCCTAACCCTAACACGTACCCTAATCCTAACCCGTACCCTAAACCGAGCCCTAACCCTAACACTAACCCTAAAACTAACCCTAACCCATACCCTACGCCGTACAGAAACCCCTCCCCGAACCCGTACCCTAAGCCGTACCCTATCCCTAACCCTAAGCCTAGGCTACCCTTGACTGCTTCTGCCTCCAATAGATTTCCTAAGCACTAGTGTTTTAAGGAACAGCTTAAAAAGAGAATCCTAATGTGATTTCTTTATAATGGGTGTGTTCCTTATCTTATCCTAGTGTCTAAACTCTTCTCCATGGCTGGACCCCCAAATAATATTCCTTTACGTGCTAAGGGGTATCTAGAGAGTGGGATAGGTTTAATAACTACCCTAACCCTAACGCGTACCCTAACCCTAACCCCTACCCTAACCCTAACACGTACCCTATTCCTAACCCGTACCCTAAACCGAGCCCTAACCCTAACACTAACCCTAACCCTAAACCTAACCCTAACCCATACCCTACGCCGTACAGAAACCCCTCCCCGAACCCGTACCCTAAGCCGTACCCTAAGCCTAACCCTAACCTTAGGCTACCCTTGACTGCTTCTGCATCCAATAGATTTCCTAAGCACTAGTGTTTTAAGGAACAGCTTAAAAAGAGAATCCTAATGTGATTTCTTTATAATGGGTGTGTTCCTTATCTTATCCCAGTGTCTAAACTCTTCTCCATGGCTGGACCCCCAAATAATATTCCTTTACGTGCTAAGGGGTATCTAGAGAGTGGGATAGGTTTAATAACTACCCTAACCCTTACGTGTACCCTAACCCTAACCCCTACCCTAACCCTAACACGTACCCTAATCCTAACCCGTACACTAAACAGAGCCCTAACCCTATCACTAACCCTAACCCTAACCCTAACCCATACCCTACGCCGTACCCGCACCCCTCCCCGAACCCGTACCCTAAGCCGTACCCTAAGCCTAACCCTGAGCCTAACCCTAACCCTAGGCTACCCTTGACTGCTTCTGCCTCCAATAGATTTCCTAAGCACTAGTGTTTTAAGGAACAGTTTAAAAAGAGAATCCTAATGTGATTTCTTTATAATGGGTGTGTTCCTTATCTTATCCCAGTGTGTAAACTCTTCTCCATGGCTGAACCCCCAAATAATATTCCTTTACGTGCTAAGGGGTATCTAGAGAGTGGGATAGGTTTAATAACTACCCTAACCCTAACGCGTACCCTAACCCTAACCCCTACCCTAACCCTAACACGTACCCTAATCCTAACCCGTACCCTAAACCGAGCCCTAACCCTAACACTAACCCTAACCCTAAACCTAACCCTAACCCATACCCTACGCCGTACAGAAACCCCTCCCCGAACCCGTACCCTAAGCCGTACCCTAAGCCTAACCCTAACCTTAGGCTACCCTTGACTGCTTCTGCATCCAATAGATTTCCTAAGCACTAGTGTTTTAAGGAACAGCTTAAAAAGAGAATCCTAATGTGATTTCTTTATAATGGGTGTGTTCCTTATCTTATCCCAGTGTCTAAACTCTTCTCCATGGCTGGACCCCCAAATAATATTCCTTTACGTGCTAAGGGGTATCTAGAGAGTGGGATAGGTTTAATAACTACCCTAACCCTTACGTGTACCCTAACCCTAACCCCTACCCTAACCCTAGCACGTACCCTAATCCTAACCCGTACCCTAAACAGAGCCCTAACCCTATCACTAACCCTAACCCTAACCCTAACCCATACCCTACGCCGTACCCGCACCCCTCCCCGAACCCGTACCCTAATCCGTACCCTAACCCTAACCCTGAGCCTAACCCTAACCCTAGGCTACCCTTGACTGCTTCTGCCTCCAATAGATTTCCTAAGCACTAGTGTATTAAGGAACAGCTTAAAAAGAGAATCCTAATGTGATTTCTTTATAATGGGTGTGTTCCTTATCTTATCCTAGTGTCTAAACTCTTCTCCATGGCTGGACCCCCAAATAATATTCCTTTACGTGCTAAGGGGTATCTAGAGAGTGGGATAGGTTTAATAACTACCCTAACCCTAACACGTACCCTAAACCTAACCCCTACCCTAACCCTAACACGTACCCTAATCCTAACCCATACCCTAAACCGAGCCCTAACCCTAACACTAAACCTAACCCTAACCCTAACCAATACCCTACACCGTACTCGAACCCCTCCCCCAACCCGTACCCTAAGCCGTACCCTAAGCCTAACCCTAAGCCTAACCCTAACCCTAGGCTACCCTTGACTGCTTCTGCCTCCAATAGATTTCCTAAGCACTAGTGTTTTAAAGAACAGCTTAAAAAGAGAATCCTAATGTGATTTCTTTATAATGGGTGTGTTCCTTATCTTATCCTAGTGTCTAAACCCTTCTCCATGGCTGGACCCCCAAATAATATTCCTTTACGTGCTAAGGGGTATCTAGAGAGTGGGATAGGTTTAATAACTACCCTAACCCTAACGCGTACCCTAACCCTAACCCCTACCCTAACCCTAACACGTACCCTAATCCTAACCCGTACCCTAAACCGAGCCCTAACCCTAACACTAACCCTAACCCTAAACCTAACCCTAACCCATACCCTACGCCGTACAGAAACCCCTCCCCGAACCCGTACCCTAAGCCGTACCCTAAGCCTAACCCTAACCTTAGGCTACCCTTGACTGCTTCTGCATCCAATAGATTTCCTAAGCACTAGTGTTTTAAGGAACAGCTTAAAAAGAGAATCCTAATGTGATTTCTTTATAATGGGTGTGTTCCTTATCTTATCCCAGTGTCTAAACTCTTCTCCATGGCTGGACCCCCAAATAATATTCCTTTACGTGCTAAGGGGTATCTAGAGAGTGGGATAGGTTTAATAACTACCCTAACCCTTACGTGTACCCTAACCCTAACCCCTACCCTAACCCTAGCACGTACCCTAATCCTAACCCGTACCCTAAACAGAGCCCTAACCCTATCACTAACCCTAACCCTAACCCTAACCCATACCCTACGCCGTACCCGCACCCCTCCCCGAACCCGTACCCTAATCCGTACCCTAACCCTAACCCTGAGCCTAACCCTAACCCTAGGCTACCCTTGACTGCTTCTGCCTCCAATAGATTTCCTAAGCACTAGTGTTTTAAGGAACAGCTTAAAAAGAGAATCCTAATGTGATTTCTTTATAATGGGTGTGTTCCTTATCTTATCCTAGTGTCTAAACTCTTCTCCATGGCTGGACCCCCAAATAATATTCCTTTACGTGCTAAGGGATATCTAGAGAGTGGGATAGGTTTAATAACTACCCTAACCCTAACGCGTACCCTAACCCTAACCCCTACCCTAACCCTAACACGTACCCTAATCCTAACCCGTACCCTAAACCGAGCCCTAACCCTAACACTAACCCTAAAACTAACCCTAACCCATACCCTACGCCGTACAGAAACCCCTCCCCGAACCCGTACCCTAAGCCGTACCCTATCCCTAACCCTAAGCCTAGGCTACCCTTGACTGCTTCTGCCTCCAATAGATTTCCTAAGCACTAGTGTTTTAAGGAACAGCTTAAAAAGAGAATCCTAATGTGATTTCTTTATAATGGGTGTGTTCCTTATCTTATCCTAGTGTCTAAACTCTTCTCCATGGCTGGACCCCCAAATAATATTCCTTTACGTGCTAAGGGGTATCTAGAGAGTGGGATAGGTTTAATAACTACCCTAACCCTAACGCGTACCCTAACCCTAACCCCTACCCTAACCCTAACACGTACCCTATTCCTAACCCGTACCCTAAACCGAGCCCTAACCCTAACACTAACCCTAACCCTAAACCTAACCCTAACCCATACCCTACGCCGTACAGAAACCCCTCCCCGAACCCGTACCCTAAGCCGTACCCTAAGCCTAACCCTAACCTTAGGCTACCCTTGACTGCTTCTGCATCCAATAGATTTCCTAAGCACTAGTGTTTTAAGGAACAGCTTAAAAAGAGAATCCTAATGTGATTTCTTTATAATGGGTGTGTTCCTTATCTTATCCCAGTGTCTAAACTCTTCTCCATGGCTGGACCCCCAAATAATATTCCTTTACGTGCTAAGGGGTATCTAGAGAGTGGGATAGGTTTAATAACTACCCTAACCCTTACGTGTACCCTAACCCTAACCCCTACCCTAACCCTAACACGTACCCTAATCCTAACCCGTACACTAAACAGAGCCCTAACCCTATCACTAACCCTAACCCTAACCCTAACCCATACCCTACGCCGTACCCGCACCCCTCCCCGAACCCGTACCCTAAGCCGTACCCTAAGCCTAACCCTGAGCCTAACCCTAACCCTAGGCTACCCTTGACTGCTTCTGCCTCCAATAGATTTCCTAAGCACTAGTGTTTTAAGGAACAGTTTAAAAAGAGAATCCTAATGTGATTTCTTTATAATGGGTGTGTTCCTTATCTTATCCCAGTGTGTAAACTCTTCTCCATGGCTGAACCCCCAAATAATATTCCTTTACGTGCTAAGGGGTATCTAGAGAGTGGGATAGGTTTAATAACTACCCTAACCCTAACGCGTACCCTAACCCTAACCCCTACCCTAACCCTAACACGTACCCTAATCCTAACCCGTACCCTAAACCGAGCCCTAACCCTAACACTAACCCTAACCCTAAACCTAACCCTAACCCATACCCTACGCCGTACAGAAACCCCTCCCCGAACCCGTACCCTAAGCCGTACCCTAAGCCTAACCCTAACCTTAGGCTACCCTTGACTGCTTCTGCATCCAATAGATTTCCTAAGCACTAGTGTTTTAAGGAACAGCTTAAAAAGAGAATCCTAATGTGATTTCTTTATAATGGGTGTGTTCCTTATCTTATCCCAGTGTCTAAACTCTTCTCCATGGCTGGACCCCCAAATAATATTCCTTTACGTGCTAAGGGGTATCTAGAGAGTGGGATAGGTTTAATAACTACCCTAACCCTTACGTGTACCCTAACCCTAACCCCTACCCTAACCCTAGCACGTACCCTAATCCTAACCCGTACCCTAAACAGAGCCCTAACCCTATCACTAACCCTAACCCTAACCCTAACCCATACCCTACGCCGTACCCGCACCCCTCCCCGAACCCGTACCCTAATCCGTACCCTAACCCTAACCCTGAGCCTAACCCTAACCCTAGGCTACCCTTGACTGCTTCTGCCTCCAATAGATTTCCTAAGCACTAGTGTTTTAAGGAACAGCTTAAAAAGAGAATCCTAATGTGATTTCTTTATAATGGGTGTGTTCCTTATCTTATCCTTGTGTCTAAACTCTTCTCCATGGCTGGACCCCCAAATAATATTCCTTTACGTGCTAAGGGATATCTAGAGAGTGGGATAGGTTTAATAACTACCCTAACCCTAACGCGTACCCTAACCCTAACCCCTACCCTAACCCTAACACGTACCCTAATCCTAACCCATACCCTAAACCGAGCCCTAACCCTAACACTAAACCTAACCCTAACCCTAACCAATACCCTACGCCGTACTCGAACCCCTCCCCCAACCCGTACCCTAAGCCGTACCCTAAGCCTAACCCTAAGCCTAACCCTAACCCTAGGCTACCCTTGACTGCTTCTGCCTCCAATAGATTTCCTAAGCACTAGTGTTTTAAAGAACAGCTTAAAAAGAGAATCCTAATGTGATTTCTTTATAATGGGTGTGTTCCTTATCTTATCCTAGTGTCTAAACCCTTCTCCATGGCTGGACCCCCAAATAATATTCCTTTACGTGCTAAGAGGTATCTAGAGAGTGGGATAGGTTTAATAACTACCCTAACCCTAACGCGTACCCTAACCCTAACCCCTACCCTAACCCTAACACGTACCCTAATCCTAACCCGTACCCTAAACCGAGCCCTAACCCTAACACTAACCCTAACCCTAAACCTAACCCTAACCCATACCCTACGCCGTACAGAAACCCCTCCCCGAACCCGTACCCTAAGCCGTACCCTAAGCCTAACCCTAACCTTAGGCTACCCTTGACTGCTTCTGCATCCAATAGATTTCCTAAGCACTAGTGTTTTAAGGAACAGCTTAAAAAGAGAATCCTAATGTGATTTCTTTATAATGGGTGTGTTCCTTATCTTATCCCAGTGTCTAAACTCTTCTCCATGGCTGGACCCCCAAATAATATTCCTTTACGTGCTAAGGGGTATCTAGAGAGTGGGATAGGTTTAATAACTACCCTAACCCTTACGTGTACCCTAACCCTAACCCCTACCCTAACCCTAGCACGTACCCTAATCCTAACCCGTACCCTAAACAGAGCCCTAACCCTATCACTAACCCTAACCCTAACCCTAACCCATACCCTACGCCGTACCCGCACCCCTCCCCGAACCCGTACCCTAATCCGTACCCTAACCCTAACCCTGAGCCTAACCCTAACCCTAGGCTACCCTTGACTGCTTCTGCCTCCAATAGATTTCCTAAGCACTAGTGTTTTAAGGAACAGCTTAAAAAGAGAATCCTAATGTGATTTCTTTATAATGGGTGTGTTCCTTATCTTATCCTAGTGTCTAAACTCTTCTCCATGGCTGGACCCCCAAATAATATTCCTTTACGTGCTAAGGGATATCTAGAGAGTGGGATAGGTTTAATAACTACCCTAACCCTAACGCGTACCCTAACCCTAACCCCTACCCTAACCCTAACACGTACCCTAATCCTAACCCGTACCCTAAACCGAGCCCTAACCCTAACACTAACCCTAAAACTAACCCTAACCCATACCCTACGCCGTACAGAAACCCCTCCCCGAACCCGTACCCTAAGCCGTACCCTATCCCTAACCCTAAGCCTAGGCTACCCTTGACTGCTTCTGCCTCCAATAGATTTCCTAAGCACTAGTGTTTTAAGGAACAGCTTAAAAAGAGAATCCTAATGTGATTTCTTTATAATGGGTGTGTTCCTTATCTTATCCTAGTGTCTAAACTCTTCTCCATGGCTGGACCCCCAAATAATATTCCTTTACGTGCTAAGGGGTATCTAGAGAGTGGGATAGGTTTAATAACTACCCTAACCCTAACGCGTACCCTAACCCTAACCCCTACCCTAACCCTAACACGTACCCTATTCCTAACCCGTACCCTAAACCGAGCCCTAACCCTAACACTAACCCTAACCCTAAACCTAACCCTAACCCATACCCTACGCCGTACAGAAACCCCTCCCCGAACCCGTACCCTAAGCCGTACCCTAAGCCTAACCCTAACCTTAGGCTACCCTTGACTGCTTCTGCATCCAATAGATTTCCTAAGCACTAGTGTTTTAAGGAACAGCTTAAAAAGAGAATCCTAATGTGATTTCTTTATAATGGGTGTGTTCCTTATCTTATCCCAGTGTCTAAACTCTTCTCCATGGCTGGACCCCCAAATAATATTCCTTTACGTGCTAAGGGGTATCTAGAGAGTGGGATAGGTTTAATAACTACCCTAACCCTTACGTGTACCCTAACCCTAACCCCTACCCTAACCCTAACACGTACCCTAATCCTAACCCGTACACTAAACAGAGCCCTAACCCTATCACTAACCCTAACCCTAACCCTAACCCATACCCTACGCCGTACCCGCACCCCTCCCCGAACCCGTACCCTAAGCCGTACCCTAAGCCTAACCCTGAGCCTAACCCTAACCCTAGGCTACCCTTGACTGCTTCTGCCTCCAATAGATTTCCTAAGCACTAGTGTTTTAAGGAACAGTTTAAAAAGAGAATCCTAATGTGATTTCTTTATAATGGGTGTGTTCCTTATCTTATCCCAGTGTGTAAACTCTTCTCCATGGCTGAACCCCCAAATAATATTCCTTTACGTGCTAAGGGGTATCTAGAGAGTGGGATAGGTTTAATAACTACCCTAACCCTAACGCGTACCCTAACCCTAACCCCTACCCTAACCCTAACACGTACCCTAATCCTAACCCGTACCCTAAACCGAGCCCTAACCCTAACACTAACCCTAACCCTAAACCTAACCCTAACCCATACCCTACGCCGTACAGAAACCCCTCCCCGAACCCGTACCCTAAGCCGTACCCTAAGCCTAACCCTAACCTTAGGCTACCCTTGACTGCTTCTGCATCCAATAGATTTCCTAAGCACTAGTGTTTTAAGGAACAGCTTAAAAAGAGAATCCTAATGTGATTTCTTTATAATGGGTGTGTTCCTTATCTTATCCCAGTGTCTAAACTCTTCTCCATGGCTGGACCCCCAAATAATATTCCTTTACGTGCTAAGGGGTATCTAGAGAGTGGGATAGGTTTAATAACTACCCTAACCCTTACGTGTACCCTAACCCTAACCCCTACCCTAACCCTAGCACGTACCCTAATCCTAACCCGTACCCTAAACAGAGCCCTAACCCTATCACTAACCCTAACCCTAACCCTAACCCATACCCTACGCCGTACCCGCACCCCTCCCCGAACCCGTACCCTAATCCGTACCCTAACCCTAACCCTGAGCCTAACCCTAACCCTAGGCTACCCTTGACTGCTTCTGCCTCCAATAGATTTCCTAAGCACTAGTGTTTTAAGGAACAGCTTAAAAAGAGAATCCTAATGTGATTTCTTTATAATGGGTGTGTTCCTTATCTTATCCTTGTGTCTAAACTCTTCTCCATGGCTGGACCCCCAAATAATATTCCTTTACGTGCTAAGGGATATCTAGAGAGTGGGATAGGTTTAATAACTACCCTAACCCTAACGCGTACCCTAACCCTAACCCCTACCCTAACCCTAACACGTACCCTAATCCTAACCCATACCCTAAACCGAGCCCTAACCCTAACACTAAACCTAACCCTAACCCTAACCAATACCCTACGCCGTACTCGAACCCCTCCCCCAACCCGTACCCTAAGCCGTACCCTAAGCCTAACCCTAAGCCTAACCCTAACCCTAGGCTACCCTTGACTGCTTCTGCCTCCAATAGATTTCCTAAGCACTAGTGTTTTAAAGAACAGCTTAAAAAGAGAATCCTAATGTGATTTCTTTATAATGGGTGTGTTCCTTATCTTATCCTAGTGTCTAAACCCTTCTCCATGGCTGGACCCCCAAATAATATTCCTTTACGTGCTAAGAGGTATCTAGAGAGTGGGATAGGTTTAATAACTACCCTAACCCTAACGCGTACCCTAACCCTAACCCCTACCCTAACCCTAACACGTACCCTAATCCTAACCCGTACCCTAAACCGAGCCCTAACCCTAACACTAACCCTAACCCTAAACCTAACCCTAACCCATACCCTACGCCGTACAGAAACCCCTCCCCGAACCCGTACCCTAAGCCGTACCCTAAGCCTAACCCTAACCTTAGGCTACCCTTGACTGCTTCTGCATCCAATAGATTTCCTAAGCACTATTGTTTTAAGGAACAGCTTAAAAAGAGAATCCTAATGTGATTTCTTTATAATGGGTGTGTTCCTTATCTTATCCCAGTGTCTAAACTCTTCTCCATGGCTGGACCCCCAAATAATATTCCTTTACGTGCTAAGGGGTATCTAGAGAGTGGGATAGGTTTAATAACTACCCTAACCCTTACGTGTACCCTAACCCTAACCCCTACCCTAACCCTAGCACGTACCCTAATCCTAACCCGTACCCTAAACAGAGCCCTAACCCTATCACTAACCCTAACCCTAACCCTAACCCATACCCTACGCCGTACCCGCACCCCTCCCCGAACCCGTACCCTAATCCGTACCCTAACCCTAACCCTGAGCCTAACCCGAACCCTAGGCTACCCTTGACTGCTTCTGCCTCCAATAGATTTCCTAAGCACTAGTGTTTTAAGGAACAGCTTAAAAAGAGAATCCTAATGTGATTTCTTTATAATGGGTGTGTTCCTTATCTTATCCTAGTGTCTAAACTCTTCTCCATGGCTGGACCCCCAAATAATATTCCTTTACGTGCTAAGGGGTATCTAGAGAGTGGGATAGGTTTAATAACTACCCTAACCCTAACGCGTACCCTAACCCTAACCCCTACCCTAACCCTAACAAGTACCCTATTCCTAACCCATACCCTGAACCGAGCCCTAACCCTAACACTCACCCTAACCCTAACCCTAACCCATACCGTACGCCGTACCCGCAACCCTCCCCGAACCCGTACCCTAAGCCGTACCCTAAGCCTAACCCTAAGCCTAACCCTAACCCTAGGCTACCCTTGACTGCTTCTGCCTCCAATAGATTTCCTAAGCACTAGTGTATTAAGGAACAGCTTAAAAAGAGAATCCTAATGTGATTTCTTTATAATGGGTGTGTTCCTTATCTTATCCTAGTGTCTAAACTCTTCTCCATGGCTGGACCCCCAAATAATATTCCTTTACGTGCTAAGGGGTATCTAGAGAGTGGGATAGGTTTAATAACTACCCTAACCCTAACACGTACCCTAACCCTAACCCCTACCCTAACCCTAACACGTACCCTAATCCTAACCCATACCCGAAACCGAGCCCTAACCCTAACACTAACCCTAACCCTAACCCTAACCAATACCCTACGCCGTACTCGAACCCCTCCCCCAACCCGTACCCTAAGCCGTACCCTAAGCCTAACCCTAACCCTAGGCTACCCTTGACTGCTTCTGCCTCCAATAGATTTCCTAAGCACTAGTGTTTTAAAGCACAGCTTAAAAAGAGAATCCTAATGTGATTTCTTTATAATGGGTGTGTTCCTTATCTTATCCTAGTGTCTAAACCCTTCTCCATGGCTGGACCCCCAAATAATATTCCTTTACGTGCTAAGGGGTATCTAGAGAGTGGGATAGGTTTAATAACTACTCTAACCCTAATGCGTACCCTAACCCTAACCCCTACCCTAACCCTAACACGTACCCTATTCCTAACCCGTACCCTAAACCGAGCCCTAACCCTAACACTAACCCTAACCCTAACCCTAACCCATACCCTACGCCGTACCCGCACCCCTCCCCGAACCCGTACCCTAATCCGTACCCTAACCCTAACCCTGAGCCTAACCCTAACCCTAGGCTACCCTTGACTGCTTCTGCCTCCAATAGATTTCCTAAGCACTAGTGTTTTAAGGAACAGCTTAAAAAGAGAATCCTAATGTGATTTCTTTATAATGGGTGTGTTCCTTATCTTATCCTAGTGTCTAAACTCTTCTCCATGGCTGGACCCCCAAATAATATTCCTTTACGTGCTAAGGGATATCTAGAGAGTGGGATAGGTTTAATAACTACCCTAACCCTAACGCGTACCCTAACCCTAACCCCTACCCTAACCCTAACACGTACCCTAATCCTAACCCGTACCCTAAACCGAGCCCTAACCCTAACACTAACCCTAACCCTAAACCTAACCCATACCCTACGCCGTACAGAAACCCCTCCCCGAACCCGTACCCTAAGCCGTACCCTATCCCTAACCCTAAGCCTAGGCTACCCTTGACTGCTTCTGCCTCCAATAGATTTCCTAAGCACTAGTGTTTTAAGGAACAGCTTAAAAAGAGAATCCTAATGTGATTTCTTTATAATGGGTGTGTTCCTTATCTTATCCTAGTGTCTAAACTCTTCTCCATGGCTGGACCCCCAAATAATATTCCTTTACGTGCTAAGGGGTATCTAGAGAGTGGGATAGGTTTAATAACTACCCTAACCCTAACGCGTACCCTAACCCTAACCCCTACCCTAACCCTAACACGTACCCTAATCCTAACCCGTACCCTAAACCGAGCCCTAACCCTAACACTAACCCTAACCCTAAACCTAACCCTAACCCATACCCTACGCCGTACAGAAACCCCTCCCCGAACCCGTACCCTAAGCCGTACCCTAAGCCTAACCCTAACCTTAGGCTACCCTTGACTGCTTCTGCATCCAATAGATTTCCTAAGCACTAGTGTTTTAAGGAACAGCTTAAAAAGAGAATCCTAATGTGATTTCTTTATAATGGGTGTGTTCCTTATCTTATCCCAGTGTCTAAACTCTTCTCCATGGCTGGACCCCCAAATAATATTCCTTTACGTGCTAAGGGGTATCTAGAGAGTGGGATAGGTTTAATAACTACCCTAACCCTTACGTGTACCCTAACCCTAACCCCTACCCTAACCCTAACACGTACCCTAATCCTAAACCGTACCCTAAACAGAGCCCTAACCCTATCACTAACCCTAACCCTAACCCTAACCCATACCCTACGCCGTACCCGCACCCCTCCCCGAACCCGTACCCTAAGCCGTACCCTAAGCCTAACCCTGAGCCTAACCCTAACCCTAGGCTACCCTTGACTGCTTCTGCCTCCAATAGATTTCCTAAGCACTAGTGTTTTAAGGAACAGCTTAAAAAGAGAATCCTAATGTGATTTCTTTATAATGGGTGTGTTCCTTATCTTATCCCAGTGTGTAAACTTTTCTCCATGGCTGAACCCCCAAATAATATTCCTTTACGTGCTAAGGGGTGTCTAGAGAGTGGGATAGGTTTAATAACTACCCTAACCCTAATGCGTACCCTAACCCTAACCCCTACCCTAACCCTAACACGTACCCTATTCCTAACCCGTACCCTAAACCGAGCCCTAACCCTAACACTAACCCTAACCCTAACCCTAACCCATGCCCTACGCCGTACCCGCACCCCTCCCTGAACCCGTACCCTAAGCCGTACCCTAACCCTAACCCTAAGCCTAACCCTAACCCTAGGCTACCCTTGACTGCTTCTGCCTCCAATAGATTTCCTAAGCACTAGTGTTTTAAGGAACAGCTTAAAAAGAGAATCCTAATGTGATTTCTTTATAATGGGTGTGTTCCTTTTCTTATCCTAGTGTCTAAACTCTTCTCCATGGCTGGACCCCCAAATAATATTCCTTTACGTGCTAAGGGGTATCTAGAGAGTGGGATAGGTTTAATAACTACCCTAACCCTAACGCGTACCCTAACCCTAACCCCTACCCTAACCCTAACAAGTACCCTATTCCTAACCCATACCCTGAACCGAGCCCTAACCCTAACACTCACCCTAACCCTAACCCTAACCCATACCCTACGCCGTACCCGCACCCCTCCCCGAACCCGTACCCTAAGCCGTACCCTAAGCCTAACCCTAAGCCTAACCCTAACCCTAGGCTACCCTTGACTGCTTCTGCCTCCAATAGATTTCCTAAGCACTAGTGTATTAAGGAACAGCTTAAAAAGAGAATCCTAATGTGATTTCTTTATAATGGGTGTGTTCCTTATCTTATCCTAGTGTCTAAACTCTTCTCCATGGCTGGACCCCCAAATAATATTCCTTTACGTGCTAAGGGGTATCTAGAGAGTGGGATAGGTTTAATAACTACCCTAACCCTAACACGTACCCTAACCCTAACCCCTACCCTAACCCTAACACGTACCCTAATCCTAACCCATACCCGAAACCGAGCCCTAACCCTAACACTAACCCTAACCCTAACCCTAACCAATACCCTACGCCGTACTCGAACCCCTCCCCCAACCCGTACCCTAAGCCGTACCCTAAGCCTAACCCTAACCCTAGGCTACCCTTGACTGCTTCTGCCTCCAATAGATTTCCTAAGCACTAGTGTTTTAAAGAACAGGTTAAAAAGAGAATCCTAATGTGATTTCTTTATAATGGGTGTGTTCCTTATCTTATCCTAGTGTCTAAACCCTTCTCCATGGCTGGACCCCCAAATAATATTCCTTTACGTGCTAAGGGGTATCTAGAGAGTGGGATAGGTTTAATAACTACTCTAACCCTAATGCGTACCCTAACCCTAACCCCTACCCTAACCCTAACACGTACCCTATTCCTAACCCGTACCCTAAACCGAGCCCTAACCCTAACACTAACCCTAACCCTAACCCTAACCCATACCCTACGCCGTACCCGCACCCCTCCCCGAACCCGTACCCTAATCCGTACCCTAACCCTAACCCTGAGCCTAACCCTAACCCTAGGCTACCCTTGACTGCTTCTGCCTCCAATAGATTTCCTAAGCACTAGTGTTTTAAGGAACAGCTTAAAAAGAGAATCCTAATGTGATTTCTTTATAATGGGTGTGTTCCTTATCTTATCCTAGTGTCTAAACTCTTCTCCATGGCTGGACCCCCAAATAATATTCCTTTACGTGCTAAGGGATATCTAGAGAGTGGGATAGGTTTAATAACTACCCTAACCCTAACGCGTACCCTAACCCTAACCCCTACCCTAACCCTAACACGTACCCTAATCCTAACCCGTACCCTAAACCGAGCCCTAACCCTAACACTAACCCTAACCCTAAACCTAACCCTAACCCATACCCTACGCCGTACAGAAACCCCTCCCCGAACCCGTACCCTAAGCCGTACCCTAAGCCTAACCCTAACCTTAGGCTACCCTTGACTGCTTCTGCATCCAATAGATTTCCTAAGCACTAGTGTTTTAAGGAACAGCTTAAAAAGAGAATCCTAATGTGATTTCTTTATAATGGGTGTGTTCCTTATCTTATCCCAGTGTCTAAACTCTTCTCCATGGCTGGACCCCCAAATAATATTCCTTTACGTGCTAAGGGGTATCTAGAGAGTGGGATAGGTTTAATAACTACCCTAACCCTTACGTGTACCCTAACCCTAACCCCTACCCTAACCCTAACACGTACCCTAATCCTAACCCGTACCCTAAACAGAGCCCTAACCCTATCACTAACCCTAACCCTAACCCTAACCCATACCCTACGCCGTACCCGCACCACTCCCCGAACCCGTACCCTAAGCCGTACCCTAAGCCTAACCCTGAGCCTAACCCTAACCCTAGGCTACCCTTGACTGCTTCTGCCTCCAATAGATTTCCTAAGCACTAGTGTTTTAAGGAACAGCTTAAAGAGAATCCTAATGTGATTTCTTTATAATGGGTGTGTTCCTTATCTTATCCCAGTGTCTAAACTCTTCTCCATGGCTGGACCCCCAAATAATATTCCTTTACGTGCTAAGGGGTATCTAGAGAGTGGGATAGGTTTAATAACTACCCTAACCCTTACGTGTACCCTAACCCTAACCCCTACCCTAACCCTAACACGTACCCTAATCCTAACCCGTACCCTAAACAGAGCCCTAACCCTATCACTAACCCTAACCCTAACCCTAACCCATACCCTACACCGTACCCGCACCCCTCCCCGAACCCGTACCCTAAGCCGTACCCTAAGCCTAACCCTGAGCCTAACCCTAACCCTAGGCTACCCTTGACTGCTTCTGCCTCCAATAGATTTCCTAAGCACTAGTGTTTTAAGGAACAGCTTAAAAAGAGAATCCTAATGTGATTTCTTTATAATGGGTGTGTTCCTTATCTTATCCCAGTGTGTAAACTCTTCTCCATGGCTGGACCCCCAAATAATATTCCTTTACGTGCTAAGGGGTGTCTAGAGAGTGGGATAGGTTTAATAACTACCCTAACCCTAATGCGTACCCTAACCCTAACCCCTACCCTAACCCTAACACGTACCCTATTCCTAACCCGTACCCTAAACCGAGCCCTAACCCTAACACTAACCCTAACCCTAACCCTAACCCATGCCCTACGCCATACCCGCACCCCTCCCCGAACCCGTACCCTAAGCCGTACCCTAAGCCTAACCCTGAGCCTAACCCTAACCCTAGGCTACCCTTGACTGCTTCTGCCTCCAATAGATTTCCTAAGCACTAGTGTTTTAAGGAACAGCTTAAAAAGAGAATCCTAATGTGATTTCTTTATAATGGGTGTGTTCCTTATCTTATCCCAGTGTGTAAACTCTTCTCCATGGCTGAACCCCCAAATAATATTCCTTTACGTGCTAAGGGGTGTCTAGAGAGTGGGATAGGTTTAATAACTACCCTAACCCTAATGCGTACCCTAACCCTAACCCTAACACGTACCCTATTCCTAACCCGTACCCTAAACCGAGCCCTAACCCTAACACTAACCCTAAACCTAACCCTAACCCATGCCCTACGCCGTACCCGCACCCCTCCCTGAACCCGTACCCTAAGGCGTACCCTAACCCTAACCCTAAGCCTAACCCTAACCCTAGGCTACCCTTGACTGCTTCTGCCTCCAATAGATTTCCTAAGCACTAGTGTTTTAAAGAACAGCTTAAAAAGAGAATCCTAATGTGATTTCTTTATAATGGGTGTGTTCCTTATCTTATCCTAGTGTCTAAACCCTTCTCCATGGCTGGACCCCCAAATAATATTCCTTTACGTGCTAAAGGGTATCTAGAGAGTGGGATAGGTTTAATAACTACTCTAACCCTAATGCGTACCCTAACCCTAACCCCTATCCTAACCCTAACACGTACCCTATTCCTAACCCGTACCCTAAACCGAGCCCTAACCCTAACACTAACCCTAACCCTAACCCAAACCCATACCCTACGCCGTACCCGCACCCCTCCCCGAACCCGTACCCTAATCCGTACCCTAACCCTAACCCTGAGCCTAACCCTAACCCTAGGCTACCCTTGACTGCTTCTGCCTCCAATAGATTTCCTAAGCACTAGTGTTTTAAGGAACAGCTTAAAAAGAGAATCCTAATGTGATTTCTTTATAATGGGTGTGTTCCTTATCTTATCCTAGTGTCTAAACTCTTCTCCATGGCTGGACCCCCAAATAATATTCCTTTACGTGCTAAGGGATATCTAGAGAGTGGGATAGGTTTAATAACTACCCTAACCCTAACGCGTACCCTAACCCTAACCCCTACCCTAACCGTAACACGTACCCTAATCCTAACCCGTACCCTAAACCGAGCCCTAACCCTAACACTAACCCTAAACCTAACCCTAACCCATACACTACGCCGTACAGAAACCCCTCCCCGAACCCGTACCCTAAGCCGTACCCTATCCCTAACCCTAAGCCTAGGCTACCCTTGACTGCTTCTGCCTCCAATAGATTTCCTAAGCACTAGTGTTTTAAGGAACAGCTTAAAAAGAGAATCCTAATGTGATTTCTTTATAATGGGTGTGTTCCTTATCTTATCCTAGTGTCTAAACTCTTCTCCATGGCTGGACCCCCAAATAATATTCCTTTACGTGCTAAGGGGTATCTAGAGAGTGGGATAGGTTTAATAACTACCCTAACCCTAACGCGTACCCTAACCCTAACCCCTACCCTAACCCTAACACGTACCCTATTCCTAACCCGTACCGTAAACCGAGCCCTAACCCTAACACTAACCCTAACCCTAAACCTAACCCTAACCCATACCCTACGCCGTACAGAAACCCCTCCCCGAACCCGTACCCTAAGCCGTACCCTAAGCCTAACCCTAACCTTAGGCTACCCTTGACTGCTTCTGCATCCAATAGATTTCCTAAGCACTAGTGTTTTAAGGAACAGCTTAAAAAGAGAATCGTAATGTGATTTCTTTATAATGGGTGTGTTCCTTATCTTATCCCAGTGTCTAAACTCTTCTCCATGGCTGGACCCCCAAATAATATTCCTTTACGTGCTAAGGGGTATCTAGAGAGTGGGATAGGTTTAATAACTACCCTAACCCTTACGTGTACCCTAACCCTAACCCCTACCCTAACCCTAACACGTACCCTAATCCTAACCCGTACCCTAAACAGAGCCCTAACCCTATCACTAACCCTAACCCTAACCCTAACCCATACCCTACACCGTACCCGCACCCCTCCCCGAACCCGTACCCTAAGCCGTACCCTAAGCCTAATCCTGAGCCTAACCCTAACCCTAGGCTACCCTTGACTGCTTCTGCCTCCAATAGATTTCCTAAGCACTAGTGTTTTAAGGAACAGCTTAAAAAGAGAATCCTAATGTGATTTCTTTATAATGGGTGTGTTCCTTATCTTATCCCAGTGTGTAAACTCTTCTCCATGGCTGAACCCCCAAATAATATTCCTTTACGTGCTAAGGGGTGTCTAGAGAGTGGGATAGGTTTAATAACTACCCTAACCCTAATGCGTACCCTAACCCTAACCCCTACCCTAACCCTAACACGTACCCTATTCCTAACCCGTACCCTAAACCGAGCCCTAACCCTAACACTAACCCTAACCCTAACCCTAACCCATGCCCTACGCCGTACCCGCACCCCTCCCTGAACCCGTACCCTAAGCCGTACCCTAACTCTAACCCTAAGCCTAACCCTAACCCTAGGCTACCCTTGACTGCTTCTGCCTCCAATAGATTTCCTAAGCACTAGTGTTTTAAGGAACAGCTTAAAAAGAGAATCCTAATGTGATTTCTTTATAATGGGTGTGTTCCTTTTCTTATCCTAGTGTCTAAACTCTTCTCCATGGCTGGACCCCCAAATAATATTCCTTTACGTGCTAAGGGGTATCTAGAGAGTGGGATAGGTTTAATAACTACCCTAACCCTAACGCGTACCCTAACCCTAACCCCTACCCTAACCCTAACACGTACCCTATTCCTAACCCATACCCTGAACCGAGCCCTAACCCTAACACTCAGCCTAACCCTAACCCTAACCCATACCCTACGCCGTACCCGCACCCCTCCCCGAACCCGTACCCTAAGCCGTACCGTAACCCTAACCCTAAGCCTAACCCTAACCCTAGGCTACCCTTGACTGCTTCTGCCTCCAATAGATTTCCTAAGCACTAGTGTATTATGGAACAGCTTAAAAAGAGAATCCTAATGTGATTTCTTTATAATGGGTGTGTTCCTTATCTTATCCTAGTGTCTAAACTCTTCTCCATGGCTGGACCCCCAAATAATATTCCTTTACGTGCTAAGGGGTATCTAGAGAGTGGGATAGGTTTAATAACTACCCTAACCCTAACACGTACCCTAACCCTAACCCCTACCCTAACCCTAACACGTACCCTAATCCTAACCCATACCCTAAACCGAGCCCTAACCCTAACACTAACCCTAACCCTAACCCTAACCAATACCCTACGCCGTACTCGAACCCCTCCCCCAACCCGTAACCTAAGCCGTACCCTAAGCCTAACCCTAAGCCTAACCCTAACCCTAGGCTACCCTTGACTGCTTCTGCCTCCAATAGATTTCCTAAGCACTAGTGTTTTAAAGAACAGCTTAAAAAGAGAATCCTAATGTGATTTCTTTATAATGGGTGTGTTCCTTATCTTATCCTAGTGTCTAAACCCTTCTCCATGGCTGGACCCCCAAATAATATTCCTTTACGTGCTAAGGGGTATCTAGAGAGTGGGATAGGTTTAATAACTACTCTAACCCTAACGCGTACCCTAACCCTAACCCCTACCCTAACCCTAACACGTACCCTATTCCTAACCCGTACCCTAAACCGAGCCCTAACCCTAACACTAACCCTAACCCTAACCCTAACCCATACCCTACGCCGTACCCGCACCCCTCCCCGAACCCGTACACTAATCCGTACCCTAACCCTAACCCTGAGCCTAACCCTAACCCTAGGCTACCCTTGACTGCTTCTGCCTCCAATAGATTTCCTAAGCACTAGTGTTTTAAGGAACAGCTTAAAAAGAGAATCCTAATGTGATTTCTTTATAATGGGTGTGTTCCTTATCTTATCCTAGTGTCTAAACTCTTCTCCATGGCTGGACCCCCAAATAATATTCCTTTACGTGCTAAGGGGTATCTAGAGAGTGGGATAGGTTTAATAACTACTCTAACCCTAACGCGTACCCTAACCCTAACCCCTACCCTAACCCTAACACGCACCCTATTCCTAACCCGTACCCTAAACCAAGCCCTAACCCTAACACTAACCCTAACCCTAACCCTAACCCATACCCTACGCCGTACCCGCACCCCTCCCCGAACCCGTACCCTAATCCGTACCCTAACCCTAACCCTGAGCCTAACCCTAACCCTAGGCTACCCTTGACTGCTTCTGCCTCCAATAGATTTCCTAAGCACTAGTGTTTTAAGGAACAGCTTAAAAAGAGAATCCTAATGTGATTTCTTTATAATGGGTGTGTTCCTTATCTTATCCCAGTGTCTAAACTCTTCTCCATGGCTGGACCCCCAAATAATATTCCTTTACGTGCTAAGGGGTATCTAGAGAGTGGGATAGCTTTAATAACTACCCTAACCCTAACGCGTACCCTAACCTTAACCCCTACCCTAACCCTACCACGTACCCTAATCCTAACCCGTACCCTAAACCGAGCCCTAACCCTAACACTAACCCTAACCCTAACCCTAACCCATACCCTACGCCGTACCCGCACCCCTCCCCGAACCCGTACCCTAAGCCGTACCCTAAGCCTAACCCTAAGCCTAACCCTAACCCTAGGCTACCCTTGACTGCTTCTGCCTCCAATAGATTTCCTAAGCACTAGTGTTTTAAGGAACAGCTTAAAAAGAGAATCCTAATGTGATTTCTTTATAATGGGTGTGTTCCTTATCTTATCCTAGTGTCTAAACTCTTCTCCATGGCTGGACCCCCAAATAATATTCCTTTACGTGCTAACGGGTATCTAGAGAGTGGGATAGGTTTAATAACTACCCTAACCCTAACGCGTACCCTAACCCTAACCCCTACCCTAACCCTAACACGTACCCTAATCCTAACCCGTACCCTAAACCGAGCCCTAACCCTAACACTAACCCTAACCCTAACCCTAACCCATACCCTACGCCGTACCCGCACCCCTCCCCGAACCCGTACCCTAAGCCGTACCCTAAGCCTAACCCTAAGCCTAACCCTAACCCTAGGCTACCCTTGACTGCTTCTGCCTCCAATAGATTTCCTAAGCACTAGTGTTTTAAGGAACAGCTTAAAAAGAGAATCCTAATGTGATTTCTTTATAATGGGTGTGTTCCTTATCTTATCCCAGTGTCTAAACTCTTCTCCATGGCTGGACCCCCAAATAATATTCCTTTACGTGCTAACGGGTATCTAGAGAGTGGGATAGGTTTAATAACTACCCTAACCCTAACGCGTACCCTAACCCTAACCCCTACCCTAACCCTAACACGTACCCTATTCCTAACCCGTACCGTAAAACGAGCCCTAACCCTAACACTAACCCTAACCCATACCCTACGCCGTACCGGCACCCCTCCCCGAACCCGTACCCTAAGCCGTACCCTGACCCTAACCCTAAGCCTAACCCTAACCCTAGGCTACCCTTGACTGCTTCTGCCTCCAATAGATTTCCTAAGCACTAGTGTTTTAAGGAACAGCTTAAAAAGAGAATCCTAATGTGATTTCTTTATAATGGGTGTGTTCCTTATCTTATCCTAGTGTCTAAACTCTTCTCCATGGCTGGACCCCCAAATAATATTCCTTTACGTGCTAAGGGGTATCTAGAGAGTGGGATAGGTTTAATAACTACCCTAACCCTAACGCGTACCCTAACCCTAACCCCTACCCTAACCCTAACACGTAGCCTAATCCTAACCCGTACCCTAAACTGAGCCCTAACCCTAACACTAACCCAAACCCTAACCCTAACCCATACCCTACGCCGTACCCGCACCCCTCCCCGAACCCGTACCCTAAGCCGTACCCTAAGCCTAACCCTAAGCCTAACCCTAACCCTAGGCTACCCTTGACTAATTCTGCCTCCAATAGATTTCCTAAGCACTAGTGTTTTAAGGAACAGCTTTAAAAGAGAATCCTAATGTGATTTCTTTATAATGGGTGTGTTCCTTATCTTATCCCAGTGTGTAAACTCTTCTCCATGGCTGGACCCCCAAATAATATTCCTTTACGTGCTAAGGGGTATCTAGAGAGTGGGATAGGTTTAATAACTACCCTAACCCTAACGCGTACCCTAACCCTAACCCCTAACCTAACCCTAACACGTACCCTATTCCTAACCCGTACCCTAAACCGAGCCCTAACCCTAACACTAACCCTAACCCTAACCCTAACCCATACCCTACGCCGTACCCGCACCCCTCCCCGAACCCGTACCCTAAGCCGTACCCTGACCCTAACCCTAAGCCTAACCCTAACCCTAGGCTACCCTTGACTGCTTCTGCCTCCAATAGATTTCCTAAGCACTAGTGTTTTAAGGAACAGCTTAAAAAGAGAATCCTAATGTGATTTCTTTATAATGGGTGTGTTCCTTATCTTATCCTAGTGTCTAAACTCCTCCATGGCTGGACCCCCAAATAATATTCCTTTACGTGCTAAGGGGTATCTAGAGAGTGGGATAGGTTTAATAACTACCCTAACCCTAACGCGTACCCTAACCCTAACCCCTACCCTAACCCTAACACGTACCCTATTCCTAACCCGTACCCTAAACCGAGCCCTAACCCTAACACTAATCCTAACCCTAACCCTAACCCATACCCTACGCCGTACCCGCACTCCTCCCCGAACCCGTACCCTAAGCCGTACCCTAAGCCTAACCCTAAGCCTAACCCTAACCCTAGGCTACCCTTGACTGCTTCTGCCTCCAATAGATTTCCTAAGCACTAGTGTTTTAAGGAACAGCTTAAAAAGAGAATCCTAATGTGATTTCTTTATAATGGGTGTGTTCCTTATCTTATCCTAGTGTCTAAACTCTTCTCCATGGCTGGACCCCCAAATAATATTCCTTTACGTGCTAAGGGGTATCTAGAGAGTGGGATAGGTTTAATAACTACTCTAACCCTAACGCGTACCCTAACCCTAACCCCTACCCTAACCCTAACACGCACCCTATTCCTAACCCGTACCCTAAACCAAGCCCTAACCCTAACACTAACCCTAACCCTAACCCTAACCCATACCCTACGCCGTACCCGCACCCCTCCCCGAACCCGTACCCTAATCCGTACCCTAACCCTAACCCTGAGCCTAACCCTAACCCTAGGCTACCCTTGACTGCTTCTGCCTCCAGTAGATTTACTAAGCACTAGTGTTTTAAGGAACAGCTTAAAAAGAGAATCCTAATGTGATTTCTTTATAATGGGTGTGTTCCTTATCTTATCCCAGTGTCTAAACTCTTCTCCATGGCTGGACCCCCAAATAATATTCCTTTACGTGCTAAGGGGTATCTAGAGAGTGGGATAGCTTTAATAACTACCCTAACCCTAACGCGTACCCTAACCTTAACCCCTACCCTAACCCTACCACGTACCCTAATCCTAACCCGTACCCTAAACCGAGCCCTAACCCTAACACTATCCCTAACCCTAACCCTAACCCATACCCTACGCCGTACCCGCACCCCTCCCCGAACCCGTACCCTAAGCCGTACCCTAAGCCTAACCCTAAGCCTAACCCTAACCCTAGGCTACCCTTGACTGCTTCTGCCTCCAATAGATTTCCTAAGCACTAGTGTATTAAGGAACAGCTTAAAAAGAGAATCCTAATGTGATTTCTTTATAATGGGTGTGTTCCTTATCTTATCCTAGTGTCTAAACTCTTCTCCATGGCTGGACCCCCAAATAATATTCCTTTACGTGCTAAGGGGTATCTAGAGAGTGGGATAGGTTTAATAACTACCCTAACCCTAACACGTACCCTAACCCTAACCCCTACCCTAACCCTAACACGTACCCTAATCCTAACCCATACCCGAAACCGAGCCCTAACCCTAACACTAACCCTAACCCTAACCCTAACCAATACCCTACGCCGTACTCGAACCCCTCCCCCAACCCGTACCCTAAGCCGTACCCTAAGCCTAACCCTAACCCTAGGCTACCCTTGACTGCTTCTGCCTCCAATAGATTTCCTAAGCACTAGTGTTTTAAAGAACAGCTTAAAAAGAGAATCCTAATGTGATTTCTTTATAATGGGTGTGTTCCTTATCTTATCCTAGTGTCTAAACCCTTCTCCATGGCTGGACCCCCAAATAATATTCCTTTACGTGCTAAGGGGTATCTAGAGAGTGGGATAGGTTTAATAACTACTCTAACCCTAATGCGTACCCTAACCCTAACCCCTACCCTAACCCTAACACGTACCCTATTCCTAACCCGTACCCTAAACCGAGCCCTAACCCTAACACTAACCCTAACCCTAACCCTAACCCATACCCTACGCCGTACCCGCACCCCTCCCCGAACCCGTACCCTAATCCGTACCCTAACCCTAACCCTGAGCCTAACCCTAACCCTAGGCTACCCTTGACTGCTTCTGCCTCCAATAGATTTCCTAAGCACTAGTGTTTTAAGGAACAGCTTAAAAAGAGAATCCTAATGTGATTTCTTTATAATGGGTGTGTTCCTTATCTTATCCTAGTGTCTAAACTCTTCTCCATGGCTGGACCCCCAAATAATATTCCTTTACGTGCTAAGGGATATCTAGAGAGTGGGATAGGTTTAATAACTACCCTAACCCTAACGCGTACACTAACCCTAACCCCTACCCTAACCCTAACACGTACCCTAATCCTAACCCGTACCCTAAACCGAGCCCTAACCCTAACACTAACCCTAACCCTAAACCTAACCCATACCCTACGCCGTACAGAAACCCCTCCCCGAACCCGTACCCTAAGCCGTACCCTATCCCTAACCCTAAGCCTAGGCTACCCTTGACTGCTTCTGCCTCCAATAGATTTCCTAAGCACTAGTGTTTTAAGGAACAGCTTAAAAAGAGAATCCTAATGTGATTTCTTTATAATGGGTGTGTTCCTTATCTTATCCTAGTGTCTAAACTCTTCTCCATGGCTGGACCCCCAAATAATATTCCTTTACGTGCTAAGGGGTATCTAGAGAGTGGGATAGGTTTAATAACTACCCTAACCCTAACGCGTACCCTAACCCTAACCCCTACCCTAACCCTAACACGTACCCTAATCCTAACCCGTACCCTAAACCGAGCCCTAACCCTAACACTAACCCTAACCCTAAACCTAACCCTAACCCATACCCTACGCCGTACAGAAACCCCTCCCCGAACCCGTACCCTAAGCCGTACCCTAAGCCTAACCCTAACCTTAGGCTACCCTTGACTGCTTCTGCATCCAATAGATTTCCTAAGCACTAGTGTTTTAAGGAACAGCTTAAAAAGAGAATCCTAATGTGATTTCTTTATAATGGGTGTGTTCCTTATCTTATCCCAGTGTCTAAACTCTTCTCCATGGCTGGACCCCCAAATAATATTCCTTTACGTGCTAAGGGGTATCTAGAGAGTGGGATAGGTTTAATAACTACCCTAACCCTTACGTGTACCCTAACCCTAACCCCTACCCTAACCCTAACACGTACCCTAATCCTAAACCGTACCCTAAACAGAGCCCTAACCCTATCACTAACCCTAACCCTAACCCTAACCCATACCCTACGCCGTACCCGCACCCCTCCCCGAACCCGTACCCTAAGCCGTACCCTAAGCCTAACCCTGAGCCTAACCCTAACCCTAGGCTACCCTTGACTGCTTCTGCCTCCAATAGATTTCCTAAGCACTAGTGTTTTAAGGAACAGCTTAAAAAGAGAATCCTAATGTGATTTCTTTATAATGGGTGTGTTCCTTATCTTATCCCAGTGTGTAAACTTTTCTCCATGGCTGAACCCCCAAATAATATTCCTTTACGTGCTAAGGGGTGTCTAGAGAGTGGGATAGGTTTAATAACTACCCTAACCCTAATGCGTACCCTAACCCTAACCCCTACCCTAACCCTAACACGTACCCTATTCCTAACCCGTACCCTAAACCGAGCCCTAACCCTAACACTAACCCTAACCCTAACCCTAACCCATGCCCTACGCCGTACCCGCACCCCTCCCTGAACCCGTACCCTAAGCCGTACCCTAACCCTAACCCTAAGCCTAACCCTAACCCTAGGCTACCCTTGACTGCTTCTGCCTCCAATAGATTTCCTAAGCACTAGTGTTTTAAGGAACAGCTTAAAAAGAGAATCCTAATGTGATTTCTTTATAATGGGTGTGTTCCTTTTCTTATCCTAGTGTCTAAACTCTTCTCCATGGCTGGACCCCCAAATAATATTCCTTTACGTGTTAAGGGGTATCTAGAGAGTGGGATAGGTTTAATAACTACCCTAACCCTAACGCGTACCCTAACCCTAACCCCTACCCTAACCCTAACAAGTACCCTATTCCTAACCCATACCCTGAACCGAGCCCTAACCCTAACACTCACCCTAACCCTAACCCTAACCCATACCCTACGCCGTACCCGCACCCCTCCCCGAACCCGTACCCTAAGCCGTACCCTAAGCCTAACCCTAAGCCTAACCCTAACCCTAGGCTACCCTTGACTGCTTCTGCCTCCAATAGATTTCCTAAGCACTAGTGTATTAAGGAACAGCTTAAAAAGAGAATCCTAATGTGATTTCTTTATAATGGGTGTGTTCCTTATCTTATCCTAGTGTCTAAACTCTTCTCCATGGCTGGACCCCCAAATAATATTCCTTTACGTGCTAAGGGGTATCTAGAGAGTGGGATAGGTTTAATAACTACCCTAACCCTAACACGTACCCTAACCCTAACCCCTACCCTAACCCTAACACGTACCCTAATCCTAACCCATACCCGAAACCGAGCCCTAACCCTAACACTAACCCTAACCCTAACCCTAACCAATACCCTACGCCGTACTCGAACCCCTCCCCCAACCCGTACCCTAAGCCGTACCCTAAGCCTAACCCTAACCCTAGGCTACCCTTGACTGCTTCTGCCTCCAATAGATTTCCTAAGCACTAGTGTTTTAAAGAACAGCTTAAAAAGAGAATCCTAATGTGATTTCTTTATAATGGGTGTATTCCTTATCTTATCCTAGTGTCTAAACCCTTCTCCATGGCTGGACCCCCAAATAATATTCCTTTACGTGCTAAGGGGTATCTAGAGAGTGGGATAGGTTTAATAACTACTCTAACCCTAATGCGTACCCTAACCCTAACCCCTACCCTAACCCTAACACGTACCCTATTCCTAACCCGTACCCTAAACCGAGCCCTAACCCTAACACTAACCCTAACCCTAACCCTAACCCATACCCTACGCCGTACCCGCACCCCTCCCCGAACCCGTACCCTAATCCGTACCCTAACCCTAACCCTGAGCCTAACCCTAACCCTAGGCTACCCTTGACTGCTTCTGCCTCCAATAGATTTCCTAAGCACTAGTGTTTTAAGGAACAGCTTAAAAAGAGAATCCTAATGTGATTTCTTTATAATGGGTGTGTTCCTTATCTTATCCTAGTGTCTAAACTCTTCTCCATGGCTGGACCCCCAAATAATATTCCTTTACGTGCTAAGGGATATCTAGAGAGTGGGATAGGTTTAATAACTACCCTAACCCTAACGCGTACCCTAACCCTAACCCCTACCCTAACCCTAACACGTACCCTAATCCTAACCCGTACCCTAAACCGAGCCCTAACCCTAACACTAACCCTAACCCTAAACCTAACCCATACCCTACGCCGTACAGAAACCCCTCCCCGAACCCGTACCCTAAGCTGTACCCTATCCCTAACCCTAAGCCTAGGCTACCCTTGACTGCTTCTGCCTCCAATAGATTTCCTAAGCACTAGTGTTTTAAGGAACAGCTTAAAAAGAGAATCCTAATGTGATTTCTTTATAATGGGTGTGTTCCTTATCTTATCCTAGTGTCTAAACTCTTCTCCATGGCTGGACCCCCAAATAATATTCCTTTACGTGCTAAGGGGTATCTAGAGAGTGGGATAGGTTTAATAACTACCCTAACCCTAACGCGTACCCTAACCCTAACCCCTACCCTAACCCTAACACGTACCCTAATCCTAACCCGTACCCTAAACCGAGCCCTAACCCTAACACTAACCCTAACCCTAAACCTAACCCTAACCCATACCCTACGCCGTACAGAAACCCCTCCCCGAACCCGTACCCTAAGCCGTACCCTAAGCCTAACCCTAACCTTAGGCTACCCTTGACTGCTTCTGCATCCAATAGATTTCCTAAGCACTAGTGTTTTAAGGAACAGCTTAAAAAGAGAATCCTAATGTGATTTCTTTATAATGGGTGTGTTCCTTATCTTATCCCAGTGTCTAAACTCTTCTCCATGGCTGGACCCCCAAATAATATTCCTTTACGTGCTAAGGGGTATCTAGAGAGTGGGATAGGTTTAATAACTACCCTAACCCTTACGTGTACCCTAACCCTAACCCCTACCCTAACCCTAACACGTACCCTAATCCTAACCCGTACCCTAAACAGAGCCCTAACCCTATCACTAACCCTAACCCTAACCCTAACCCATACCCTACGCCGTACCCGCACCCCTCCCCGAACCCGTACCCTAAGCCGTACCCTAAGCCTAACCCTGAGCCTAACCCTAACCCTAGGCTACCCTTGACTGCTTCTGCCTCCAATAGATTTCCTAAGCACTAGTGTTTTAAGGAACAGCTTAAAGAGAATCCTAATGTGATTTCTTTATAATGGGTGTGTTCCTTATCTTATCCCAGTGTCTAAACTCTTCTCCATGGCTGGACCCCCAAATAATATTCCTTTACGTGCTAAGGGGTATCTAGAGAGTGGGATAGGTTTAATAACTACCCTAACCCTTACGTGTACCCTAACCCTAACCCCTACCCTAACCCTAACACGTACCCTAATCCTAACCCGTACCCTAAACAGAGCCCTAACCCTATCACTAACCCTAACCCTAACCCTAACCCATACCCTACACCGTACCCGCACCCCTCCCCGAACCCGTACCCTAAGCCGTACCCTAAGCCTAACCCTGAGCCTAACCCTAACCCTAGGCTACCCTTGACTGCTTCTGCCTCCAATAGATTTCCTAAGCACTAGTGTTTTAAGGAACAGCTTAAAAAGAGAATCCTAATGTGATTTCTTTATAATGGGTGTGTTCCTTATCTTATCCCAGTGTGTAAACTCTTCTCCATGGCTGGACCCCCAAATAATATTCCTTTACGTGCTAAGGGGTGTCTACAGAGTGGGATAGGTTTAATAACTACCCTAACCCTAATGCGTACCCTAACCCTAACCCCTACCCTAACCCTAACACGTACCCTATTCCTAACCCGTACCCTAAACCGAGCCCTAACCCTAACACTAACCCTAACCCTAACCCTAACCCTAACCCATGCCCTACGCCATACCCGCACCCCTCCCCGAACCCGTACCCTAAGCCGTACCCTAAGCCTAACCCTGAGCCTAACCCTAACCCTAGGCTACCCTTGACTGCTTCTGCCTCCAATAGATTTCCTAAGCACTAGTGTTTTAAGGAACAGCTTAAAAAGAGAATCCTAATGTGATTTCTTTATAATGGGTGTGTTCCTTATCTTATCCCAGTGTGTAAACTCTTCTCCATGGCTGAACCCCCAAATAATATTCCTTTACGTGCTAAGGGGTGTCTAGAGAGTGGGATAGGTTTAATAACTACCCTAACCCTAATGCGTACCCTAACCCTAACCCTAACACGTACCCTATTCCTAACCCGTACCCTAAACCGAGCCCTAACCCTAACACTAACCCTAAACCTAACCCTAACCCATGCCCTACGCCGTACCCGCACCCCTCCCTGAACCCGTACCCTAAGGCGTACCCTAACCCTAACCCTAAGCCTAACCCTAACCCTAGGCTACCCTTGACTGCTTCTGCCTCCAATAGATTTCCTAAGCACTAGTGTTTTAAAGAACAGCTTAAAAAGAGAATCCTAATGTGATTTCTTTATAATGGGTGTGTTCCTTATCTTATCCTAGTGTCTAAACCCTTCTCCATGGCTGGACCCCCAAATAATATTCCTTTACGTGCTAAAGGGTATCTAGAGAGTGGGATAGGTTTAATAACTACTCTAACCCTAATGCGTACCCTAACCCTAACCCCTATCCTAACCCTAACACGTACCCTAATCCTAACCCGTACCCTAAACCGAGCCCTAACCCTAACACTAACCCTAACCCTAACCCAAACCCATACCCTACGCCGTACCCGCACCCCTCCCCGAACCCGTACCCTAATCCGTACCCTAACCCTAACCCTGAGCCTAACCCTAACCCTAGGCTACCCTTGACTGCTTCTGCCTCCAATAGATTTCCTAAGCACTAGTGTTTTAAGGAACAGCTTAAAAAGAGAATCCTAATGTGATTTCTTTATAATGGGTGTGTTCCTTATCTTATCCTAGTGTCTAAACTCTTCTCCATGGCTGGACCCCCAAATAATATTCCTTTACGTGCTAAGGGATATCTAGAGAGTGGGATAGGTTTAATAACTACCCTAACCCTAACGCGTACCCTAACCCTAACCCCTACCCTAACCCTAACACGTACCCTAATCCTAACCCGTACCCTAAACCGAGCCCTAACCCTAACACTAACCCTAAACCTAACCCTAACCCATACACTACGCCGTACAGAAACCCCTCCCCGAACCCGTACCCTAAGCCGTACCCTATCCCTAACCCTAAGCCTAGGCTACCCTTGACTGCTTCTGCCTCCAATAGATTTCCTAAGCACTAGTGTTTTAAGGAACAGCTTAAAAAGAGAATCCTAATGTGATTTCTTTATAATGGGTGTGTTCCTTATCTTATCCTAGTGTCTAAACTCTTCTCCATGGCTGGACCCCCAAATAATATTCCTTTACGTGCTAAGGGGTATCTAGAGAGTGGGATAGGTTTAATAACTACCCTAACCCTAACGCGTACCCTAACCCTAACCCCTACCCTAACCCTAACACGTACCCTATTCCTAACCCGTACCGTAAACCGAGCCCTAACCCTAACACTAACCCTAACCCTAAACCTAACCCTAACCCATACCCTACGCCGTACAGAAACCCCTCCCCGAACCCGTACCCTAAGCCGTACCCTAAGCCTAACGCTAACCTTAGGCTACCCTTGACTGCTTCTGCATCCAATAGATTTCCTAAGCACTAGTGTTTTAAGGAACAGCTTAAAAAGAGAATCCTAATGTGATTTCTTTATAATGGGTGTGTTCCTTATCTTATCCCAGTGTCTAAACTCTTCTCCATGGCTGGACCCCCAAATAATATTCCTTTACGTGCTAAGGGGTATCTAGAGAGTGGGATAGGTTTAATAACTACCCTAACCCTTACGTGTACCCTAACCCTAACCCCTACCCTAACCCTAACACGTACCCTAATCCTAACCCGTACCCTAAACAGAGCCCTAACCCTATCACTAACCCTAACCCTAACCCTAACCCATACCCTACGCCGTACCCGCACCCCTCCCCGAACCCGTACCCTAAGCCGTACCCTAAGCCTAACCCTGAGCCTAACCCTAACCCTAGGCTACCCTTGACTGCTTCTGCCTCCAATAGATTTCCTAAGCACTAGTGTTTTAAGGAACAGCTTAAAAAGAGAATCCTAATGTGATTTCTTTATAATGGGTGTGTTCCTTATCTTATCCCAGTGTGTAAACTCTTCTCCATGGCTGAACCCCCAAATAATATTCCTTTACGTGCTAAGGGGTGTCTAGAGAGTGGGATAGGTTTAATAACTACCCTAACCCTAATGCGTACCCTAACCCTAACCCCTACCCTAACCCTAACACGTACCCTATTCCTAACCCGTACCCTAAACCGAGCCCTAACCCTAACACTAACCCTAACCCTAACCCTAACCCATGCCCTACGCCGTACCCGCACCCCTCCCTGAACCCGTACCCTAAGCCGTACCCTAACTCTAACCCTAAGCCTAACCCTAACCCTAGGCTACCCTTGACTGCTTCTGCCTCCAATAGATTTCCTAAGCACTAGTGTTTTAAGGAACAGCTTAAAAAGAGAATCCTAATGTGATTTCTTTATAATGGGTGTGTTCCTTTTCTTATCCTAGTGTCTAAACTCTTCTCCATGGCTGGACCCCCAAATAATATTCCTTTACGTGCTAAGGGGTATCTAGAGAGTGGGATAGGTTTAATAACTACCCTAACCCTAACGCGTACCCTAACCCTAACCCCTACCCTAACCCTAACACGTACCCTATTCCTAACCCATACCCTGAACCGAGCCCTAACCCTAACACTCACCCTAACCCTAACCCTAACCCATACCCTACGCCGTACCCGCACCCCTCCCCGAACCCGTACCCTAAGCCGTACCGTAACCCTAACCCTAAGCCTAACCCTAACCCTAGGCTACCCTTGACTGCTTCTGCCTCCAATAGATTTCCTAAGCACTAGTGTATTATGGAACAGCTTAAAAAGAGAATCCTAATGTGATTTCTTTATAATGGGTGTGTTCCTTATCTTATCCTAGTGTCTAAACTCTTCTCCATGGCTGGACCCCCAAATAATATTCCTTTACGTGCTAAGGGGTATCTAGAGAGTGGGATAGGTTTAATAACTACCCTAACCCTAACACGTACCCTAACCCTAACCCCTACCCTAACCCTAACACGTACCCTAATCCTAACCCATACCCTAAACCGAGCCCTAACCCTAACACTAACCCTAACCCTAACCCTAACCAATACCCTACGCCGTACTCGAACCCCTCCCCCAACCCGTACCCTAAGCCGTACCCTAAGCCTAACCCTAAGCCTAACCCTAACCCTAGGCTACCCTTGACTGCTTCTGCCTCCAATAGATTTCCTAAGCACTAGTGTTTTAAAGAACAGCTTAAAAAGAGAATCCTAATGTGATTTCTTTATAATGGGTGTGTTCCTTATCTTATCCTAGTGTCTAAACCCTTCTCCATGGCTGGACCCCCAAATAATATTCCTTTACGTGCTAAGGGGTATCTAGAGAGTGGGATAGGTTTAATAACTACTCTAACCCTAACGCGTACCCTAACCCTAACCCCTACCCTAACCCTAACACGTACCCTATTCCTAACCCGTACCCTAAACCGAGACCTAACCCTAACACTAACCCTAACCCTAACCCTAACCCATACCCTACGCCGTACCCGCACCCCTCCCCGAACCCGTACACTAATCCGTACCCTAACCCTAACCCTGAGCCTAACCCTAACCCTAGGCTACCCTTGACTGCTTCTGCCTCCAATAGATTTCCTAAGCACTAGTGTTTTAAGGAACAGCTTAAAAAGAGAATCCTAATGTGATTTCTTTATAATGGGTGTGTTCCTTATCTTATCCTAGTGTCTAAACTCTTCTCCATGGCTGGACCCCCAAATAATATTCCTTTACGTGCTAAGGGATATCTAGAGAGTGGGATAGGTTTAATAACTACCCTAACCCTAACACGTACCCTAATCCTAACCCGTACCCTAAACCGAGCCCTAACCCTAACACTAACCTTAACCCTAACCCATACCCTACGCCGTACAGAAACCCCTCCCCGAACCCGTACCCTAAGCCGTACCCTATCCCTAACCCTAAGCCTAGGCTACCCTTGACTGCTTCTGCCTCCAATAGATTTCCTAAGCACTAGTGTTTTAAGGAACAGCTTAAAAAGAGAATCCTAATGTGATTTCTTTATAATGGGTGTGTTCCTTATCTTATCCTAGTGTCTAAACTCTTCTCCATGGCTGGACCCCCAAATAATATTCCTTTACGTGCTAAGGGGTATCTAGAGAGTGGGATAGGTTTAATAACTACCCTAACCCTTACGTGTACCCTAACCCTAACCCCTACCCTAACCCTAACACGTACCCTAATCCTAACCCGTACCCTAAACAGAGCCCTAACCCTATCACTAACCCTAACCCTAACCCTAACCCATACCCTACGCCGTACCCGCACCCCTCCCCGAACCCGTACCCTAAGCCGTACCCTAAGCCTAACCCTGAGCCTAACCCTAACCCTAGGCTACCCTTGACTGCTTCTGCCTCCAATAGATTTCCTAAGCACTAGTGTTTTAAGGAACAGCTTAAAAAGAGAATCCTAATGTGATTTCTTTATAATGGGTGTGTTCCTTATCTTATCCTAGTGTCTAAACTCTTCTCCATGGCTGGACCCCCAAATAATATTCCTTTACGTGCTAAGGGGTATCTAGAGAGTGGGATAGGTTTAATAACTACCCTAACCCTAACGCGTACCCTAACCCTAACCCCTACCCTAACCCTAACACGTACCCTATTCCTAACCCGTACCCTAAACCGAGCCCTAACCCTAACACTAACCCTAACCCTAAACCTAACCCTAACCCATACCCTACGCCGTACAAAAACCCCTCCCCGAACCCGTACCCTAAGCCGTACCCTAAGCCTAACCCTAACCTTAGGCTACCCTTGACTGCTTCTGCATCCAATAGATTTCCTAAGCACTAGTGTTTTAAGGAACAGCATAAAAAGAGAATCCTAATGTGATTTCTTTATAATGGGTGTGTTCCTTATCTTATCCCAGTGTCTAAACTCTTCTCCATGGCTGGACCCCCAAATAATATTCCTTTACGTGCTAAGGGGTATCTAGAGAGTGGGATAGGTTTAATAACTACCCTAACCCTTACGTGTACCCTAACCCTAACCCCTACCCTAACCCTAACACGTACCCTAATCCTAACCCGTACCCTAAACAGAGCCCTAACCCTATCACTAACCCTAACCCTAACCCTAACCCATACCCTACGCCGTACCCGCACCCCTCCCCGAACCCGTACCCTAAGCCGTACCCTAAGCCTAACCCTGAGCCTAACCCTAACCCTAGGCTACCCTTGACTGCTTCTGCCTCCAATAGATTTCCTAAGCACTAGTGTTTTAAGGAACAGCTTAAAAAGAGAATCCTAATGTGATTTCTTTATAATGGGTGTGTTCCTTATCTTATCCCAGTGTGTAAACTCTTCTCCATGGCTGAACCCCCAAATAATATTCCTTTACGTGCTAAGGGGTGTCTAGAGAGTGGGATAGGTTTAATAACTACCCTAACCCTAATGCGTACCCTAACCCTAACCCCTACCCTAACCCTAACACGTACCCTATTCCTAACCCGTACCCTAAACCGAGCCCTAACCCTAACACTAACCCTAACCCTAACCCTAACCCATGCCCTACGCCGTACCCGCACCCCTCCCTGAACCCGTACCCTAAGCCGTACCCTAACTCTAACCCTAAGCCTAACCCTAACCCTAGGCTACCCTTGACTGCTTCTGCCTCCAATAGATTTCCTAAGCACTAGTGTTTTAAGGAACAGCTTAAAAAGAGAATCCTAATGTGATTTCTTTATAATGGGTGTGTTCCTTTTCTTATCCTAGTGTCTAAACCCTTCTCCATGGCTGGACCCCCAAATAATATTCCTTTACGTGCTAAAGGGTATCTAGAGAGTGGGATAGGTTTAATAACTACTCTAACCCTAATGCGTACCCTAACCCTAACCCCTATCCTAACCCTAACACGTACCCTATTCCTAACCCGTACCCTAAACCGAGCCCTAACCCTAACACTAACCCTAACCCTAACCCAAACCCATACCCTACGCCGTACCCGCACCCCTCCCCGAACCCGTACCCTAATCCGTACCCTAACCCTAACCCTGAGCCTAACCCTAACCCTAGGCTACCCTTGACTGCTTCTGCCTCCAATAGATTTCCTAAGCACTAGTGTTTTAAGGAACAGCTTAAAAAGAGAATCCTAATGTGATTTCTTTATAATGGGTGTGTTCCTTATCTTATCCTAGTGTCTAAACTCTTCTCCATGGCTGGACCCCCAAATAATATTCCTTTACGTGCTAAGGGATATCTAGAGAGTGGGATAGGTTTAATAACTACCCTAACCCTAACGCGTACCCTAACCCTAACCCCTACCCTAACCCTAACACGTACCCTAATCCTAACCCGTACCCTAAACCGAGCCCTAACCCTAACACTAACCCTAAACCTAACCCTAACCCATACACTACGCCGTACAGAAACCCCTCCCCGAACCCGTACCCTAAGCCGTACCCTATCCCTAACCCTAAGCCTAGGCTACCCTTGACTGCTTCTGCCTCCAATAGATTTCCTAAGCACTAGTGTTTTAAGGAACAGCTTAAAAAGAGAATCCTAATGTGATTTCTTTATAATGGGTGTGTTCCTTATCTTATCCTAGTGTCTAAACTCTTCTCCATGGCTGGACCCCCAAATAATATTCCTTTACGTGCTAAGGGGTATCTAGAGAGTGGGATAGGTTTAATAACTACCCTAACCCTAACGCGTACCCTAACCCTAACCCCTACCCTAACCCTAACACGTACCCTATTCCTAACCCGTACCGTAAACCGAGCCCTAACCCTAACACTAACCCTAACCCTAAACCTAACCCTAACCCATACCCTACGCCGTACAGAAACCCCTCCCCGAACCCGTACCCTAAGCCGTACCCTAAGCCTAACGCTAACCTTAGGCTACCCTTGACTGCTTCTGCATCCAATAGATTTCCTAAGCACTAGTGTTTTAAGGAACAGCTTAAAAAGAGAATCCTAATGTGATTTCTTTATAATGGGTGTGTTCCTTATCTTATCCCAGTGTCTAAACTCTTCTCCATGGCTGGACCCCCAAATAATATTCCTTTACGTGCTAAGGGGTATCTAGAGAGTGGGATAGGTTTAATAACTACCCTAACCCTTACGTGTACCCTAACCCTAACCCCTACCCTAACCCTAACACGTACCCTAATCCTAACCCGTACCCTAAACAGAGCCCTAACCCTATCACTAACCCTAACCCTAACCCTAACCCATACCCTACGCCGTACCCGCACCCCTCCCCGAACCCGTACCCTAAGCCGTACCCTAAGCCTAACCCTGAGCCTAACCCTAACCCTAGGCTACCCTTGACTGCTTCTGCCTCCAATAGATTTCCTAAGCACTAGTGTTTTAAGGAACAGCTTAAAAAGAGAATCCTAATGTGATTTCTTTATAATGGGTGTGTTCCTTATCTTATCCCAGTGTGTAAACTCTTCTCCATGGCTGAACCCCCAAATAATATTCCTTTACGTGCTAAGGGGTGTCTAGAGAGTGGGATAGGTTTAATAACTACCCTAACCCTAATGCGTACCCTAACCCTAACCCCTACCCTAACCCTAACACGTACCCTATTCCTAACCCGTACCCTAAACCGAGCCCTAACCCTAACACTAACCCTAACCCTAACCCTAACCCATGCCCTACGCCGTACCCGCACCCCTCCCTGAACCCGTACCCTAAGCCGTACCCTAACTCTAACCCTAAGCCTAACCCTAACCCTAGGCTACCCTTGACTGCTTCTGCCTCCAATAGATTTCCTAAGCACTAGTGTTTTAAGGAACAGCTTAAAAAGAGAATCCTAATGTGATTTCTTTATAATGGGTGTGTTCCTTTTCTTATCCTAGTGTCTAAACTCTTCTCCATGGCTGGACCCCCAAATAATATTCCTTTACGTGCTAAGGGGTATCTAGAGAGTGGGATAGGTTTAATAACTACCCTAACCCTAACGCGTACCCTAACCCTAACCCCTACCCTAACCCTAACACGTACCCTATTCCTAACCCATACCCTGAACCGAGCCCTAACCCTAACACTCACCCTAACCCTAACCCTAACCCATACCCTACGCCGTACCCGCACCCCTCCCCGAACCCGTACCCTAAGCCGTACCGTAACCCTAACCCTAAGCCTAACCCTAACCCTAGGCTACCCTTGACTGCTTCTGCCTCCAATAGATTTCCTAAGCACTAGTGTATTATGGAACAGCTTAAAAAGAGAATCCTAATGTGATTTCTTTATAATGGGTGTGTTCCTTATCTTATCCTAGTGTCTAAACTCTTCTCCATGGCTGGACCCCCAAATAATATTCCTTTACGTGCTAAGGGGTATCTAGAGAGTGGGATAGGTTTAATAACTACCCTAACCCTAACACGTACCCTAACCCTAACCCCTACCCTAACCCTAACACGTACCCTAATCCTAACCCATACCCTAAACCGAGCCCTAACCCTAACACTAACCCTAACCCTAACCCTAACCAATACCCTACGCCGTACTCGAACCCCTCCCCCAACCCGTACCCTAAGCCGTACCCTAAGCCTAACCCTAAGCCTAACCCTAACCCTAGGCTACCCTTGACTGCTTCTGCCTCCAATAGATTTCCTAAGCACTAGTGTTTTAAAGAACAGCTTAAAAAGAGAATCCTAATGTGATTTCTTTATAATGGGTGTGTTCCTTATCTTATCCTAGTGTCTAAACCCTTCTCCATGGCTGGACCCCCAAATAATATTCCTTTACGTGCTAAGGGGTATCTAGAGAGTGGGATAGGTTTAATAACTACTCTAACCCTAACGCGTACCCTAACCCTAACCCCTACCCTAACCCTAACACGTACCCTATTCCTAACCCGTACCCTAAACCGAGCCCTAACCCTAACACTAACCCTAACCCTAACCCTAACCCATACCCTACGCCGTACCCGCACCCCTCCCCGAACCCGTACACTAATCCGTACCCTAACCCTAACCCTGAGCCTAACCCTAACCCTAGGCTACCCTTGACTGCTTCTGCCTCCAATAGATTTCCTAAGCACTAGTGTTTTAAGGAACAGCTTAAAAAGAGAATCCTAATGTGATTTCTTTATAATGGGTGTGTTCCTTATCTTATCCTAGTGTCTAAACTCTTCTCCATGGCTGGACCCCCAAATAATATTCCTTTACGTGCTAAGGGATATCTAGAGAGTGGGATAGGTTTAATAACTACCCTAACCCTAACACGTACCCTAATCCTAACCCGTACCCTAAACCGAGCCCTAACCCTAACACTAACCTTAACCCTAACCCATACCCTACGCCGTACAGAAACCCCTCCCCGAACCCGTACCCTAAGCCGTACCCTATCCCTAACCCTAAGCCTAGGCTACCCTTGACTGCTTCTGCCTCCAATAGATTTCCTAAGCACTAGTGTTTTAAGGAACAGCTTAAAAAGAGAATCCTAATGTGATTTCTTTATAATGGGTGTGTTCCTTATCTTATCCTAGTGTCTAAACTCTTCTCCATGGCTGGACCCCCAAATAATATTCCTTTACGTGCTAAGGGGTATCTAGAGAGTGGGATAGGTTTAATAACTACCCTAACCCTTACGTGTACCCTAACCCTAACCCCTACCCTAACCCTAACACGTACCCTAATCCTAACCCGTACCCTAAACAGAGCCCTAACCCTATCACTAACCCTAACCCTAACCCTAACCCATACCCTACGCCGTACAGAAACCCCTCCCCGAACCCGTACCCTAAGCCGTACCCTAAGCCTAACCCTGAGCCTAACCCTAACCCTAGGCTACCCTTGACTGCTTCTGCCTCCAATAGATTTCCTAAGCACTAGTGTTTTAAGGAACAGCTTATAAAGAGAATCCTAATGTGATTTCTTTATAATGGGTGTGTTCCTTATCTTATCCTAGTGTCTAAACTCTTCTCCATGGCTGGACCCCCAAATAATATTCCTTTACGTGCTAAGGGGTATCTAGAGAGTGGGATAGGTTTAATAACTACCCTAACCCTAACGCGTACCCTAACCCTAACCCCTACCCTAACCCTAACACGTACCCTATTCCTAACCCGTACCCTAAACCGAGCCCTAACCCTAACACTAACCCTAACCCTAAACCTAACCCTAACCCATACCCTACGCCGTACAAAAACCCCTCCCCGAACCCGTACCCTAAGCCGTACCCTAAGCCTAACCCTAACCTTAGGCTACCCTTGACTGCTTCTGCATCCAATAGATTTCCTAAGCACTAGTGTTTTAAGGAACAGCATAAAAAGAGAATCCTAATGTGATTTCTTTATAATGGGTGTGTTCCTTATCTTATCCCAGTGTCTAAACTCTTCTCCATGGCTGGACCCCCAAATAATATTCCTTTACGTGCTAAGGGGTATCTAGAGAGTGGGATAGGTTTAATAACTACCCTAACCCTTACGTGTACCCTAACCCTAACCCCTACCCTAACCCTAACACGTACCCTAATCCTAACCCGTACCCTAAACAGAGCCCTAACCCTATCACTAACCCTAACCCTAACCCTAACCCATACCCTACGCCGTACCCGCACCCCTCCCCGAACCCGTACCCTAAGCCTAACCCTGAGCCTAACCCTAACCCTAGGCTACCCTTGACTGCTTCTGCCTCCAATAGATTTCCTAAGCACTAGTGTTTTAAGGAACAGCTTAAAAAGAGAATCCTAATGTGATTTCTTTATAATGGGTGTGTTCCTTATCTTATCCCAGTGTGTAAACTCTTCTCCATGGCTGAACCCCCAAATAATATTCCTTTACGTGCTAAGGGGTGTCTAGAGAGTGGGATAGGTTTAATAACTACCCTAACCCTAATGCGTACCCTAACCCTAACCCCTACCCTAACCCTAACACGTACCCTATTCCTAACCCGTACCCTAAACCGAGCCCTAACCCTAACACTAACCCTAACCCTAACCCTAACCCATGCCCTACGCCGTACCCGCACCCCTCCCTGAACCCGTACCCTAAGCCGTACCCTAACTCTAACCCTAAGCCTAACCCTAACCCTAGGCTACCCTTGACTGCTTCTGCCTCCAATAGATTTCCTAAGCACTAGTGTTTTAAGGAACAGCTTAAAAAGAGAATCCTAATGTGATTTCTTTATAATGGGTGTGTTCCTTTTCTTATCCTAGTGTCTAAACTCTTCTCCATGGCTGGACCCCCAAATAATATTCCTTTACGTGCTAAGGGGTATCTAGAGAGTGGGATAGGTTTAATAACTACCCTAACCCTAACGCGTACCCTAACCCTAACCCCTACCCTAACCCTAACACGTACCCTATTCCTAACCCATACCCTGAACCGAGCCCTAACCCTAACACTCACCCTAACCCTAACCCTAACCCATACCCTACGCCGTACCCGCACCCCTCCCCGAACCCGTACCCTAAGCCGTACCGTAACCCTAACCGTAAGCCTAACCCTAACCCTAGGCTACCCTTGACTGCTTCTGCCTCCAATAGATTTCCTAAGCACTAGTGTATTAAGGAACAGCTTAAAAAGAGAATCCTAATGTGATTTCTTTATAATGGGTGTGTTCCTTATCTTATCCTAGTGTCTAAACTCTTCTCCATGGCTGGACCCCCAAATAATATTCCTTTACGTGCTAAGGGGTATCTAGAGAGTGGGATAGGTTTAATAACTACCCTAACCCTAACACGTACCCTAAACCTAACCCCTACCCTAACCCTAACACGTACCCTAATCCTAACCCATACCCTAAACCGAGCCCTAACCCTAACACTAAACCTAACCCTAACCCTAACCAATACCCTACACCGTACTCGAACCCCTCCCCCAACCCGTACCCTAAGCCGTACCCTAAGCCTAACCCTAAGCCTAACCCTAACCCTAGGCTACCCTTGACTGCTTCTGCCTCCAATAGATTTCCTAAGCACTAGTGTTTTAAAGAACAGCTTAAAAAGAGAATCCTAATGTGATTTCTTTATAATGGGTGTGTTCCTTATCTTATCCTAGTGTCTAAACCCTTCTCCATGGCTGGACCCCCAAATAATATTCCTTTACGTGCTAAGGGGTATCTAGAGAGTGGGATAGGTTTAATAACTACCCTAACCCTAACGCGTACCCTAACCCTAACCCCTACCCTAACCCTAACACGTACCCTAATCCTAACCCGTACCCTAAACCGAGCCCTAACCCTAACACTAACCCTAACCCTAAACCTAACCCTAACCCATACCCTACGCCGTACAGAAACCCCTCCCCGAACCCGTACCCTAAGCCGTACCCTAAGCCTAACCCTAACCTTAGGCTACCCTTGACTGCTTCTGCATCCAATAGATTTCCTAAGCACTAGTGTTTTAAGGAACAGCTTAAAAAGAGAATCCTAATGTGATTTCTTTATAATGGGTGTGTTCCTTATCTTATCCCAGTGTCTAAACTCTTCTCCATGGCTGGACCCCCAAATAATATTCCTTTACGTGCTAAGGGGTATCTAGAGAGTGGGATAGGTTTAATAACTACCCTAACCCTTACGTGTACCCTAACCCTAACCCCTACCCTAACCCTAGCACGTACCCTAATCCTAACCCGTACCCTAAACAGAGCCCTAACCCTATCACTAACCCTAACCCTAACCCTAACCCATACCCTACGCCGTACCCGCACCCCTCCCCGAACCCGTACCCTAATCCGTACCCTAACCCTAACCCTGAGCCTAACCCTAACCCTAGGCTACCCTTGACTGCTTCTGCCTCCAATAGATTTCCTAAGCACTAGTGTTTTAAGGAACAGCTTAAAAAGAGAATCCTAATGTGATTTCTTTATAATGGGTGTGTTCCTTATCTTATCCTAGTGTCTAAACTCTTCTCCATGGCTGGACCCCCAAATAATATTCCTTTACGTGCTAAGGGATATCTAGAGAGTGGGATAGGTTTAATAACTACCCTAACCCTAACGCGTACCCTAACCCTAACCCCTACCCTAACCCTAACACGTACCCTAATCCTAACCCGTACCCTAAACCGAGCCCTAACCCTAACACTAACCCTAAACCTAACCCTAACCCATACACTACGCCGTACAGAAACCCCTCCCCGAACCCGTACCCTAAGCCGTACCCTATCCCTAACCCTAAGCCTAGGCTACCCTTGACTGCTTCTGCCTCCAATAGATTTCCTAAGCACTAGTGTTTTAAGGAACAGCTTAAAAAGAGAATCCTAATGTGATTTCTTTATAATGGGTGTGTTCCTTATCTTATCCTAGTGTCTAAACTCTTCTCCATGGCTGGACCCCCAAATAATATTCCTTTACGTGCTAAGGGGTATCTAGAGAGTGGGATAGGTTTAATAACTACCCTAACCCTAACGCGTACCCTAACCCTAACCCCTACCCTAACCCTAACACGTACCCTATTCCTAACCCGTACCGTAAACCGAGCCCTAACCCTAACACTAACCCTAACCCTAAACCTAACCCTAACCCATACCCTACGCCGTACAGAAACCCCTCCCCGAACCCGTACCCTAAGCCGTACCCTAAGCCTAACGCTAACCTTAGGCTACCCTTGACTGCTTCTGCATCCAATAGATTTCCTAAGCACTAGTGTTTTAAGGAACAGCTTAAAAAGAGAATCCTAATGTGATTTCTTTATAATGGGTGTGTTCCTTATCTTATCCCAGTGTCTAAACTCTTCTCCATGGCTGGACCCCCAAATAATATTCCTTTACGTGCTAAGGGGTATCTAGAGAGTGGGATAGGTTTAATAACTACCCTAACCCTTACGTGTACCCTAACCCTAACCCCTACCCTAACCCTAACACGTACCCTAATCCTAACCCGTACCCTAAACAGAGCCCTAACCCTATCACTAACCCTAACCCTAACCCTAACCCATACCCTACGCCGTACCCGCACCCCTCCCCGAACCCGTACCCTAAGCCGTACCCTAAGCCTAACCCTGAGCCTAACCCTAACCCTAGGCTACCCTTGACTGCTTCTGCCTCCAATAGATTTCCTAAGCACTAGTGTTTTAAGGAACAGCTTAAAAAGAGAATCCTAATGTGATTTCTTTATAATGGGTGTGTTCCTTATCTTATCCCAGTGTGTAAACTCTTCTCCATGGCTGAACCCCCAAATAATATTCCTTTACGTGCTAAGGGGTGTCTAGAGAGTGGGATAGGTTTAATAACTACCCTAACCCTAATGCGTACCCTAACCCTAACCCCTACCCTAACCCTAACACGTACCCTATTCCTAACCCGTACCCTAAACCGAGCCCTAACCCTAACACTAACCCTAACCCTAACCCTAACCCATGCCCTACGCCGTACCCGCACCCCTCCCTGAACCCGTACCCTAAGCCGTACCCTAACTCTAACCCTAAGCCTAACCCTAACCCTAGGCTACCCTTGACTGCTTCTGCCTCCAATAGATTTCCTAAGCACTAGTGTTTTAAGGAACAGCTTAAAAAGAGAATCCTAATGTGATTTCTTTATAATGGGTGTGTTCCTTTTCTTATCCTAGTGTCTAAACTCTTCTCCATGGCTGGACCCCCAAATAATATTCCTTTACGTGCTAAGGGGTATCTAGAGAGTGGGATAGGTTTAATAACTACCCTAACCCTAACGCGTACCCTAACCCTAACCCCTACCCTAACCCTAACACGTACCCTATTCCTAACCCATACCCTGAACCGAGCCCTAACCCTAACACTCACCCTAACCCTAACCCTAACCCATACCCTACGCCGTACCCGCACCCCTCCCCGAACCCGTACCCTAAGCCGTACCGTAACCCTAACCCTAAGCCTAACCCTAACCCTAGGCTACCCTTGACTGCTTCTGCCTCCAATAGATTTCCTAAGCACTAGTGTATTATGGAACAGCTTAAAAAGAGAATCCTAATGTGATTTCTTTATAATGGGTGTGTTCCTTATCTTATCCTAGTGTCTAAACTCTTCTCCATGGCTGGACCCCCAAATAATATTCCTTTACGTGCTAAGGGGTATCTAGAGAGTGGGATAGGTTTAATAACTACCCTAACCCTAACACGTACCCTAACCCTAACCCCTACCCTAACCCTAACACGTACCCTAATCCTAACCCATACCCTAAACCGAGCCCTAACCCTAACACTAACCCTAACCCTAACCCTAACCAATACCCTACGCCGTACTCGAACCCCTCCCCCAACCCGTACCCTAAGCCGTACCCTAAGCCTAACCCTAAGCCTAACCCTAACCCTAGGCTACCCTTGACTGCTTCTGCCTCCAATAGATTTCCTAAGCACTAGTGTTTTAAAGAACAGCTTAAAAAGAGAATCCTAATGTGATTTCTTTATAATGGGTGTGTTCCTTATCTTATCCTAGTGTCTAAACCCTTCTCCATGGCTGGACCCCCAAATAATATTCCTTTACGTGCTAAGGGGTATCTAGAGAGTGGGATAGGTTTAATAACTACTCTAACCCTAACGCGTACCCTAACCCTAACCCCTACCCTAACCCTAACACGTACCCTATTCCTAACCCGTACCCTAAACCGAGCCCTAACCCTAACACTAACCCTAACCCTAACCCTAACCCATACCCTACGCCGTACCCGCACCCCTCCCCGAACCCGTACACTAATCCGTACCCTAACCCTAACCCTGAGCCTAACCCTAACCCTAGGCTACCCTTGACTGCTTCTGCCTCCAATAGATTTCCTAAGCACTAGTGTTTTAAGGAACAGCTTAAAAAGAGAATCCTAATGTGATTTCTTTATAATGGGTGTGTTCCTTATCTTATCCTAGTGTCTAAACTCTTCTCCATGGCTGGACCCCCAAATAATATTCCTTTACGTGCTAAGGGATATCTAGAGAGTGGGATAGGTTTAATAACTACCCTAACCCTAACACGTACCCTAATCCTAACCCGTACCCTAAACCGAGCCCTAACCCTAACACTAACCTTAACCCTAACCCATACCCTACGCCGTACAGAAACCCCTCCCCGAACCCGTACCCTAAGCCGTACCCTATCCCTAACCCTAAGCCTAGGCTACCCTTGACTGCTTCTGCCTCCAATAGATTTCCTAAGCACTAGTGTTTTAAGGAACAGCTTAAAAAGAGAATCCTAATGTGATTTCTTTATAATGGGTGTGTTCCTTATCTTATCCTAGTGTCTAAACTCTTCTCCATGGCTGGACCCCCAAATAATATTCCTTTACGTGCTAAGGGGTATCTAGAGAGTGGGATAGGTTTAATAACTACCCTAACCCTTACGTGTACCCTAACCCTAACCCCTACCCTAACCCTAACACGTACCCTAATCCTAACCCGTACCCTAAACAGAGCCCTAACCCTATCACTAACCCTAACCCTAACCCTAACCCATACCCTACGCCGTACAGAAACCCCTCCCCGAACCCGTACCCTAAGCCGTACCCTAAGCCTAACCCTGAGCCTAACCCTAACCCTAGGCTACCCTTGACTGCTTCTGCCTCCAATAGATTTCCTAAGCACTAGTGTTTTAAGGAACAGCTTATAAAGAGAATCCTAATGTGATTTCTTTATAATGGGTGTGTTCCTTATCTTATCCTAGTGTCTAAACTCTTCTCCATGGCTGGACCCCCAAATAATATTCCTTTACGTGCTAAGGGGTATCTAGAGAGTGGGATAGGTTTAATAACTACCCTAACCCTAACGCGTACCCTAACCCTAACCCCTACCCTAACCCTAACACGTACCCTATTCCTAACCCGTACCCTAAACCGAGCCCTAACCCTAACACTAACCCTAACCCTAAACCTAACCCTAACCCATACCCTACGCCGTACAAAAACCCCTCCCCGAACCCGTACCCTAAGCCGTACCCTAAGCCTAACCCTAACCTTAGGCTACCCTTGACTGCTTCTGCATCCAATAGATTTCCTAAGCACTAGTGTTTTAAGGAACAGCATAAAAAGAGAATCCTAATGTGATTTCTTTATAATGGGTGTGTTCCTTATCTTATCCCAGTGTCTAAACTCTTCTCCATGGCTGGACCCCCAAATAATATTCCTTTACGTGCTAAGGGGTATCTAGAGAGTGGGATAGGTTTAATAACTACCCTAACCCTTACGTGTACCCTAACCCTAACCCCTACCCTAACCCTAACACGTACCCTAATCCTAACCCGTACCCTAAACAGAGCCCTAACCCTATCACTAACCCTAACCCTAACCCTAACCCATACCCTACGCCGTACCCGCACCCCTCCCCGAACCCGTACCCTAAGCCTAACCCTGAGCCTAACCCTAACCCTAGGCTACCCTTGACTGCTTCTGCCTCCAATAGATTTCCTAAGCACTAGTGTTTTAAGGAACAGCTTAAAAAGAGAATCCTAATGTGATTTCTTTATAATGGGTGTGTTCCTTATCTTATCCCAGTGTGTAAACTCTTCTCCATGGCTGAACCCCCAAATAATATTCCTTTACGTGCTAAGGGGTGTCTAGAGAGTGGGATAGGTTTAATAACTACCCTAACCCTAATGCGTACCCTAACCCTAACCCCTACCCTAACCCTAACACGTACCCTATTCCTAACCCGTACCCTAAACCGAGCCCTAACCCTAACACTAACCCTAACCCTAACCCTAACCCATGCCCTACGCCGTACCCGCACCCCTCCCTGAACCCGTACCCTAAGCCGTACCCTAACTCTAACCCTAAGCCTAACCCTAACCCTAGGCTACCCTTGACTGCTTCTGCCTCCAATAGATTTCCTAAGCACTAGTGTTTTAAGGAACAGCTTAAAAAGAGAATCCTAATGTGATTTCTTTATAATGGGTGTGTTCCTTTTCTTATCCTAGTGTCTAAACTCTTCTCCATGGCTGGACCCCCAAATAATATTCCTTTACGTGCTAAGGGGTATCTAGAGAGTGGGATAGGTTTAATAACTACCCTAACCCTAACGCGTACCCTAACCCTAACCCCTACCCTAACCCTAACACGTACCCTATTCCTAACCCATACCCTGAACCGAGCCCTAACCCTAACACTCACCCTAACCCTAACCCTAACCCATACCCTACGCCGTACCCGCACCCCTCCCCGAACCCGTACCCTAAGCCGTACCGTAACCCTAACCGTAAGCCTAACCCTAACCCTAGGCTACCCTTGACTGCTTCTGCCTCCAATAGATTTCCTAAGCACTAGTGTATTAAGGAACAGCTTAAAAAGAGAATCCTAATGTGATTTCTTTATAATGGGTGTGTTCCTTATCTTATCCTAGTGTCTAAACTCTTCTCCATGGCTGGACCCCCAAATAATATTCCTTTACGTGCTAAGGGGTATCTAGAGAGTGGGATAGGTTTAATAACTACCCTAACCCTAACACGTACCCTAAACCTAACCCCTACCCTAACCCTAACACGTACCCTAATCCTAACCCATACCCTAAACCGAGCCCTAACCCTAACACTAAACCTAACCCTAACCCTAACCAATACCCTACACCGTACTCGAACCCCTCCCCCAACCCGTACCCTAAGCCGTACCCTAAGCCTAACCCTAAGCCTAACCCTAACCCTAGGCTACCCTTGACTGCTTCTGCCTCCAATAGATTTCCTAAGCACTAGTGTTTTAAAGAACAGCTTAAAAAGAGAATCCTAATGTGATTTCTTTATAATGGGTGTGTTCCTTATCTTATCCTAGTGTCTAAACCCTTCTCCATGGCTGGACCCCCAAATAATATTCCTTTACGTGCTAAGGGGTATCTAGAGAGTGGGATAGGTTTAATAACTACCCTAACCCTAACGCGTACCCTAACCCTAACCCCTACCCTAACCCTAACACGTACCCTAATCCTAACCCGTACCCTAAACCGAGCCCTAACCCTAACACTAACCCTAACCCTAAACCTAACCCTAACCCATACCCTACGCCGTACAGAAACCCCTCCCCGAACCCGTACCCTAAGCCGTACCCTAAGCCTAACCCTAACCTTAGGCTACCCTTGACTGCTTCTGCATCCAATAGATTTCCTAAGCACTAGTGTTTTAAGGAACAGCTTAAAAAGAGAATCCTAATGTGATTTCTTTATAATGGGTGTGTTCCTTATCTTATCCCAGTGTCTAAACTCTTCTCCATGGCTGGACCCCCAAATAATATTCCTTTACGTGCTAAGGGGTATCTAGAGAGTGGGATAGGTTTAATAACTACCCTAACCCTTACGTGTACCCTAACCCTAACCCCTACCCTAACCCTAGCACGTACCCTAATCCTAACCCGTACCCTAAACAGAGCCCTAACCCTATCACTAACCCTAACCCTAACCCTAACCCATACCCTACGCCGTACCCGCACCCCTCCCCGAACCCGTACCCTAATCCGTACCCTAACCCTAACCCTGAGCCTAACCCTAACCCTAGGCTACCCTTGACTGCTTCTGCCTCCAATAGATTTCCTAAGCACTAGTGTTTTAAGGAACAGCTTAAAAAGAGAATCCTAATGTGATTTCTTTATAATGGGTGTGTTCCTTATCTTATCCTAGTGTCTAAACTCTTCTCCATGGCTGGACCCCCAAATAATATTCCTTTACGTGCTAAGGGATATCTAGAGAGTGGGATAGGTTTAATAACTACCCTAACCCTAACGCGTACCCTAACCCTAACCCCTACCCTAACCCTAACACGTACCCTAATCCTAACCCGTACCCTAAACCGAGCCCTAACCCTAACACTAACCCTAAAACTAACCCTAACCCATACCCTACGCCGTACAGAAACCCCTCCCCGAACCCGTACCCTAAGCCGTACCCTATCCCTAACCCTAAGCCTAGGCTACCCTTGACTGCTTCTGCCTCCAATAGATTTCCTAAGCACTAGTGTTTTAAGGAACAGCTTAAAAAGAGAATCCTAATGTGATTTCTTTATAATGGGTGTGTTCCTTATCTTATCCTAGTGTCTAAACTCTTCTCCATGGCTGGACCCCCAAATAATATTCCTTTACGTGCTAAGGGGTATCTAGAGAGTGGGATAGGTTTAATAACTACCCTAACCCTAACGCGTACCCTAACCCTAACCCCTACCCTAACCCTAACACGTACCCTATTCCTAACCCGTACCCTAAACCGAGCCCTAACCCTAACACTAACCCTAACCCTAAACCTAACCCTAACCCATACCCTACGCCGTACAGAAACCCCTCCCCGAACCCGTACCCTAAGCCGTACCCTAAGCCTAACCCTAACCTTAGGCTACCCTTGACTGCTTCTGCATCCAATAGATTTCCTAAGCACTAGTGTTTTAAGGAACAGCTTAAAAAGAGAATCCTAATGTGATTTCTTTATAATGGGTGTGTTCCTTATCTTATCCCAGTGTCTAAACTCTTCTCCATGGCTGGACCCCCAAATAATATTCCTTTACGTGCTAAGGGGTATCTAGAGAGTGGGATAGGTTTAATAACTACCCTAACCCTTACGTGTACCCTAACCCTAACCCCTACCCTAACCCTAACACGTACCCTAATCCTAACCCGTACACTAAACAGAGCCCTAACCCTATCACTAACCCTAACCCTAACCCTAACCCATACCCTACGCCGTACCCGCACCCCTCCCCGAACCCGTACCCTAAGCCGTACCCTAAGCCTAACCCTGAGCCTAACCCTACCCCTAGGCTACCCTTGACTGCTTCTGCCTCCAATAGATTTCCTAAGCACTAGTGTTTTAAGGAACAGTTTAAAAAGAGAATCCTAATGTGATTTCTTTATAATGGGTGTGTTCCTTATCTTATCCCAGTGTGTAAACTCTTCTCCATGGCTGAACCCCCAAATAATATTCCTTTACGTGCTAAGGGGTATCTAGAGAGTGGGATAGGTTTAATAACTACCCTAACCCTAACGCGTACCCTAACCCTAACCCCTACCCTAACCCTAACACGTACCCTAATCCTAACCCGTACCCTAAACCGAGCCCTAACCCTAACACTAACCCTAACCCTAAACCTAACCCTAACCCATACCCTACGCCGTACAGAAACCCCTCCCCGAACCCGTACCCTAAGCCGTACCCTAAGCCTAACCCTAACCTTAGGCTACCCTTGACTGCTTCTGCATCCAATAGATTTCCTAAGCACTAGTGTTTTAAGGAACAGCTTAAAAAGAGAATCCTAATGTGATTTCTTTATAATGGGTGTGTTCCTTATCTTATCCCAGTGTCTAAACTCTTCTCCATGGCTGGACCCCCAAATAATATTCCTTTACGTGCTAAGGGGTATCTAGAGAGTGGGATAGGTTTAATAACTACCCTAACCCTTACGTGTACCCTAACCCTAACCCCTACCCTAACCCTAGCACGTACCCTAATCCTAACCCGTACCCTAAACAGAGCCCTAACCCTATCACTAACCCTAACCCTAACCCTAACCCATACCCTACGCCGTACCCGCACCCCTCCCCGAACCCGTACCCTAATCCGTACCCTAACCCTAACCCTGAGCCTAACCCTAACCCTAGGCTACCCTTGACTGCTTCTGCCTCCAATAGATTTCCTAAGCACTAGTGTTTTAAGGAACAGCTTAAAAAGAGAATCCTAATGTGATTTCTTTATAATGGGTGTGTTCCTTATCTTATCCTTGTGTCTAAACTCTTCTCCATGGCTGGACCCCCAAATAATATTCCTTTACGTGCTAAGGGATATCTAGAGAGTGGGATAGGTTTAATAACTACCCTAACCCTAACGCGTACCCTAACCCTAACCCCTACCCTAACCCTAACACGTACCCTAATCCTAACCCATACCCTAAACCGAGCCCTAACCCTAACACTAAACCTAACCCTAACCCTAACCAATACCCTACGCCGTACTCGAACCCCTCCCCCAACCCGTACCCTAAGCCGTACCCTAAGCCTAACCCTAAGCCTAACCCTAACCCTAGGCTACCCTTGACTGCTTCTGCCTCCAATAGATTTCCTAAGCACTAGTGTTTTAAAGAACAGCTTAAAAAGAGAATCCTAATGTGATTTCTTTATAATGGGTGTGTTCCTTATCTTATCCTAGTGTCTAAACCCTTCTCCATGGCTGGACCCCCAAATAATATTCCTTTACGTGCTAAGGGGTATCTAGAGAGTGGGATAGGTTTAATAACTACCCTAACCCTAACGCGTACCCTAACCCTAACCCCTACCCTAACCCTAACACGTACCCTAATCCTAACCCGTACCCTAAACCGAGCCCTAACCCTAACACTAACCCTAACCCTAAACCTAACCCTAACCCATACCCTACGCCGTACAGAAACCCCTCCCCGAACCCGTACCCTAAGCCGTACCCTAAGCCTAACCCTAACCTTAGGCTACCCTTGACTGCTTCTGCATCCAATAGATTTCCTAAGCACTAGTGTTTTAAGGAACAGCTTAAAAAGAGAATCCTAATGTGATTTCTTTATAATGGGTGTGTTCCTTATCTTATCCCAGTGTCTAAACTCTTCTCCATGGCTGGACCCCCAAATAATATTCCTTTACGTGCTAAGGGGTATCTAGAGAGTGGGATAGGTTTAATAACTACCCTAACCCTTACGTGTACCCTAACCCTAACCCCTACCCTAACCCTAGCACGTACCCTAATCCTAACCCGTACCCTAAACAGAGCCCTAACCCTATCACTAACCCTAACCCTAACCCTAACCCATACCCTACGCCGTACCCGCACCCCTCCCCGAACCCGTACCCTAATCCGTACCCTAACCCTAACCCTGAGCCTAACCCGAACCCTAGGCTACCCTTGACTGCTTCTGCCTCCAATAGATTTCCTAAGCACTAGTGTTTTAAGGAACAGCTTAAAAAGAGAATCCTAATGTGATTTCTTTATAATGGGTGTGTTCCTTATCTTATCCTAGTGTCTAAACTCTTCTCCATGGCTGGACCCCCAAATAATATTCCTTTACGTGCTAAGGGGTATCTAGAGAGTGGGATAGGTTTAATAACTACCCTAACCCTAACGCGTACCCTAACCCTAACCCCTACCCTAACCCTAACAAGTACCCTATTCCTAACCCATACCCTGAACCGAGCCCTAACCCTAACACTCACCCTAACCCTAACCCTAACCCATACCCTACGCCGTACCCGCACCCCTCCCCGAACCCGTACCCTAAGCCGTACCCTAAGCCTAACCCTAAGCCTAACCCTAACCCTAGGCTACCCTTGACTGCTTCTGCCTCCAATAGATTTCCTAAGCACTAGTGTATTAAGGAACAGCTTAAAAAGAGAATCCTAATGTGATTTCTTTATAATGGGTGTGTTCCTTATCTTATCCTAGTGTCTAAACTCTTCTCCATGGCTGGACCCCCAAATAATATTCCTTTACGTGCTAAGGGGTATCTAGAGAGTGGGATAGGTTTAATAACTACCCTAACCCTAACACGTACCCTAACCCTAACCCCTACCCTAACCCTAACACGTACCCTAATCCTAACCCATACCCGAAACCGAGCCCTAACCCTAACACTAACCCTAACCCTAACCCTAACCAATACCCTACGCCGTACTCGAACCCCTCCCCCAACCCGTACCCTAAGCCGTACCCTAAGCCTAACCCTAACCCTAGGCTACCCTTGACTGCTTCTGCCTCCAATAGATTTCCTAAGCACTAGTGTTTTAAAGCACAGCTTAAAAAGAGAATCCTAATGTGATTTCTTTATAATGGGTGTGTTCCTTATCTTATCCTAGTGTCTAAACCCTTCTCCATGGCTGGACCCCCAAATAATATTCCTTTACGTGCTAAGGGGTATCTAGAGAGTGGGATAGGTTTAATAACTACTCTAACCCTAATGCGTACCCTAACCCTAACCCCTACCCTAACCCTAACACGTACCCTATTCCTAACCCGTACCCTAAACCGAGCCCTAACCCTAACACTAACCCTAACCCTAACCCTAACCCATACCCTACGCCGTACCCGCACCCCTCCCCGAACCCGTACCCTAATCCGTACCCTAACCCTAACCCTGAGCCTAACCCTAACCCTAGGCTACCCTTGACTGCTTCTGCCTCCAATAGATTTCCTAAGCACTAGTGTTTTAAGGAACAGCTTAAAAAGAGAATCCTAATGTGATTTCTTTATAATGGGTGTGTTCCTTATCTTATCCTAGTGTCTAAACTCTTCTCCATGGCTGGACCCCCAAATAATATTCCTTTACGTGCTAAGGGATATCTAGAGAGTGGGATAGGTTTAATAACTACCCTAACCCTAACGCGTACCCTAACCCTAACCCCTACCCTAACCCTAACACGTACCCTAATCCTAACCCGTACCCTAAACCGAGCCCTAACCTTAACACTAACCCTAACCCTAAACCTAACCCATACCCTACGCCGTACAGAAACCCCTCCCCGAACCCGTACCCTAAGCCGTACCCTATCCCTAACCCTAAGCCTAGGCTACCCTTGACTGCTTCTGCCTCCAATAGATTTCCTAAGCACTAGTGTTTTAAGGAACAGCTTAAAAAGAGAATCCTAATGTGATTTCTTTATAATGGGTGTGTTCCTTATCTTATCCTAGTGTCTAAACTCTTCTCCATGGCTGGACCCCCAAATAATATTCCTTTACGTGCTAAGGGGTATCTAGAGAGTGGGATAGGTTTAATAACTACCCTAACCCTAACGCGTACCCTAACCCTAACCCCTACCCTAACCCTAACACGTACCCTAATCCTAACCCGTACCCTAAACCGAGCCCTAACCCTAACACTAACCCTAACCCTAAACCTAACCCTAACCCATACCCTACGCCGTACAGAAACCCCTCCCCGAACCCGTACCCTAAGCCGTACCCTAAGCCTAACCCTAACCTTAGGCTACCCTTGACTGCTTCTGCATCCAATAGATTTCCTAAGCACTAGTGTTTTAAGGAACAGCTTAAAAAGAGAATCCTAATGTGATTTCTTTATAATGGGTGTGTTCCTTATCTTATCCCAGTGTCTAAACTCTTCTCCATGGCTGGACCCCCAAATAATATTCCTTTACGTGCTAAGGGGTATCTAGAGAGTGGGATAGGTTTAATAACTACCCTAACCCTTACGTGTACCCTTACCCTAACCCCTACCCTAACCCTAACACGTACCCTAATCCTAAACCGTACCCTAAACAGAGCCCTAACCCTATCACTAACCCTAACCCTAACCCTAACCCATACCCAACGCCGTACCCGCACCCCTCCCCGAACCCGTACCCTAAGCCGTACCCTAAGCCTAACCCTGAGCCTAACCCTAACCCTAGGCTACCCTTGACTGCTTCTGCCTCCAATAGATTTCCTAAGCACTAGTGTTTTAAGGAACAGCTTAAAAAGAGAATCCTAATGTGATTTCTTTATAATGGGTGTGTTCCTTATCTTATCCCAGTGTGTAAACTTTTCTCCATGGCTGAACCCCCAAATAATATTCCTTTACGTGCTAAGGGGTGTCTAGAGAGTGGGATAGGTTTAATAACTACCCTAACCCTAATGCGTACCCTAACCCTAACCCCTACCCTAACCCTAACACGTACCCTATTCCTAACCCGTACCCTAAACCGAGCCCTAACCCTAACACTAACCCTAACCCTAACCCTAACCCATGCCCTACGCCGTACCCGCACCCCTCCCTGAACCCGTACCCTAAGCCGTACCCTAACCCTAACCCTAAGCCTAACCCTAACCCTAGGCTACCCTTGACTGCTTCTGCCTCCAATAGATTTCCTAAGCACTAGTGTATTAAGGAACAGCTTAAAAAGAGAATCCTAATGTGATTTCTTTATAATGGGTGTGTTCCTTATCTTATCCTAGTGTCTAAACTCTTCTCCATGGCTGGACCCCCAAATAATATTCCTTTACGTGCTAAGGGGTATCTAGAGAGTGGGATAGGTTTAATAACTACCCTAACCCTAACACGTACCCTAACCCTAACCCCTACCCTAACCCTAACACGTACCCTAATCCTAACCCATACCCGAAACCGAGCCCTAACCCTAACACTAACCCTAACCCTAACCCTAACCAATACCCTACGCCGTACTCGAACCCCTCCCCCAACCCGTACCCTAAGCCGTACCCTAAGCCTAACCCTAACCCTAGGCTACCCTTGACTGCTTCTGCCTCCAATAGATTTCCTAAGCACTAGTGTTTTAAAGAACAGCTTAAAAAGAGAATCCTAATGTGATTTCTTTATAATGGGTGTATTCCTTATCTTATCCTAGTGTCTAAACCCTTCTCCATGGCTGGACCCCCAAATAATATTCCTTTACGTGCTAAGGGGTATCTAGAGAGTGGGATAGGTTTAATAACTACTCTAACCCTAATGCGTACCCTAACCCTAACCCCTACCCTAACCCTAACACGTACCCTATTCCTAACCCGTACCCTAAACCGAGCCCTAACCCTAACACTAACCCTAACCCTAACCCTAACCCATACCCTACGCCGTACCCGCACCCCTCCCCGAACCCGTACCCTAATCCGTACCCTAACCCTAACCCTGAGCCTAACCCTAACCCTAGGCTACCCTTGACTGCTTCTGCCTCCAATAGATTTCCTAAGCACTAGTGTTTTAAGGAACAGCTTAAAAAGAGAATCCTAATGTGATTTCTTTATAATGGGTGTGTTCCTTATCTTATCCTAGTGTCTAAACTCTTCTCCATGGCTGGACCCCCAAATAATATTCCTTTACGTGCTAAGGGATATCTAGAGAGTGGGATAGGTTTAATAACTACCCTAACCCTAACGCGTACCCTAACCCTAACCCCTACCCTAACCCTAACACGTACCCTAATCCTAACCCGTACCCTAAACCGAGCCCTAACCCTAACACTAACCCTAACCCTAAACCTAACCCATACCCTACGCCGTACAGAAACCCCTCCCCGAACCCGTACCCTAAGCCGTACCCTATCCCTAACCCTAAGCCTAGGCTACCCTTGACTGCTTCTGCCTCCAATAGATTTCCTAAGCACTAGTGTTTTAAGGAACAGCTTAAAAAGAGAATCCTAATGTGATTTCTTTATAATGGGTGTGTTCCTTATCTTATCCTAGTGTCTAAACTCTTCTCCATGGCTGGACCCCCAAATAATATTCCTTTACGTGCTAAGGGGTATCTAGAGAGTGGGATAGGTTTAATAACTACCCTAACCCTAACGCGTACCCTAACCCTAACCCCTACCCTAACCCTAACACGTACCCTAATCCTAACCCGTACCCTAAACCGAGCCCTAACCCTAACACTAACCCTAACCCTAAACCTAACCCTAACCCATACCCTACGCCGTACAGAAACCCCTCCCCGAACCCCTACCCTAAGCCGTACCCTAAGCCTAACCCTAACCTTAGGCTACCCTTGACTGCTTCTGCATCCAATAGATTTCCTAAGCACTAGTGTTTTAAGGAACAGCTTAAAAAGAGAATCCTAATGTGATTTCTTTATAATGGGTGTGTTCCTTATCTTATCCCAGTGTCTAAACTCTTCTCCATGGCTGGACCCCCAAATAATATTCCTTTACGTGCTAAGGGGTATCTAGAGAGTGGGATAGGTTTAATAACTACCCTAACCCTTACGTGTACCCTAACCCTAACCCCTACCCTAACCCTAACACGTACCCTAATCCTAACCCGTACCCTAAACAGAGCCCTAACCCTATCACTAACCCTAACCCTAACCCTAACCCATACCCTACGCCGTACCCGCACCCCTCCCCGAACCCGTACCCTAAGCCGTACCCTAAGCCTAACCCTGAGCCTAACCCTAACCCTAGGCTACCCTTGACTGCTTCTGCCTCCAATAGATTTCCTAAGCACTAGTGTTTTAAGGAACAGCTTAAAGAGAATCCTAATGTGATTTCTTTATAATGGGTGTGTTCCTTATCTTATCCCAGTGTCTAAACTCTTCTCCATGGCTGGACCCCCAAATAATATTCCTTTACGTGCTAAGGGGTATCTAGAGAGTGGGATAGGTTTAATAACTACCCTAACCCTTACGTGTACCCTAACCCTAACCCCTACCCTAACCCTAACACGTACCCTAATCCTAACCCGTACCCTAAACAGAGCCCTAACCCTATCACTAACCCTAACCCTAACCCTAACCCATACCCTACACCGTACCCGCACCCCTCCCCGAACCCGTACCCTAAGCCGTACCCTAAGCCTAACCCTGAGCCTAACCCTAACCCTAGGCTACCCTTGACTGCTTCTGCCTCCAATAGATTTCCTAAGCACTAGTGTTTTAAGGAACAGCTTAAAAAGAGAATCCTAATGTGATTTCTTTATAATGGGTGTGTTCCTTATCTTATCCCAGTGTGTAAACTCTTCTCCATGGCTGGACCCCCAAATAATATTCCTTTACGTGCTAAGGGGTGTCTAGAGAGTGGGATAGGTTTAATAACTACCCTAACCCTAATGCGTACCCTAACCCTAACCCCTACCCTAACCCTAACACGTACCCTATTCCTAACCCGTACCCTAAACCGAGCCCTAACCCTAACACTAACCCTAACCCTAACCCTAACCCATGCCCTACGCCATACCCGCACCCCTCCCCGAACCCGTACCCTAAGCCGTACCCTAAGCCTAACCCTGAGCCTAACCCTAACCCTAGGCTACCCTTGACTGCTTCTGCCTCCAATAGATTTCCTAAGCACTAGTGTTTTAAGGAACAGCTTAAAAAGAGAATCCTAATGTGATTTCTTTATAATGGGTGTGTTCCTTATCTTATCCCAGTGTGTAAACTCTTCTCCATGGCTGAACCCCCAAATAATATTCCTTTACGTGCTAAGGGGTGTCTAGAGAGTGGGATAGGTTTAATAACTACCCTAACCCTAATGCGTACCCTAACCCTAACCCTAACACGTACCCTATTCCTAACCCGTACCCTAAACCGAGCCCTAACCCTAACACTAACCCTAAACCTAACCCTAACCCATGCCCTACGCCGTACCCGCACCCCTCCCTGAACCCGTACCCTAAGGCGTACCCTAACCCTAACCCTAAGCCTAACCCTAACCCTAGGCTACCCTTGACTGCTTCTGCCTCCAATAGATTTCCTAAGCACTAGTGTTTTAAAGAACAGCTTAAAAAGAGAATCCTAATGTGATTTCTTTATAATGGGTGTGTTCCTTATCTTATCCTAGTGTCTAAACCCTTCTCCATGGCTGGACCCCCAAATAATATTCCTTTACGTGCTAAAGGGTATCTAGAGAGTGGGATAGGTTTAATAACTACTCTAACCCTAATGCGTACCCTAACCCTAACCCCTATCCTAACCCTAACACGTACCCTATTCCTAACCCGTACCCTAAACCGAGCCCTAACCCTAACACTAACCCTAACCCTAACCCAAACCCATACCCTACGCCGTACCCGCACCCCTCCCCGAACCCGTACCCTAATCCGTACCCTAACCCTAACCCTGAGCCTAACCCTAACCCTAGGCTACCCTTGACTGCTTCTGCCTCCAATAGATTTCCTAAGCACTAGTGTTTTAAGGAACAGCTTAAAAAGAGAATCCTAATGTGATTTCTTTATAATGGGTGTGTTCCTTATCTTATCCTAGTGTCTAAACTCTTCTCCATGGCTGGACCCCCAAATAATATTCCTTTACGTGCTAAGGGATATCTAGAGAGTGGGATAGGTTTAATAACTACCCTAACCCTAACGCGTACCCTAACCCTAACCCCTACCCTAACCCTAACACGTACCCTAATCCTAACCCGTACCCTAAACCGAGCCCTAACCCTAACACTAACCCTAAACCTAACCCTAACCCATACACTACGCCGTACAGAAACGCCTCCCCGAACCCGTACCCTAAGCCGTACCCTATCCCTAACCCTAAGCCTAGGCTACCCTTGACTGCTTCTGCCTCCAATAGATTTCCTAAGCACTAGTGTTTTAAGGAACAGCTTAAAAAGAGAATCCTAATGTGATTTCTTTATAATGGGTGTGTTCCTTATCTTATCCTAGTGTCTAAACTCTTCTCCATGGCTGGACCCCCAAATAATATTCCTTTACGTGCTAAGGGGTATCTAGAGAGTGGGATAGGTTTAATAACTACCCTAACCCTAACGCGTACCCTAACCCTAACCCCTACCCTAACCCTAACACGTACCCTATTCCTAACCCGTACCGTAAACCGAGCCCTAACCCTAACACTAACCCTAACCCTAAACCTAACCCTAACCCATACCCTACGCCGTACAGAAACCCCTCCCCGAACCCGTACCCTAAGCCGTACCCTAAGCCTAACCCTAACCTTAGGCTACCCTTGACTGCTTCTGCATCCAATAGATTTCCTAAGCACTAGTGTTTTAAGGAACAGCTTAAAAAGAGAATCCTAATGTGATTTCTTTATAATGGGTGTGTTCCTTATCTTATCCCAGTGTCTAAACTCTTCTCCATGGCTGGACCCCCAAATAATATTCCTTTACGTGCTAAGGGGTATCTAGAGAGTGGGATAGGTTTAATAACTACCCTAACCCTTACGTGTACCCTAACCCTAACCCCTACCCTAACCCTAACACGTACCCTAATCCTAACCCGTACCCTAAACAGAGCCCTAACCCTATCACTAACCCTAACCCTAACCCTAACCCATACCCTACGCCGTACCCGCACCCCTCCCCGAACCCGTACCCTAAGCCGTACCCTAAGCCTAACCCTGAGCCTAACCCTAACCCTAGGCTACCCTTGACTGCTTCTGCCTCCAATAGATTTCCTAAGCACTAGTGTTTTAAGGAACAGCTTAAAAAGAGAATCCTAATGTGATTTCTTTATAATGGGTGTGTTCCTTATCTTATCCCAGTGTGTAAACTCTTCTCCATGGCTGAACCCCCAAATAATATTCCTTTACGTGCTAAGGGGTGTCTAGAGAGTGGGATAGGTTTAATAACTACCCTAACCCTAATGCGTACCCTAACCCTAACCCCTACCCTAACCCTAACACGTACCCTATTCCTAACCCGTACCCTAAACCGAGCCCTAACCCTAACACTAACCCTAACCCTAACCCTAACCCATGCCCTACGCCGTACCCGCACCCCTCCCTGAACCCGTACCCTAAGCCGTACCCTAACTCTAACCCTAAGCCTAACCCTAACCCTAGGCTACCCTTGACTGCTTCTGCCTCCAATAGATTTCCTAAGCACTAGTGTTTTAAGGAACAGCTTAAAAAGAGAATCCTAATGTGATTTCTTTATAATGGGTGTGTTCCTTTTCTTATCCTAGTGTGTAAACTCTTCTCCATGGCTGGACCCCCAAATAATATTCCTTTACGTGCTAAGGGGTATCTAGAGAGTGGGATAGGTTTAATAACTACCCTAACCCTAACGCGTACCCTAACCCTAACCCCTACCCTAACCCTAACACGTACCCTATTCCTAACCCATACCCTGAACCGAGCCCTAACCCTAACACTCACCCTAACCCTAACCCTAACCCATACCCTACGCCGTACCCGCACCCCTCCCCGAACCCGTACCCTAAGCCGTACCGTAACCCTAACCCTAAGCCTAACCCTAACCCTAGGCTACCCTTGACTGCTTCTGCCTCCAATAGATTTCCTAAGCACTAGTGTATTATGGAACAGCTTAAAAAGAGAATCCTAATGTGATTTCTTTATAATGGGTGTGTTCCTTATCTTATCCTAGTGTCTAAACTCTTCTCCATGGCTGGACCCCCAAATAATATTCCTTTACGTGCTAAGGGGTATCTAGAGAGTGGGATAGGTTTAATAACTACCCTAACCCTAACACGTACCCTAACCCTAACCCCTACCCTAACCCTAACACGTACCCTAATCCTAACCCATACCCTAAACCGAGCCCTAACCCTAACACTAACCCTAACCCTAACCCTAACCAATACCCTACGCCGTACTCGAACCCCTCCCCCAACCCGTACCCTAAGCCGTACCCTAAGCCTAACCCTAAGCCTAACCCTAACCCTAGGCTACCCTTGACTGCTTCTGCCTCCAATAGATTTCCTAAGCACTAGTGTTTTAAAGAACAGCTTAAAAAGAGAATCCTAATGTGATTTCTTTATAATGGGTGTGTTCCTTATCTTATCCTAGTGTCTAAACCCTTCTCCATGGCTGGACCCCCAAATAATATTCCTTTACGTGCTAAGGGGTATCTAGAGAGTGGGATAGGTTTAATAACTACTCTAACCCTAACGCGTACCCTAACCCTAACCCCTACCCTAACCCTAACACGTACCCTATTCCTAACCCGTACCCTAAACCGAGCCCTAACCCTAACACTAACCCTAACCCTAACCCTAACCCATACCCTACGCCGTACCCGCACCCCTCCCCGAACCCGTACACTAATCCGTACCCTAACCCTAACCCTGAGCCTAACCCTAACCCTAGGCTACCCTTGACTGCTTCTGCCTCCAATAGATTTCCTAAGCACTAGTGTTTTAAGGAACAGCTTAAAAAGAGAATCCTAATGTGATTTCTTTATAATGGGTGTGTTCCTTATCTTATCCTAGTGTCTAAACTCTTCTCCATGGCTGGACCCCCAAATAATATTCCTTTACGTGCTAAGGGATATCTAGAGAGTGGGATAGGTTTAATAACTACCCTAACCCTAACACGTACCCTAATCCTAACCCGTACCCTAAACCGAGCCCTAACCCTAACACTAACCTTAACCCTAACCCATACCCTACGCCGTACAGAAACCCCTCCCCGAACCCGTACCCTAAGCCGTACCCTATCCCTAACCCTAAGCCTAGGCTACCCTTGACTGCTTCTGCCTCCAATAGATTTCCTAAGCACTAGTGTTTTAAGGAACAGCTTAAAAAGAGAATCCTAATGTGATTTCTTTATAATGGGTGTGTTCCTTATCTTATCCTAGTGTCTAAACTCTTCTCCATGGCTGGACCCCCAAATAATATTCCTTTACGTGCTAAGGGGTATCTAGAGAGTGGGATAGGTTTAATAACTACCCTAACCCTTACGTGTACCCTAACCCTAACCCCTACCCTAACCCTAACACGTACCCTAATCCTAACCCGTACCCTAAACAGAGCCCTAACCCTATCACTAACCCTAACCCTAACCCTAACCCATACCCTACGCCGTACCCGCACCCCTCCCCGAACCCGTACCCTAAGCCGTACCCTAAGCCTAACCCTGAGCCTAACCCTAACCCTAGGCTACCCTTGACTGCTTCTGCCTCCAATAGATTTCCTAAGCACTAGTGTTTTAAGGAACAGCTTAAAAAGAGAATCCTAATGTGATTTCTTTATAATGGGTGTGTTCCTTATCTTATCCTAGTGTCTAAACTCTTCTCCATGGCTGGACCCCCAAATAATATTCCTTTACGTGCTAAGGGGTATCTAGAGAGTGGGATAGGTTTAATAACTACCCTAACCCTAACGCGTACCCTAACCCTAACCCCTACCCTAACCCTAACACGTACCCTATTCCTAACCCGTACCCTAAACCGAGCCCTAACCCTAACACTAACCCTAACCCTAAACCTAACCCTAACCCATACCCTATGCCGTACAGAAACCCCTCCCCGAACCCGTACCCTAAGCCGTACCCTAAGCCTAACCCTAACCTTAGGCTACCCTTGACTGCTTCTGCATCCAATAGATTTCCTAAGCACTAGTGTTTTAAGGAACAGCATAAAAAGAGAATCCTAATGTGATTTCTTTATAATGGGTGTGTTCCTTATCTTATCCCAGTGTCTAAACTCTTCTCCATGGCTGGACCCCCAAATAATATTCCTTTACGTGCTAAGGGGTATCTAGAGAGTGGGATAGGTTTAATAACTACCCTAACCCTTACGTGTACCCTAACCCTAACCCCTACCCTAACCCTAACACGTACCCTAATCCTAACCCGTACCCTAAACAGAGCCCTAACCCTATCACTAACCCTAACCCTAACCCTAACCCATACCCTACGCCGTACCCGCACCCCTCCCCGAACCCGTACCCTAAGCCGTACCCTAAGCCTAACCCTGAGCCTAACCCTAACCCTAGGCTACCCTTGACTGCTTCTGCCTCCAATAGATTTCCTAAGCACTAGTGTTTTAAGGAACAGCTTAAAAAGAGAATCCTAATGTGATTTCTTTATAATGGGTGTGTTCCTTATCTTATCCCAGTGTGTAAACTCTTCTCCATGGCTGAACCCCCAAATAATATTCCTTTACGTGCTAAGGGGTATCTAGAGAGTGGGATAGGTTTAATAACTACCCTAACCCTAACGCGTACCCTAACCCTAACCCCTACCCTAACACTAACACGTACCCTATTCCTAACCCATACCCTGAACCGAGCCCTAACCCTAACACTCACCCTAACCCTAACCCTAACCCATACCCTACGCCGTACCCGCACCCCTCCCCGAACCCGTACCCTAAGCCGTACTGTAACCCTAACCGTAAGCCTAACCCTAACCCTAGGCTACCCTTGACTGCTTCTGCCTCCAATAGATTTCCTAAGCACTAGTGTATTAAGGAACAGCTTAAAAAGAGAATCCTAATGTGATTTCTTTATAATGGGTGTGTTCCTTATCTTATCCTAGTGTCTAAACTCTTCTCCATGGCTGGACCCCCAAATAATATTCCTTTACGTGCTAAGGGGTATCTAGAGAGTGGGATAGGTTTAATAACTACCCTAACCCTAACACGTACCCTAACCCTAACCCCTACCCTAACCCTAACACGTACCCTAATCCTAACCCATACCCTAAACCGAGCCCTAACCCTAACACTAAACCTAACCCTAACCCTAACCAATACCCTACACCGTACTCGAACCCCTCCCCCAACCCGTACCCTAAGCCGTACCCTAAGCCTAACCCTAAGCCTAACCCTAACCCTAGGCTACCCTTGACTGCTTCTGCCTCCAATAGATTTCCTAAGCACTAGTGTTTTAAAGAACAGCTTAAAAAGAGAATCCTAATGTGATTTCTTTATAATGGGTGTGTTCCTTATCTTATCCTAGTGTCTAAACCCTTCTCCATGGCTGGACCCCCAAATAATATTCCTTTACGTGCTAAGGGGTATCTAGAGAGTGGGATAGGTTTAATAACTACCCTAACCCTAACGCGTACCCTAACCCTAACCCCTACCCTAACCCTAACACGTACCCTAATCCTAACCCGTACCCTAAACCGAGCCCTAACCCTAACACTAACCCTAACCCTAAACCTAACCCTAACCCATACCCTACGCCGTACAGAAACCCCTCCCCGAACCCGTACCCTAAGCCGTACCCTAAGCCTAACCCTAACCTTAGGCTACCCTTGACTGCTTCTGCATCCAATAGATTTCCTAAGCACTAGTGTTTTAAGGAACAGCTTAAAAAGAGAATCCTAATGTGATTTCTTTATAATGGGTGTGTTCCTTATCTTATCCCAGTGTCTAAACTATTCTCCATGGCTGGACCCCCAAATAATATTCCTTTACGTGCTAAGGGGTATCTAGAGAGTGGGATAGGTTTAATAACTACCCTAACCCTTACGTGTACACTAACCCTAACCCCTACCCTAACCCTAGCACGTACCCTAATCCTAACCCGTACCCTAAACAGAGCCCTAACCCTATCACTAACCCTAACCCTAACCCTAACCCATACCCTACGCCGTACCCGCACCCCTCCCCGAACCCGTACCCTAATCCGTACCCTAACCCTAACCCTGAGCCTAACCCTAACCCTAGGCTACCCTTGACTGCTTCTGCCTCCAATAGATTTCCTAAGCACTAGTGTTTTAAGGAACAGCTTAAAAAGAGAATCCTAATGTGATTTCTTTATAATGGGTGTGTTCCTTATCTTATCCTAGTGTCTAAACTCTTCTCCATGGCTGGACCCCCAAATAATATTCCTTTACGTGCTAAGGGATATCTAGAGAGTGGGATAGGTTTAATAACTACCCTAACCCTAACGCGTACCCTAACCCTAACCCCTACCCTAACCCTAACACGTACCCTAATCCTAACCCGTACCCTAAACCGAGCCCTAACCCTAACACTAACCCTAAACCTAACCCTAACCCATACCCTACGCCGTACAGAAACCCCTCCCCGAACCCGTACCCTAAGCCGTACCCTATCCCTAACCCTAAGCCTAGGCTACCCTTGACTGCTTCTGCCTCCAATAGATTTCCTAAGCACTAGTGTTTTAAGGAACAGCTTAAAAAGAGAATCCTAATGTGATTTCTTTATAATGGGTGTGTTCCTTATCTTATCCTAGTGTCTAAACTCTTCTCCATGGCTGGACCCCCAAATAATATTCCTTTACGTGCTAAGGGGTATCTAGAGAGTGGGATAGGTTTAATAACTACCCTAACCCTAACGCGTACCCTAACCCTAACCCCTACCCTAACCCTAACACGTACCCTATTCCTAACCCGTACCCTAAACCGAGCCCTAACCCTAACACTAATCCTAACCCTAAACCTAACCCTAACCCATACCCTACGCCGTACAGAAACCCCTCCCCGAACCCGTACCCTAAGCCGTACCCTAAGCCTAACCCTAACCTTAGGCTACCCTTGACTGCTTCTGCATCCAATAGATTTCCTAAGCACTAGTGTTTTAAGGAACAGCTTAAAAAGAGAATCCTAATGTGATTTCTTTATAATGGGTGTGTTCCTTATCTTATCCCAGTGTCTAAACTCTTCTCCATGGCTGGACCCCCAAATAATATTCCTTTACGTGCTAAGGGGTATCTAGAGAGTGGGATAGGTTTAATAACTACCCTAACCCTTACGTGTACCCTAACCCTAACCCCTACCCTAACCCTAACACGTACCCTAATCCTAACCCGTACCCTAAACAGAGCCCTAACCCTATCACTAACCCTAACCCTAACCCTAACCCATACCCTACGCCGTACCCGCACCCCTCCCCGAACCCGTACCCTAAGCCGTACCCTAAGCCTAACCCTGAGCCTAACCCTAACCCTAGGCTACCCTTGACTGCTTCTGCCTCCAATAGATTTCCTAAGCACTAGTGTTTTAAGGAACAGCTTAAAAAGAGAATCCTAATGTGATTTCTTTATAATGGGTGTGTTCCTTATCTTATCCCAGTGTGTAAACTCTTCTCCATGGCTGAACCCCCAAATAATATTCCTTTACGTGCTAAGGGGTGTCTAGAGAGTGGGATAGGTTTAATAACTACCCTAACCCTAATGCGTACCCTAACCCTAACCCCTACCCTAACCCTAACACGTACCCTATTCCTAACCCGTACCCTAAACCGAGCCCTAACCCTAACACTAACCCTAACCCTAACCCTAACCCATGCCCTACGCCGTACCCGCTCCCCTCCCTGAACCCGTACCCTAAGGCGTACCCTAACCCTAACCCTAAGCCTAACCCTAACCCTAGGCTACCCTTGACTGCTTCTGCCTCCAATAGATTTCCTAAGCACTAGTGTTTTAAGGAACAGCTTAAAAAGAGAATCCTAATGTGATTTCTTTATAATGGGTGTGTTCCTTTTCTTATCCTAGTGTCTAAACTCTTCTCCATGGCTGGACCCCCAAATAATATTCCTTTACGTGCTAAGGGGTATCTAGAGAGTGGGATAGGTTTAATAACTACCCTAACCCTAACGCGTACCCTAACCCTAACCCCTACCCTAACCCTAACACGTACCCTATTCCTAACCCATACCCTGAACCGAGCCCTAACCCTAACACTCACCCTAACCCTAACCCTAACCCATACCCTACGCCGTACCCGCACCCCTCCCCGAACCCGTACCCTAAGCCGTACCGTAACCCTAACCCTAAGCCTAACCCTAACCCTAGGCTACCCTTGACTGCTTCTGCCTCCAATAGATTTCCTAAGCACTAGTGTATTATGGAACAGCTTAAAAAGAGAATCCTAATGTGATTTCTTTATAATGGGTGTGTTCCTTATCTTATCCTAGTGTCTAAACTCTTCTCCATGGCTGGACCCCCAAATAATATTCCTTTACGTGCTAAGGGGTATCTAGAGAGTGGGATAGGTTTAATAACTACCCTAACCCTAACACGTACCCTAACCCTAACCCCTACCCTAACCCTAACATGTACCCTAATCCTAACCCATACCCTAAACCGAGCCCTAACCCTAACACTAACCCTAACCCTAACCCTAACCAATACCCTACGCCGTACTCGAACCCCTCCCCCAACCCGTACCCTAAGCCGTACCCTAAGCCTAACCCTAAGCCTAACCCTAACCCTAGGCTACCCTTGACTGCTTCTGCCTCCAATAGATTTCCTAAGCACTAGTGTTTTAAAGAACAGCTTAAAAAGAGAATCCTAATGTGATTTCTTTATAATGGGTGTGTTCCTTATCTTATCCTAGTGTCTAAACCCTTCTCCATGGCTGGACCCCCAAATAATATTCCTTTACGTGCTAAAGGGTATCTAGAGAGTGGGATAGGTTTAATAACTACTCTAACCCTAATGCGTACCCTAACCCTAACCCCTATCCTAACCCTAACACGTACCCTATTCCTAACCCGTACCCTAAACCGAGCCCTAACCCTAACACTAACCCTAACCCTAACCCAAACCCATACCCTACGCCGTACCCGCACCCCTCCCCGAACCCGTACCCTAATCCGTACCCTAACCCTAACCCTGAGCCTAACCCTAACCCTAGGCTACCCTTGACTGCTTCTGCCTCCAATAGATTTCCTAAGCACTAGTGTTTTAAGGAACAGCTTAAAAAGAGAATCCTAATGTGATTTCTTTATAATGGGTGTGTTCCTTATCTTATCCTAGTGTCTAAACTCTTCTCCATGGCTGGACCCCCAAATAATATTCCTTTACGTGCTAAGGGATATCTAGAGAGTGGGATAGGTTTAATAACTACCCTAACCCTAACGCGTACCCTAACCCTAACCCCTACCCTAACCCTAACACGTACCCTAATCCTAACCCGTACCCTAAACCGAGCCCTAACCCTAACACTAACCCTAAACCTAACCCTAACCCATACCCTACGCCGTACAGAAACCCCTCCCCGAACCCGTACCCTAAGCCGTACCCTATCCCTAACCCTAAGCCTAGGCTACCCTTGACTGCTTCTGCCTCCAATAGATTTCCTAAGCACTAGTGTTTTAAGGAACAGCTTAAAAAGAGAATCCTAATGTGATTTCTTTATAATGGGTGTGTTCCTTATCTTATCCTAGTGTCTAAACTCTTCTCCATGGCTGGACCCCCAAATAATATTCCTTTACGTGCTAAGGGGTATCTAGAGAGTGGGATAGGTTTAATAACTACCCTAACCCTAACGCGTACCCTAACCCTAACCCCTACCCTAACCCTAACACGTACCCTATTCCTAACCCGTACCCTAAACCGAGCCCTAACCCTAACACTAACCCTAACCCTAAACCTAACCCTAACCCATACCCTACGCCGTACAGAAACCCCTCCCCGAACCCGTACCCTAAGCCGTACCCTAAGCCTAACCCTAACCTTAGGCTACCCTTGACTGCTTCTGCATCCAATAGATTTCCTAAGCACTAGTGTTTTAAGGAACAGCTTAAAAAGAGAATCCTAATGTGATTTCTTTATAATGGGTGTGTTCCTTATCTTATCCCAGTGTCTAAACTCTTCTCCATGGCTGGACCCCCAAATAATATTCCTTTACGTGCTAAGGCGTATCTAGAGAGTGGGATAGGTTTAATAACTACCCTAACCCTTACGTGTACCCTAACCCTAACCCCTACCCTAACCCTAACACGTACCCTAATCCTAACCCGTACCCTAAACAGAGCCCTAACCCTATCACTAACCCTAACCCTAACCCTAACCCATACCCTACGCCGTACCCGCACCCCTCCCCGAACCCGTACCCTAAGCCATACCCTAAGCCTAACCCTGAGCCTAACCCTAACCCTAGGCTACCCTTGACTGCTTCTGCCTCCAATAGATTTCCTAAGCACTAGTGTTTTAAGGAACAGCTTAAAAAGAGAATCCTAATGTGATTTCTTTATAATGGGTGTGTTCCTTATCTTATCCCAGTGTGTAAACTCTTCTCCATGGCTGAACCCCCAAATAATATTCCTTTACGTGCTAAGGGGTGTCTAGAGAGTGGGATAGGTTTAATAACTACCCTAACCCTAATGCGTACCCTAACCCTAACCCCTACCCTAACCCTAACACGTACCCTATTCCTAACCCGTACCCTAAACCGAGCCCTAACCCTAACACTAACCCTAACCCTAACCCTAACCCATGCCCTACGCCGTACCCGCACCCCTCCCTGAACCCGTACCCTAAGCCGTACCCTAACTCTAACCCTAAGCCTAACCCTAACCCTAGGCTACCCTTGACTGCTTCTGCCTCCAATAGATTTCCTAAGCACTAGTGTTTTAAGGAACAGCTTAAAAAGAGAATCCTAATGTGATTTCTTTATAATGGGTGTGTTCCTTTTCTTATCCTAGTGTCTAAACTCTTCTCCATGGCTGGACCCCCAAATAATATTCCTTTACGTGCTAAGGCGTATCTAGATAGTGGGATAGGTTTAATAACTACCCTAACCCTAACGCGTACCCTAACCCTAACCCCTACCCTAACCCTAACACGTACCCTATTCCTAACCCATACCCTGAACCGAGCCCTAACCCTAACACTCACCCTAACCCTAACCCTAACCCATACCCTACGCCGTACCCGCACCCCTCCCCGAACCCGTACCCTAAGCCGTACCGTAACCCTAACCCTAAGCCTAACCCTAACCCTAGGCTACCCTTGACTGCTTCTGCCTCCAATAGATTTCCTAAGCACTAGTGTATTAAGGAACAGCTTAAAATGAGAATCCTAATGTGATTTCTTTATAATGGGTGTGTTCCTTATCTTATCCTAGTGTCTAAACTCTTCTCCATGGCTGGACCCCCAAATAATATTCCTTTACGTGCTAAGGGGTATCTAGAGAGTGGGATAGGTTTAATAACTACCCTAACCCTAACACGTACCCTAACCCTAACCCCTACCCTAACCCTAACACGTACCCTAATCCTAACCCATACCCTAAACCGAGCCCTAACCCTAACACTAAACCTAACCCTAACCCTAACCAATACCCTACGCCGTACTCGAACCCCTCCCCCAACCCGTACCCTAAGCCGTACCCTAAGCCTAACCCTAAGCCTAACCCTAACCCTAGGCTACCCTTGACTGCTTCTGCCTCCAATAGATTTCCTAAGCACTAGTGTTTTAAAGAACAGCTTAAAAAGAGAATCCTAATGTGATTTCTTTATAATGGGTGTGTTCCTTATCTTATCCTAGTGTCTAAACCCTTCTCCATGGCTGGACCCCCAAATAATATTCCTTTACGTGCTAAGGGGTATCTAGAGAGTGGGATAGGTTTAATAACTACCCTAACCCTAACGCGTACCCTAACCCTAACCCCTACCCTAACCCTAACACGTACCCTAATCCTAAGCCGTACCCTAAACCGAGCCCTAACCCTAACACTAACCCTAACCCTAAACCTAACCCTAACCCATACCCTACGCCGTACAGAAACCCCTCCCCGAACCCGTACCCTAAGCCGTACCCTAAGCCTAACCCTAACCTTAGGCTACCCTTGACTGCTTCTGCATCCAATAGATTTCCTAAGCACTAGTGTTTTAAGGAACAGCTTAAAAAGAGAATCCTAATGTGATTTCTTTATAATGGGTGTGTTCCTTATCTTATCCCAGTGTCTAAACTCTTCTCCATGGCTGGACCCCCAAATAATATTCCTTTACGTGCTAAGGGGTATCTAGAGAGTGGGATAGGTTTAATAACTACCCTAACCCTTACGTGTACCCTAACCCTAACCCCTACCCTAACCCTAACACGTACCCTAATCCTAACCCGTACACTAAACAGAGCCCTAACCCTATCACTAACCCTAACCCTAACCCTAACCCATACCCTACGCCGTACCCGCACCCCTCCCCGAACCCGTACCCTAAGCCGTACCCTAAGCCTAACCCTGAGCCTAACCCTACCCCTAGGCTACCCTTGACTGCTTCTGCCTCCAATAGATTTCCTAAGCACTAGTGTTTTAAGGAACAGTTTAAAAAGAGAATCCTAATGTGATTTCTTTATAATGGGTGTGTTCCTTATCTTATCCCAGTGTGTAAACTCTTCTCCATGGCTGAACCCCCAAATAATATTCCTTTACGTGCTAAGGGGTATCTAGAGAGTGGGATAGGTTTAATAACTACCCTAACCCTAACGCGTACCCTAACCCTAACCCCTACCCTAACCCTAACACGTACCCTAATCCTAACCCGTACCCTAAACCGAGCCCTAACCCTAACACTAACCCTAACCCTAAACCTAACCCTAACCCATACCCTACGCCGTACAGAAACCCCTCCCCGAACCCGTACCCTAAGCCGTACCCTAAGCCTAACCCTAACCTTAGGCTATCCTTGACTGCTTCTGCATCCAATAGATTTCCTAAGCACTAGTGTTTTAAGGAACAGCTTAAAAAGAGAATCCTAATGTGATTTCTTTATAATGGGTGTGTTCCTTATCTTATCCCAGTGTCTAAACTCTTCTCCATGGCTGGACCCCCAAATAATATTCCTTTACGTGCTAAGGGGTATCTAGAGAGTGGGATAGGTTTAATAACTACCCTAACCCTTACGTGTACCCTAACCCTGACCCCTACCCTAACCCTAGCACGTACCCTAATCCTAACCCGTACCCTAAACAGAGCCCTAACCCTATCACTAACCCTAACCCTAACCCTAACCCATACCCTACGCCGTACCCGCACCCCTCCCCGAACCCGTACCCTAATCCGTACCCTAACCCTAACCCTGAGCCTAACCCTAACCCTAGGCTACCCTTGACTGCTTCTGCCTCCAATAGATTTCCTAAGCACTAGTGTTTTAAGGAACAGCTTAAAAAGAGAATCCTAATGTGATTTCTTTATAATGGGTGTGTTCCTTATCTTATCCTTGTGTCTAAACTCTTCTCCATGGCTGGACCCCCAAATAATATTCCTTTACGTGCTAAGGGATATCTAGAGAGTGGGATAGGTTTAATAACTACCCTAACCCTAACGCGTACCCTAACCCTAACCCCTACCCTAACCCTAACACGTACCCTAATCCTAACCCATACCCTAAACCGAGCCCTAACCCTAACACTAAACCTAACCCTAACCCTAACCAATACCCTACGCCGTACTCGAACCCCTCCCCCAACCCGTACCCTAAGCCGTACCCTAAGCCTAACCCTAAGCCTAACCCTAACCCTAGGCTACCCTTGACTGCTTCTGCCTCCAATAGATTTCCTAAGCACTAGTGTTTTAAAGAACAGCTTAAAAAGAGAATCCTAATGTGATTTCTTTATAATGGGTGTGTTCCTTATCTTATCCTAGTGTCTAAACCCTTCTCCATGGCTGGACCCCCAAATAATATTCCTTTACGTGCTAAGGGGTATCTAGAGAGTGGGATAGGTTTAATAACTACCCTAACCCTAACGCGTACCCTAACCCTAACCCCTACCCTAACCCTAACACGTACCCTAATCCTAACCCGTACCCTAAACCGAGCCCTAACCCTAACACTAACCCTAACCCTAAACCTAACCCTAACCCATACCCTACGCCGTACAGAAACCCCTCCCCGAACCCGTACCCTAAGCCGTACCCTAAGCCTAACCCTAACCTTAGGCTACCCTTGACTGCTTCTGCATCCAATAGATTTCCTAAGCACTAGTGTTTTAAGGAACAGCTTAAAAAGAGAATCCTAATGTGATTTCTTTATAATGGGTGTGTTCCTTATCTTATCCCAGTGTCTAAACTCTTCTCCATGGCTGGACCCCCAAATAATATTCCTTTACGTGCTAAGGGGTATCTAGAGAGTGGGATAGGTTTAATAACTACCCTAACCCTTACGTGTACCCTAACCCTAACCCCTACCCTAACCCTAGCACGTACCCTAATCCTAACCCGTACCCTAAACAGAGCCCTAACCCTATCACTAACCCTAACCCTAACCCTAACCCATACCCTACGCCGTACCCGCACCCCTCCCCGAACCCGTACCCTAATCCGTACCCTAACCCTAACCCTGAGCCTAACCCGAACCCTAGGCTACCCTTGACTGCTTCTGCCTCCAATAGATTTCCTAAGCACTAGTGTTTTAAGGAACAGCTTAAAAAGAGAATCCTAATGTGATTTCTTTATAATGGGTGTGTTCCTTATCTTATCCTAGTGTCTAAACTCTTCTCCATGGCTGGACCCCCAAATAATATTCCTTTACGTGCTAAGGGGTATCTAGAGAGTGGGATAGGTTTAATAACTACCCTAACCCTAACGCGTACCCTAACCCTAACCCCTACCCTAACCCTAACAAGTACCCTATTCCTAACCCATACCCTGAACCGAGCCCTAACCCTAACACTCACCCTAACCCTAACCCTAACCCATACCCTACGCCGTACCCGCACCCCTCCCCGAACCCGTACCCTAAGCCGTACCCTAAGCCTAACCCTAAGCCTAACCCTAACCCTAGGCTACCCTTGACTGCTTCTGCCTCCAATAGATTTCCTAAGCACTAGTGTATTAAGGAACAGCTTAAAAAGAGAATCCTAATGTGATTTCTTTATAATGGGTGTGTTCCTTATCTTATCCTAGTGTCTAAACTCTTCTCCATGGCTGGACCCCCAAATAATATTCCTTTACGTGCTAAGGGGTATCTAGAGAGTGGGATAGGTTTAATAACTACCCTAACCCTAACACGTACCCTAACCCTAACCCCTACCCTAACCCTAACACGTACCCTAATCCTAACCCATACCCGAAACCGAGCCCTAACCCTAACACTAACCCTAACCCTAACCCTAACCAATACCCTACGCCGTACTCGAACCCCTCCCCCAACCCGTACCCTAAGCCGTACCCTAAGCCTAACCCTAACCCTAGGCTACCCTTGACTGCTTCTGCCTCCAATAGATTTCCTAAGCACTAGTGTTTTAAAGCACAGCTTAAAAAGAGAATCCTAATGTGATTTCTTTATAATGGGTGTGTTCCTTATCTTATCCTAGTGTCTAAACCCTTCTCCATGGCTGGACCCCCAAATAATATTCCTTTACGTGCTAAGGGGTATCTAGAGAGTGGGATAGGTTTAATAACTACTCTAACCCTAATGCGTACCCTAACCCTAACCCCTACCCTAACCCTAACACGTACCCTATTCCTAACCCGTACCCTAAACCGAGCCCTAACCCTAACACTAACCCTAACCCTAACCCTAACCCATACCCTACGCCGTACCCGCACCCCTCCCCGAACCCGTACCCTAATCCGTACCCTAACCCTAACCCTGAGCCTAACCCTAACCCTAGGCTACCCTTGACTGCTTCTGCCTCCAATAGATTTCCTAAGCACTAGTGTTTTAAGGAACAGCTTAAAAAGAGAATCCTAATGTGATTTCTTTATAATGGGTGTGTTCCTTATCTTATCCTAGTGTCTAAACTCTTCTCCATGGCTGGACCCCCAAATAATATTCCTTTACGTGCTAAGGGATATCTAGAGAGTGGGATAGGTTTAATAACTACCCTAACCCTAACGCGTACCCTAACCCTAACCCCTACCCTAACCCTAACACGTACCCTAATCCTAACCCGTACCCTAAACCGAGCCCTAACCCTAACACTAACCCTAACCCTAAACCTAACCCATACCCTACGCCGTACAGAAACCCCTCCCCGAACCCGTACCCTAAGCCGTACCCTATCCCTAACCCTAAGCCTAGGCTACCCTTGACTGCTTCTGCCTCCAATAGATTTCCTAAGCACTAGTGTTTTAAGGAACAGCTTAAAAAGAGAATCCTAATGTGATTTCTTTATAATGGGTGTGTTCCTTATCTTATCCTAGTGTCTAAACTCTTCTCCATGGCTGGACCCCCAAATAATATTCCTTTACGTGCTAAGGGGTATCTAGAGAGTGGGATAGGTTTAATAACTACCCTAACCCTAACGCGTACCCTAACCCTAACCCCTACCCTAACCCTAACACGTACCCTAATCCTAACCCGTACCCTAAACCGAGCCCTAACCCTAACACTAACCCTAACCCTAAACCTAACCCTAACCCATACCCTACGCCGTACAGAAACCCCTCCCCGAACCCGTACCCTAAGCCGTACCCTAAGCCTAACCCTAACCTTAGGCTACCCTTGACTGCTTCTGCATCCAATAGATTTCCTAAGCACTAGTGTTTTAAGGAACAGCTTAAAAAGAGAATCCTAATGTGATTTCTTTATAATGGGTGTGTTCCTTATCTTATCCCAGTGTCTAAACTCTTCTCCATGGCTGGACCCCCAAATAATATTCCTTTACGTGCTAAGGGGTATCTAGAGAGTGGGATAGGTTTAATAACTACCCTAACCCTTACGTGTACCCTTACCCTAACCCCTACCCTAACCCTAACACGTACCCTAATCCTAAACCGTACCCTAAACAGAGCCCTAACCCTATCACTAACCCTAACCCTAACCCTAACCCATACCCAACGCCGTACCCGCACCCCTCCCCGAACCCGTACCCTAAGCCGTACCCTAAGCCTAACCCTGAGCCTAACCCTAACCCTAGGCTACCCTTGACTGCTTCTGCCTCCAATAGATTTCCTAAGCACTAGTGTTTTAAGGAACAGCTTAAAAAGAGAATCCTAATGTGATTTCTTTATAATGGGTGTGTTCCTTATCTTATCCCAGTGTGTAAACTTTTCTCCATGGCTGAACCCCCAAATAATATTCCTTTACGTGCTAAGGGGTGTCTAGAGAGTGGGATAGGTTTAATAACTACCCTAACCCTAATGCGTACCCTAACCCTAACCCCTACCCTAACCCTAACACGTACCCTATTCCTAACCCGTACCCTAAACCGAGCCCTAACCCTAACACTAACCCTAACCCTAACCCTAACCCATGCCCTACGCCGTACCCGCACCCCTCCCTGAACCCGTACCCTAAGCCGTACCCTAACCCTAACCCTAAGCCTAACCCTAACCCTAGGCTACCCTTGACTGCTTCTGCCTCCAATAGATTTCCTAAGCACTAGTGTATTAAGGAACAGCTTAAAAAGAGAATCCTAATGTGATTTCTTTATAATGGGTGTGTTCCTTATCTTATCCTAGTGTCTAAACTCTTCTCCATGGCTGGACCCCCAAATAATATTCCTTTACGTGCTAAGGGGTATCTAGAGAGTGGGATAGGTTTAATAACTACCCTAACCCTAACACGTACCCTAACCCTAACCCCTACCCTAACCCTAACACGTACCCTAATCCTAACCCATACCCGAAACCGAGCCCTAACCCTAACACTAACCCTAACCCTAACCCTAACCAATACCCTACGCCGTACTCGAACCCCTCCCCCAACCCGTACCCTAAGCCGTACCCTAAGCCTAACCCTAACCCTAGGCTACCCTTGACTGCTTCTGCCTCCAATAGATTTCCTAAGCACTAGTGTTTTAAAGAACAGCTTAAAAAGAGAATCCTAATGTGATTTCTTTATAATGGGTGTATTCCTTATCTTATCCTAGTGTCTAAACCCTTCTCCATGGCTGGACCCCCAAATAATATTCCTTTACGTGCTAAGGGGTATCTAGAGAGTGGGATAGGTTTAATAACTACTCTAACCCTAATGCGTACCCTAACCCTAACCCCTACCCTAACCCTAACACGTACCCTATTCCTAACCCGTACCCTAAACCGAGCCCTAACCCTAACACTAACCCTAACCCTAACCCTAACCCATACCCTACGCCGTACCCGCACCCCTCCCCGAACCCGTACCCTAATCCGTACCCTAACCCTAACCCTGAGCCTAACCCTAACCCTAGGCTACCCTTGACTGCTTCTGCCTCCAATAGATTTCCTAAGCACTAGTGTTTTAAGGAACAGCTTAAAAAGAGAATCCTAATGTGATTTCTTTATAATGGGTGTGTTCCTTATCTTATCCTAGTGTCTAAACTCTTCTCCATGGCTGGACCCCCAAATAATATTCCTTTACGTGCTAAGGGATATCTAGAGAGTGGGATAGGTTTAATAACTACCCTAACCCTAACGCGTACCCTAACCCTAACCCTAACACGTACCCTAATCCTAACCCGTACCCTAAACCGAGCCCTAACCCTAACACTAACCCTAACCCTAAACCTAACCCATACCCTACGCCGTACAGAAACCCCTCCCCGAACCCGTACCCTAAGCCGTACCCTATCCCTAACCCTAAGCCTAGGCTACCCTTGACTGCTTCTGCCTCCAATAGATTTCCTAAGCACTAGTGTTTTAAGGAACAGCTTAAAAAGAGAATCCTAATGTGATTTCTTTATAATGGGTGTGTTCCTTATCTTATCCTAGTGTCTAAACTCTTCTCCATGGCTGGACCCCCAAATAATATTCCTTTACGTGCTAAGGGGTATCTAGAGAGTGGGATAGGTTTAATAACTACCCTAACCCTAACGCGTACCCTAACCCTAACCCCTACCCTAACCCTAACACGTACCCTAATCCTAACCCGTACCCTAAACCGAGCCCTAACCCTAACACTAACCCTAACCCTAAACCTAACCCTAACCCATACCCTACGCCGTACAGAAACCCCTCCCCGAACCCGTACCCTAAGCCGTACCCTAAGCCTAACCCTAACCTTAGGCTACCCTTGACTGCTTCTGCATCCAATAGATTTCCTAAGCACTAGTGTTTTAAGGAACAGCTTAAAAAGAGAATCCTAATGTGATTTCTTTATAATGGGTGTGTTCCTTATCTTATCCCAGTGTCTAAACTCTTCTCCATGGCTGGACCCCCAAATAATATTCCTTTACGTGCTAAGGGGTATCTAGAGAGTGGGATAGGTTTAATAACTACCCTAACCCTTACGTGTACCCTAACCCTAACCCCTACCCTAACCCTAACACGTACCCTAATCCTAACCCGTACCCTAAACAGAGCCCTAACCCTATCACTAACCCTAACCCTAACCCTAACCCATACCCTACGCCGTACCCGCACCCCTCCCCGAACCCGTACCCTAAGCCGTACCCTAAGCCTAACCCTGAGCCTAACCCTAACCCTAGGCTACCCTTGACTGCTTCTGCCTCCAATAGATTTCCTAAGCACTAGTGTTTTAAGGAACAGCTTAAAGAGAATCCTAATGTGATTTCTTTATAATGGGTGTGTTCCTTATCTTATCCCAGTGTCTAAACTCTTCTCCATGGCTGGACCCCCAAATAATATTCCTTTACGTGCTAAGGGGTATCTAGAGAGTGGGATAGGTTTAATAACTACCCTAACCCTTACGTGTACCCTAACCCTAACCCCTACCCTAACCCTAACACGTACCCTAATCCTAACCCGTACCCTAAACAGAGCCCTAACCCTATCACTAACCCTAACCCTAACCCTAACCCATACCCTACACCGTACCCGCACCCCTCCCCGAACCCGTACCCTAAGCCGTACCCTAAGCCTAACCCTGAGCCTAACCCTAACCCTAGGCTACCCTTGACTGCTTCTGCCTCCAATAGATTTCCTAAGCACTAGTGTTTTAAGGAACAGCTTAAAAAGAGAATCCTAATGTGATTTCTTTATAATGGGTGTGTTCCTTATCTTATCCCAGTGTGTAAACTCTTCTCCATGGCTGGACCCCCAAATAATATTCCTTTACGTGCTAAGGGGTGTCTAGAGAGTGGGATAGGTTTAATAACTACCCTAACCCTAATGCGTACCCTAACCCTAACCCCTACCCTAACCCTAACACGTACCCTATTCCTAACCCGTACCCTAAACCGAGCCCTAACCCTAACACTAACCCTAACCCTAACCCTAACCCATGCCCTACGCCATACCCGCACCCCTCCCCGAACCCGTACCCTAAGCCGTACCCTAAGCCTAACCCTGAGCCTAACCCTAACCCTAGGCTACCCTTGACTGCTTCTGCCTCCAATAGATTTCCTAAGCACTAGTGTTTTAAGGAACAGCTTAAAAAGAGAATCCTAATGTGATTTCTTTATAATGGGTGTGTTCCTTATCTTATCCCAGTGTGTAAACTCTTCTCCATGGCTGAACCCCCAAATAATATTCCTTTACGTGCTAAGGGGTGTCTAGAGAGTGGGATAGGTTTAATAACTACCCTAACCCTAATGCGTACCCTAACCCTAACCCTAACACGTACCCTATTCCTAACCCGTACCCTAAACCGAGCCCTAACCCTAACACTAACCCTAAACCTAACCCTAACCCATGCCCTACGCCGTACCCGCACCCCTCCCTGAACCCGTACCCTAAGGCGTACCCTAACCCTAACCCTAAGCCTAACCCTAACCCTAGGCTACCCTTGACTGCTTCTGCCTCCAATAGATTTCCTAAGCACTAGTGTTTTAAAGAACAGCTTAAAAAGAGAATCCTAATGTGATTTCTTTATAATGGGTGTGTTCCTTATCTTATCCTAGTGTCTAAACCCTTCTCCATGGCTGGACCCCCAAATAATATTCCTTTACGTGCTAAAGGGTATCTAGAGAGTGGGATAGGTTTAATAACTACTCTAACCCTAATGCGTACCCTAACCCTAACCCCTATCCTAACCCTAACACGTACCCTATTCCTAACCCGTACCCTAAACCGAGCCCTAACCCTAACACTAACCCTAACCCTAACCCAAACCCATACCCTACGCCGTACCCGCACCCCTCCCCGAACCCGTACCCTAATCCGTACCCTAACCCTAACCCTGAGCCTAACCCTAACCCTAGGCTACCCTTGACTGCTTCTGCCTCCAATAGATTTCCTAAGCACTAGTGTTTTAAGGAACAGCTTAAAAAGAGAATCCTAATGTGATTTCTTTATAATGGGTGTGTTCCTTATCTTATCCTAGTGTCTAAACTCTTCTCCATGGCTGGACCCCCAAATAATATTCCTTTACGTGCTAAGGGATATCTAGAGAGTGGGATAGGTTTAATAACTACCCTAACCCTAACGCGTACCCTAACCCTAACCCCTACCCTAACCCTAACACGTACCCTAATCCTAACCCGTACCCTAAACCGAGCCCTAACCCTAACACTAACCCTAAACCTAACCCTAACCCATACACTACGCCGTACAGAAACGCCTCCCCGAACCCGTACCCTAAGCCGTACCCTATCCCTAACCCTAAGCCTAGGCTACCCTTGACTGCTTCTGCCTCCAATAGATTTCCTAAGCACTAGTGTTTTAAGGAACAGCTTAAAAAGAGAATCCTAATGTGATTTCTTTATAATGGGTGTGTTCCTTATCTTATCCTAGTGTCTAAACTCTTCTCCATGGCTGGACCCCCAAATAATATTCCTTTACGTGCTAAGGGGTATCTAGAGAGTGGGATAGGTTTAATAACTACCCTAACCCTAACGCGTACCCTAACCCTAACCCCTACCCTAACCCTAACACGTACCCTATTCCTAACCCGTACCGTAAACCGAGCCCTAACCCTAACACTAACCCTAACCCTAAACCTAACCCTAACCCATACCCTACGCCGTACAGAAACCCCTCCCCGAACCCGTACCCTAAGCCGTACCCTAAGCCTAACCCTAACCTTAGGCTACCCTTGACTGCTTCTGCATCCAATAGATTTCCTAAGCACTAGTGTTTTAAGGAACAGCTTAAAAAGAGAATCCTAATGTGATTTCTTTATAATGGGTGTGTTCCTTATCTTATCCCAGTGTCTAAACTCTTCTCCATGGCTGGACCCCCAAATAATATTCCTTTACGTGCTAAGGGGTATCTAGAGAGTGGGATAGGTTTAATAACTACCCTAACCCTTACGTGTACCCTAACCCTAACCCCTACCCTAACCCTAACACGTACCCTAATCCTAACCCGTACCCTAAACAGAGCCCTAACCCTATCACTAACCCTAACCCTAACCCTAACCCATACCCTACGCCGTACCCGCACCCCTCCCCGAACCCGTACCCTAAGCCGTACCCTAAGCCTAACCCTGAGCCTAACCCTAACCCTAGGCTACCCTTGACTGCTTCTGCCTCCAATAGATTTCCTAAGCACTAGTGTTTTAAGGAACAGCTTAAAAAGAGAATCCTAATGTGATTTCTTTATAATGGGTGTGTTCCTTATCTTATCCCAGTGTGTAAACTCTTCTCCATGGCTGAACCCCCAAATAATATTCCTTTACGTGCTAAGGGGTGTCTAGAGAGTGGGATAGGTTTAATAACTACCCTAACCCTAATGCGTACCCTAACCCTAACCCCTACCCTAACCCTAACACGTACCCTATTCCTAACCCGTACCCTAAACCGAGCCCTAACCCTAACACTAACCCTAACCCTAACCCTAACCCATGCCCTACGCCGTACCCGCACCCCTCCCTGAACCCGTACCCTAAGCCGTACCCTAACTCTAACCCTAAGCCTAACCCTAACCCTAGGCTACCCTTGACTGCTTCTGCCTCCAATAGATTTCCTAAGCACTAGTGTTTTAAGGAACAGCTTAAAAAGAGAATCCTAATGTGATTTCTTTATAATGGGTGTGTTCCTTTTCTTATCCTAGTGTGTAAACTCTTCTCCATGGCTGGACCCCCAAATAATATTCCTTTACGTGCTAAGGGGTATCTAGAGAGTGGGATAGGTTTAATAACTACCCTAACCCTAACGCGTACCCTAACCCTAACCCCTACCCTAACCCTAACACGTACCCTATTCCTAACCCATACCCTGAACCGAGCCCTAACCCTAACACTCACCCTAACCCTAACCCTAACCCATACCCTACGCCGTACCCGCACCCCTCCCCGAACCCGTACCCTAAGCCGTACCGTAACCCTAACCCTAAGCCTAACCCTAACCCTAGGCTACCCTTGACTGCTTCTGCCTCCAATAGATTTCCTAAGCACTAGTGTATTATGGAACAGCTTAAAAAGAGAATCCTAATGTGATTTCTTTATAATGGGTGTGTTCCTTATCTTATCCTAGTGTCTAAACTCTTCTCCATGGCTGGACCCCCAAATAATATTCCTTTACGTGCTAAGGGGTATCTAGAGAGTGGGATAGGTTTAATAACTACCCTAACCCTAACACGTACCCTAACCCTAACCCCTACCCTAACCCTAACACGTACCCTAATCCTAACCCATACCCTAAACCGAGCCCTAACCCTAACACTAACCCTAACCCTAACCCTAACCAATACCCTACGCCGTACTCGAACCCCTCCCCCAACCCGTACCCTAAGCCGTACCCTAAGCCTAACCCTAAGCCTAACCCTAACCCTAGGCTACCCTTGACTGCTTCTGCCTCCAATAGATTTCCTAAGCACTAGTGTTTTAAAGAACAGCTTAAAAAGAGAATCCTAATGTGATTTCTTTATAATGGGTGTGTTCCTTATCTTATCCTAGTGTCTAAACCCTTCTCCATGGCTGGACCCCCAAATAATATTCCTTTACGTGCTAAGGGGTATCTAGAGAGTGGGATAGGTTTAATAACTACTCTAACCCTAACGCGTACCCTAACCCTAACCCCTACCCTAACCCTAACACGTACCCTATTCCTAACCCGTACCCTAAACCGAGCCCTAACCCTAACACTAACCCTAACCCTAACCCTAACCCATACCCTACGCCGTACCCGCACCCCTCCCCGAACCCGTACACTAATCCGTACCCTAACCCTAACCCTGAGCCTAACCCTAACCCTAGGCTACCCTTGACTGCTTCTGCCTCCAATAGATTTCCTAAGCACTAGTGTTTTAAGGAACAGCTTAAAAAGAGAATCCTAATGTGATTTCTTTATAATGGGTGTGTTCCTTATCTTATCCTAGTGTCTAAACTCTTCTCCATGGCTGGACCCCCAAATAATATTCCTTTACGTGCTAAGGGATATCTAGAGAGTGGGATAGGTTTAATAACTACCCTAACCCTAACACGTACCCTAATCCTAACCCGTACCCTAAACCGAGCCCTAACCCTAACACTAACCTTAACCCTAACCCATACCCTACGCCGTACAGAAACCCCTCCCCGAACCCGTACCCTAAGCCGTACCCTATCCCTAACCCTAAGCCTAGGCTACCCTTGACTGCTTCTGCCTCCAATAGATTTCCTAAGCACTAGTGTTTTAAGGAACAGCTTAAAAAGAGAATCCTAATGTGATTTCTTTATAATGGGTGTGTTCCTTATCTTATCCTAGTGTCTAAACTCTTCTCCATGGCTGGACCCCCAAATAATATTCCTTTACGTGCTAAGGGGTATCTAGAGAGTGGGATAGGTTTAATAACTACCCTAACCCTTACGTGTACCCTAACCCTAACCCCTACCCTAACCCTAACACGTACCCTAATCCTAACCCGTACCCTAAACAGAGCCCTAACCCTATCACTAACCCTAACCCTAACCCTAACCCATACCCTACGCCGTACCCGCACCCCTCCCCGAACCCGTACCCTAAGCCGTACCCTAAGCCTAACCCTGAGCCTAACCCTAACCCTAGGCTACCCTTGACTGCTTCTGCCTCCAATAGATTTCCTAAGCACTAGTGTTTTAAGGAACAGCTTAAAAAGAGAATCCTAATGTGATTTCTTTATAATGGGTGTGTTCCTTATCTTATCCTAGTGTCTAAACTCTTCTCCATGGCTGGACCCCCAAATAATATTCCTTTACGTGCTAAGGGGTATCTAGAGAGTGGGATAGGTTTAATAACTACCCTAACCCTAACGCGTACCCTAACCCTAACCCCTACCCTAACCCTAACACGTACCCTATTCCTAACCCGTACCCTAAACCGAGCCCTAACCCTAACACTAACCCTAACCCTAAACCTAACCCTAACCCATACCCTATGCCGTACAGAAACCCCTCCCCGAACCCGTACCCTAAGCCGTACCCTAAGCCTAACCCTAACCTTAGGCTACCCTTGACTGCTTCTGCATCCAATAGATTTCCTAAGCACTAGTGTTTTAAGGAACAGCATAAAAAGAGAATCCTAATGTGATTTCTTTATAATGGGTGTGTTCCTTATCTTATCCCAGTGTCTAAACTCTTCTCCATGGCTGGACCCCCAAATAATATTCCTTTACGTGCTAAGGGGTATCTAGAGAGTGGGATAGGTTTAATAACTACCCTAACCCTTACGTGTACCCTAACCCTAACCCCTACCCTAACCCTAACACGTACCCTAATCCTAACCCGTACCCTAAACAGAGCCCTAACCCTATCACTAACCCTAACCCTAACCCTAACCCATACCCTACGCCGTACCCGCACCCCTCCCCGAACCCGTACCCTAAGCCGTACCCTAAGCCTAACCCTGAGCCTAACCCTAACCCTAGGCTACCCTTGACTGCTTCTGCCTCCAATAGATTTCCTAAGCACTAGTGTTTTAAGGAACAGCTTAAAAAGAGAATCCTAATGTGATTTCTTTATAATGGGTGTGTTCCTTATCTTATCCCAGTGTGTAAACTCTTCTCCATGGCTGAACCCCCAAATAATATTCCTTTACGTGCTAAGGGGTATCTAGAGAGTGGGATAGGTTTAATAACTACCCTAACCCTAACGCGTACCCTAACCCTAACCCCTACCCTAACACTAACACGTACCCTATTCCTAACCCATACCCTGAACCGAGCCCTAACCCTAACACTCACCCTAACCCTAACCCTAACCCATACCCTACGCCGTACCCGCACCCCTCCCCGAACCCGTACCCTAAGCCGTACTGTAACCCTAACCGTAAGCCTAACCCTAACCCTAGGCTACCCTTGACTGCTTCTGCCTCCAATAGATTTCCTAAGCACTAGTGTATTAAGGAACAGCTTAAAAAGAGAATCCTAATGTGATTTCTTTATAATGGGTGTGTTCCTTATCTTATCCTAGTGTCTAAACTCTTCTCCATGGCTGGACCCCCAAATAATATTCCTTTACGTGCTAAGGGGTATCTAGAGAGTGGGATAGGTTTAATAACTACCCTAACCCTAACACGTACCCTAACCCTAACCCCTACCCTAACCCTAACACGTACCCTAATCCTAACCCATACCCTAAACCGAGCCCTAACCCTAACACTAAACCTAACCCTAACCCTAACCAATACCCTACACCGTACTCGAACCCCTCCCCCAACCCGTACCCTAAGCCGTACCCTAAGCCTAACCCTAAGCCTAACCCTAACCCTAGGCTACCCTTGACTGCTTCTGCCTCCAATAGATTTCCTAAGCACTAGTGTTTTAAAGAACAGCTTAAAAAGAGAATCCTAATGTGATTTCTTTATAATGGGTGTGTTCCTTATCTTATCCTAGTGTCTAAACCCTTCTCCATGGCTGGACCCCCAAATAATATTCCTTTACGTGCTAAGGGGTATCTAGAGAGTGGGATAGGTTTAATAACTACCCTAACCCTAACGCGTACCCTAACCCTAACCCCTACCCTAACCCTAACACGTACCCTAATCCTAACCCGTACCCTAAACCGAGCCCTAACCCTAACACTAACCCTAACCCTAAACCTAACCCTAACCCATACCCTACGCCGTACAGAAACCCCTCCCCGAACCCGTACCCTAAGCCGTACCCTAAGCCTAACCCTAACCTTAGGCTACCCTTGACTGCTTCTGCATCCAATAGATTTCCTAAGCACTAGTGTTTTAAGGAACAGCTTAAAAAGAGAATCCTAATGTGATTTCTTTATAATGGGTGTGTTCCTTATCTTATCCCAGTGTCTAAACTATTCTCCATGGCTGGACCCCCAAATAATATTCCTTTACGTGCTAAGGGGTATCTAGAGAGTGGGATAGGTTTAATAACTACCCTAACCCTTACGTGTACCCTAACCCTAACCCCTACCCTAACCCTAGCACGTACCCTAATCCTAACCCGTACCCTAAACAGAGCCCTAACCCTATCACTAACCCTAACCCTAACCCTAACCCATACCCTACGCCGTACCCGCACCCCTCCCCGAACCCGTACCCTAATCCGTACCCTAACCCTAACCCTGAGCCTAACCCTAACCCTAGGCTACCCTTGACTGCTTCTGCCTCCAATAGATTTCCTAAGCACTAGTGTTTTAAGGAACAGCTTAAAAAGAGAATCCTAATGTGATTTCTTTATAATGGGTGTGTTCCTTATCTTATCCTAGTGTCTAAACTCTTCTCCATGGCTGGACCCCCAAATAATATTCCTTTACGTGCTAAGGGATATCTAGAGAGTGGGATAGGTTTAATAACTACCCTAACCCTAACGCGTACCCTAACCCTAACCCCTACCCTAACCCTAACACGTACCCTAATCCTAACCCGTACCCTAAACCGAGCCCTAACCCTAACACTAACCCTAAACCTAACCCTAACCCATACCCTACGCCGTACAGAAACCCCTCCCCGAACCCGTACCCTAAGCCGTACCCTATCCCTAACCCTAAGCCTAGGCTACCCTTGACTGCTTCTGCCTCCAATAGATTTCCTAAGCACTAGTGTTTTAAGGAACAGCTTAAAAAGAGAATCCTAATGTGATTTCTTTATAATGGGTGTGTTCCTTATCTTATCCTAGTGTCTAAACTCTTCTCCATGGCTGGACCCCCAAATAATATTCCTTTACGTGCTAAGGGGTATCTAGAGAGTGGGATAGGTTTAATAACTACCCTAACCCTAACGCGTACCCTAACCCTAACCCCTACCCTAACCCTAACACGTACCCTATTCCTAACCCGTACCCTAAACCGAGCCCTAACCCTAACACTAATCCTAACCCTAAACCTAACCCTAACCCATACCCTACGCCGTACAGAAACCCCTCCCCGAACCCGTACCCTAAGCCGTACCCTAAGCCTAACCCTAACCTTAGGCTACCCTTGACTGCTTCTGCATCCAATAGATTTCCTAAGCACTAGTGTTTTAAGGAACAGCTTAAAAAGAGAATCCTAATGTGATTTCTTTATAATGGGTGTGTTCCTTATCTTATCCCAGTGTCTAAACTCTTCTCCATGGCTGGACCCCCAAATAATATTCCTTTACGTGCTAAGGGGTATCTAGAGAGTGGGATAGGTTTAATAACTACCCTAACCCTTACGTGTACCCTAACCCTAACCCCTACCCTAACCCTAACACGTACCCTAATCCTAACCCGTACCCTAAACAGAGCCCTAACCCTATCACTAACCCTAACCCTAACCCTAACCCATACCCTACGCCGTACCCGCACCCCTCCCCGAACCCGTACCCTAAGCCGTACCCTAAGCCTAACCCTGAGCCTAACCCTAACCCTAGGCTACCCTTGACTGCTTCTGCCTCCAATAGATTTCCTAAGCACTAGTGTTTTAAGGAACAGCTTAAAAAGAGAATCCTAATGTGATTTCTTTATAATGGGTGTGTTCCTTATCTTATCCCAGTGTGTAAACTCTTCTCCATGGCTGAACCCCCAAATAATATTCCTTTACGTGCTAAGGGGTGTCTAGAGAGTGGGATAGGTTTAATAACTACCCTAACCCTAATGCGTACCCTAACCCTAACCCCTACCCTAACCCTAACACGTACCCTATTCCTAACCCGTACCCTAAACCGAGCCCTAACCCTAACACTAACCCTAACCCTAACCCTAACCCATGCCCTACGCCGTACCCGCTCCCCTCCCTGAACCCGTACCCTAAGGCGTACCCTAACCCTAACCCTAAGCCTAACCCTAACCCTAGGCTACCCTTGACTGCTTCTGCCTCCAATAGATTTCCTAAGCACTAGTGTTTTAAGGAACAGCTTAAAAAGAGAATCCTAATGTGATTTCTTTATAATGGGTGTGTTCCTTTTCTTATCCTAGTGTCTAAACTCTTCTCCATGGCTGGACCCCCAAATAATATTCCTTTACGTGCTAAGGGGTATCTAGAGAGTGGGATAGGTTTAATAACTACCCTAACCCTAACGCGTACCCTAACCCTAACCCCTACCCTAACCCTAACACGTACCCTATTCCTAACCCATACCCTGAACCGAGCCCTAACCCTAACACTCACCCTAACCCTAACCCTAACCCATACCCTACGCCGTACCCGCACCCCTCCCCGAACCCGTACCCTAAGCCGTACCGTAACCCTAACCCTAAGCCTAACCCTAACCCTAGGCTACCCTTGACTGCTTCTGCCTCCAATAGATTTCCTAAGCACTAGTGTATTATGGAACAGCTTAAAAAGAGAATCCTAATGTGATTTCTTTATAATGGGTGTGTTCCTTATCTTATCCTAGTGTCTAAACTCTTCTCCATGGCTGGACCCCCAAATAATATTCCTTTACGTGCTAAGGGGTATCTAGAGAGTGGGATAGGTTTAATAACTACCCTAACCCTAACACGTACCCTAACCCTAACCCCTACCCTAACCCTAACATGTACCCTAATCCTAACCCATACCCTAAACCGAGCCCTAACCCTAACACTAACCCTAACCCTAACCCTAACCAATACCCTACGCCGTACTCGAACCCCTCCCCCAACCCGTACCCTAAGCCGTACCCTAAGCCTAACCCTAAGCCTAACCCTAACCCTAGGCTACCCTTGACTGCTTCTGCCTCCAATAGATTTCCTAAGCACTAGTGTTTTAAAGAACAGCTTAAAAAGAGAATCCTAATGTGATTTCTTTATAATGGGTGTGTTCCTTATCTTATCCTAGTGTCTAAACCCTTCTCCATGGCTGGACCCCCAAATAATATTCCTTTACGTGCTAAAGGGTATCTAGAGAGTGGGATAGGTTTAATAACTACTCTAACCCTAATGCGTACCCTAACCCTAACCCCTATCCTAACCCTAACACGTACCCTATTCCTAACCCGTACCCTAAACCGAGCCCTAACCCTAACACTAACCCTAACCCTAACCCAAACCCATACCCTACGCCGTACCCGCACCCCTCCCCGAACCCGTACCCTAATCCGTACCCTAACCCTAACCCTGAGCCTAACCCTAACCCTAGGCTACCCTTGACTGCTTCTGCCTCCAATAGATTTCCTAAGCACTAGTGTTTTAAGGAACAGCTTAAAAAGAGAATCCTAATGTGATTTCTTTATAATGGGTGTGTTCCTTATCTTATCCTAGTGTCTAAACTCTTCTCCATGGCTGGACCCCCAAATAATATTCCTTTACGTGCTAAGGGATATCTAGAGAGTGGGATAGGTTTAATAACTACCCTAACCCTAACGCGTACCCTAACCCTAACCCCTACCCTAACCCTAACACGTACCCTAATCCTAACCCGTACCCTAAACCGAGCCCTAACCCTAACACTAACCCTAAACCTAACCCTAACCCATACCCTACGCCGTACAGAAACCCCTCCCCGAACCCGTACCCTAAGCCGTACCCTATCCCTAACCCTAAGCCTAGGCTACCCTTGACTGCTTCTGCCTCCAATAGATTTCCTAAGCACTAGTGTTTTAAGGAACAGCTTAAAAAGAGAATCCTAATGTGATTTCTTTATAATGGGTGTGTTCCTTATCTTATCCTAGTGTCTAAACTCTTCTCCATGGCTGGACCCCCAAATAATATTCCTTTACGTGCTAAGGGGTATCTAGAGAGTGGGATAGGTTTAATAACTACCCTAACCCTAACGCGTACCCTAACCCTAACCCCTACCCTAACCCTAACACGTACCCTATTCCTAACCCGTACCCTAAACCGAGCCCTAACCCTAACACTAACCCTAACCCTAAACCTAACCCTAACCCATACCCTACGCCGTACAGAAACCCCTCCCCGAACCCGTACCCTAAGCCGTACCCTAAGCCTAACCCTAACCTTAGGCTACCCTTGACTGCTTCTGCATCCAATAGATTTCCTAAGCACTAGTGTTTTAAGGAACAGCTTAAAAAGAGAATCCTAATGTGATTTCTTTATAATGGGTGTGTTCCTTATCTTATCCCAGTGTCTAAACTCTTCTCCATGGCTGGACCCCCAAATAATATTCCTTTACGTGCTAAGGCGTATCTAGAGAGTGGGATAGGTTTAATAACTACCCTAACCCTTACGTGTACCCTAACCCTAACCCCTACCCTAACCCTAACACGTACCCTAATCCTAACCCGTACCCTAAACAGAGCCCTAACCCTATCACTAACCCTAACCCTAACCCTAACCCATACCCTACGCCGTACCCGCACCCCTCCCCGAACCCGTACCCTAAGCCATACCCTAAGCCTAACCCTGAGCCTAACCCTAACCCTAGGCTACCCTTGACTGCTTCTGCCTCCAATAGATTTCCTAAGCACTAGTGTTTTAAGGAACAGCTTAAAAAGAGAATCCTAATGTGATTTCTTTATAATGGGTGTGTTCCTTATCTTATCCCAGTGTGTAAACTCTTCTCCATGGCTGAACCCCCAAATAATATTCCTTTACGTGCTAAGGGGTGTCTAGAGAGTGGGATAGGTTTAATAACTACCCTAACCCTAATGCGTACCCTAACCCTAACCCCTACCCTAACCCTAACACGTACCCTATTCCTAACCCGTACCCTAAACCGAGCCCTAACCCTAACACTAACCCTAACCCTAACCCTAACCCATGCCCTACGCCGTACCCGCACCCCTCCCTGAACCCGTACCCTAAGCCGTACCCTAACTCTAACCCTAAGCCTAACCCTAACCCTAGGCTACCCTTGACTGCTTCTGCCTCCAATAGATTTCCTAAGCACTAGTGTTTTAAGGAACAGCTTAAAAAGAGAATCCTAATGTGATTTCTTTATAATGGGTGTGTTCCTTTTCTTATCCTAGTGTCTAAACTCTTCTCCATGGCTGGACCCCCAAATAATATTCCTTTACGTGCTAAGGCGTATCTAGATAGTGGGATAGGTTTAATAACTACCCTAACCCTAACGCGTACCCTAACCCTAACCCCTACCCTAACCCTAACACGTACCCTATTCCTAACCCATACCCTGAACCGAGCCCTAACCCTAACACTCACCCTAACCCTAACCCTAACCCATACCCTACGCCGTACCCGCACCCCTCCCCGAACCCGTACCCTAAGCCGTACCGTAACCCTAACCCTAAGCCTAACCCTAACCCTAGGCTACCCTTGACTGCTTCTGCCTCCAATAGATTTCCTAAGCACTAGTGTATTAAGGAACAGCTTAAAATGAGAATCCTAATGTGATTTCTTTATAATGGGTGTGTTCCTTATCTTATCCTAGTGTCTAAACTCTTCTCCATGGCTGGACCCCCAAATAATATTCCTTTACGTGCTAAGGGGTATCTAGAGAGTGGGATAGGTTTAATAACTACCCTAACCCTAACACGTACCCTAACCCTAACCCCTACCCTAACCCTAACACGTACCCTAATCCTAACCCATACCCTAAACCGAGCCCTAACCCTAACACTAAACCTAACCCTAACCCTAACCAATACCCTACGCCGTACTCGAACCCCTCCCCCAACCCGTACCCTAAGCCGTACCCTAAGCCTAACCCTAAGCCTAACCCTAACCCTAGGCTACCCTTGACTGCTTCTGCCTCCAATAGATTTCCTAAGCACTAGTGTTTTAAAGAACAGCTTAAAAAGAGAATCCTAATGTGATTTCTTTATAATGGGTGTGTTCCTTATCTTATCCTAGTGTCTAAACCCTTCTCCATGGCTGGACCCCCAAATAATATTCCTTTACGTGCTAAGGGGTATCTAGAGAGTGGGATAGGTTTAATAACTACCCTAACCCTAACGCGTACCCTAACCCTAACCCCTACCCTAACCCTAACACGTACCCTAATCCTAAGCCGTACCCTAAACCGAGCCCTAACCCTAACACTAACCCTAACCCTAAACCTAACCCTAACCCATACCCTACGCCGTACAGAAACCCCTCCCCGAACCCGTACCCTAAGCCGTACCCTAAGCCTAACCCTAACCTTAGGCTACCCTTGACTGCTTCTGCATCCAATAGATTTCCTAAGCACTAGTGTTTTAAGGAACAGCTTAAAAAGAGAATCCTAATGTGATTTCTTTATAATGGGTGTGTTCCTTATCTTATCCCAGTGTCTAAACTCTTCTCCATGGCTGGACCCCCAAATAATATTCCTTTACGTGCTAAGGGGTATCTAGAGAGTGGGATAGGTTTAATAACTACCCTAACCCTTACGTGTACCCTAACCCTAACCCCTACCCTAACCCTAGCACGTACCCTAATCCTAACCCGTACCCTAAACAGAGCCCTAACCCTATCACTAACCCTAACCCTAACCCTAACCCATACCCTACGCCGTACCCGCACCCCTCCCCGAACCCGTACCCTAATCCGTACCCTAACCCTAACCCTGAGCCTAACCCTAACCCTAGGCTACCCTTGACTGCTTCTGCCTCCAATAGATTTCCTAAGCACTAGTGTTTTAAGGAACAGCTTAAAAAGAGAATCCTAATGTGATTTCTTTATAATGGGTGTGTTCCTTATCTTATCCTAGTGTCTAAACTCTTCTCCATGGCTGGACCCCCAAATAATATTCCTTTACGTGCTAAGGGATATCTAGAGAGTGGGATAGGTTTAATAACTACCCTAACCCTAACGCGTACCCTAACCCTAACCCCTACCCTAACCCTAACACGTACCCTAATCCTAACCCGTACCCTAAACCGAGCCCTAACCCTAACACTAACCCTAAACCTAACCCTAACCCATACCCTACGCCGTACAGAAACCCCTCCCCGAACCCGTACCCTAAGCCGTACCCTATCCCTAACCCTAAGCCTAGGCTACCCTTGACTGCTTCTGCCTCCAATAGATTTCCTAAGCACTAGTGTTTTAAGGAACAGCTTAAAAAGAGAATCCTAATGTGATTTCTTTATAATGGGTGTGTTCCTTATCTTATCCTAGTGTCTAAACTCTTCTCCATGGCTGGACCCCCAAATAATATTCCTTTACGTGCTAAGGGGTATCTAGAGAGTGGGATAGGTTTAATAACTACCCTAACCCTAACGCGTACCCTAACCCTAACCCCTACCCTAACCCTAACACGTACCCTATTCCTAACCCGTACCCTAAACCGAGCCCTAACCCTAACACTAACCCTAACCCTAAACCTAACCCTAACCCATACCCTACGCCGTACAGAAACCCCTCCCCGAACCCATACCCTAAGCCGTACCCTAAGCCTAACCCTAACCTTAGGCTACCCTTGACTGCTTCTGCATCCAATAGATTTCCTAAGCACTAGTGTTTTAAGGAACAGCTTAAAAAGAGAATCCTAATGTGATTTCTTTATAATGGGTGTGTTCCTTATCTTATCCCAGTGTCTAAACTCTTCTCCATGGCTGGACCCCCAAATAATATTCCTTTACGTGCTAAGGGGTATCTAGAGAGTGGGATAGGTTTAATAACTACCCTAACCCTTACGTGTACCCTAACCCTAACCCCTACCCTAACCCTAACACGTACCCTAATCCTAACCCGTACCCTAAACAGAGCCCTAACCCTATCACTAACCCTAACCCTAACCCTAACCCATACCCTACGCCGTACCCGCACCCCTCCCCGAACCCGTACCCTAAGTCGTACCCTAAGCCTAACCCTGAGCCTAACCCTAACCCTAGGCTACCCTTGACTGCTTCTGCCTCCAATAGATTTCCTAAGCACTAGTGTTTTAAGGAACAGCTTAAAAAGAGAATCCTAATGTGATTTCTTTATAATGGGTGTGTTCCTTATCTTATCCCAGTGTGTAAACTCTTCTCCATGGCTGAACCCCCAAATAATATTCCTTTACGTGCTAAGGGGTGTCTAGAGAGTGGGATAGGTTTAATAACTACCCTAACCCTAATGCGTACCCTAACCCTAACCCCTACCCTAACCCTAACACGTACCCTATTCCTAACCCGTACCCTAAACCGAGCCCTAACCCTAACACTAACCCTAACCCTAACCCTAACCCATGCCCTACGCCGTACCCGCACCCCTCCCTGAACCCGTACCCTAAGCCGTACCCTAACTCTAACCCTAAGCCTAACCCTAACCCTAGGCTACCCTTGACTGCTTCTGCCTCCAATAGATTTCCTAAGCACTAGTGTTTTAAGGAACAGCTTAAAAAGAGAATCCTAATGTGATTTCTTTATAATGGGTGTGTTCCTTATCTTATCCTAGTGTCTAAACTCTTCTCCATGGCTGGACCCCCAAATAATATTCCTTTACGTGCTAAGGGGTATCTAGAGAGTGGGATAGGTTTAATAACTACCCTAACCCTAACGCGTACCCTAACCCTAACCCCTACCCTAACCCTAACACGTACCCTATTCCTAACCCGTACCCTAAACCGAGCCCTAACCCTAACACTAACCCTAACCCTAAACCTAACCCTAACCCATACCCTACGCCGTACAGAAACCCCTCCCCGAACCCGTACCCTAAGCCGTACCCTAAGCCTAACCCTAACCTTAGGCTACCCTTGACTGCTTCTGCATCCAATAGATTTCCTAAGCACTAGTGTTTTAAGGAACAGCTTAAAAAGAGAATCCTAATGTGATTTCTTTATAATGGGTGTGTTCCTTATCTTATCCCAGTGTCTAAACTCTTCTCCATGGCTGGACCCCCAAATAATATTCCTTTACGTGCTAAGGGGTATCTAGAGAGTGGGATAGGTTTAATAACTACCCTAACCCTTACGTGTACCCTAACCCTAACCCCTACCCTAACCCTAACACGTACCCTAATCCTAACCCGTACCCTAAACAGAGCCCTAACCCTATCACTAACCCTAACCCTAACCCTAACCCATACCCTACGCCGTACCCGCACCCCTCCCCGAACCCGTACCCTAAGCCGTACCCTAAGCCTAACCCTGAGCCTAACCCTAACCCTAGGCTACCCTTGACTGCTTCTGCCTCCAATAGATTTCCTAAGCACTAGTGTTTTAAGGAACAGCTTAAAAAGAGAATCCTAATGTGATTTCTTTATAATGGGTGTGTTCCTTATCTTATCCCACTGTGTAAACTCTTCTCCATGGCTGAACCCCCAAATAATATTCCTTTACGTGCTAAGGGGTGTCTAGAGAGTGGGATAGGTTTAATAACTACCCTAACCCTAATGCGTACCCTAACCCTAACCCCTACCCTAACCCTAACACGTACCCTATTCCTAACCCGTACCCTAAACCGAGCCCTAACCCTAACACTAACCCTAACCCTAACCCTAACCCATGCCCTACGCCGTACCCGCACCCCTCCCTGAACCCGTACCCTAAGCCGTACCCTAACTCTAACCCTAAGCCTAACCCTAACCCTAGGCTACCCTTGACTGATTCTGCCTCCAATAGATTTCCTAAGCACTAGTGTTTTAAGGAACAGCTTAAAAAGAGAATCCTAATGTGATTTCTTTATAATGGGTGTGTTCCTTTTCTTATCCTAGTGTCTAAACTCTTCTCCATGGCTGGACCCCCAAATAATATTCCTTTACGTGCTAAGGGGTATCTAGAGAGTGGGATAGGTTTAATAACTACCCTAACCCTAACGCGTACCCTAACCCTAACCCCTACCCTAACCCTAACACGTACCCTATTCCTAACCCATACCCTGAACCGAGCCCTAACCCTAACACTCACCCTAACCCTAACCCTAACCCATACCCTACGCCGTACCCGCACCCCTCCCCGAACCCGTACCCTAAGCCGTACCCTAAGCCTAACCCTAAGCCTAACCCTAACCCTAGGCTACCCTTGACTGCTTCTGCCTCCAATAGATTTGCTAAGCACTAGTGTATTAAGGAACAGCTTAAAAAGAGAATCCTAATGTGATTTCTTTATAATGGGTGTGTTCCTTATCTTATCCTAGTGTCTAAACTCTTCTCCATGGCTGGACCCCCAAATAATATTCCTTTACGTGCTAAGGGGTATCTAGAGAGTGGGATAGGTTTAATAACTACCCTAACCCTAACACGTACCCTAACCCTAACCCCTACCCTAACCCTAACACGTACCCTAATCCTAACCCATACCCTAAACCGAGCCCTAACCCTAACACTAAACCTAACCCTAACCCTAACCAATACCCTATGCCGTACACGAACCCCTCCCCCAACCCGTACCCTAAGCCGTACCCTAAGCCTAACCCTAAGCCTAACCCTAACCCTAGGCTACCCTTGACTGCTTCTGCCTCCAATAGATTTCCTAAGCACTAGTGTTTTAAAGAACAGCTTAAAAAGAGAATCCTAATGTGATTTCTTTATAATGGGTGTGTTCCTTATCTTATCCCAGTGTCTAAACTCTTCTCCATGGCTGGACCCCCAAATAATATTCCTTTACGTGCTAAGGGGTATCTAGAGAGTGGGATAGGTTTAATAACTACCCTAACCCTTACGTGTACCCTAACCCTAACCCCTACCCTAACCCTAGCACGTACCCTAATCCTAACCCGTACCCTAAACAGAGCCCTAACCCTATCACTAACCCTAACCCTAACCCTAACCCATACCCTACGCCGTACCCGCACCCCTCCCCGAACCCGTACCCTAATCCGTACCCTAACCCTAACCCTGAGCCTAACCCTAACCCTAGGCTACCCTTGACTGCTTCTGCCTCCAATAGATTTCCTAAGCACTAGTGTTTTAAGGAACAGCTTAAAAAGAGAATCCTAATGTGATTTCTTTATAATGGGTGTGTTCCTTATCTTATCCTAGTGTCTAAACTCTTCTCCATGGCTGGACCCCCAAATAATATTCCTTTACGTGCTAAGGGATATCTAGAGAGTGGGATAGGTTTAATAACTACCCTAACCCTAACGCGTACCCTAACCCTAACCCCTACCCTAACCCTAACACGTACCCTAATCCTAACCCGTACCCTAAACCGAGCCCTAACCCTAACACTAACCCTAAACCTAACCCTAACCCATACCCTACGCCGTACAGAAACCCCTCCCCGAACCCGTACCCTAAGCCGTACCCTATCCCTAACCCTAAGCCTAGGCTACCCTTGACTGCTTCTGCCTCCAATAGATTTCCTAAGCACTAGTGTTTTAAGGAACAGCTTAAAAAGAGAATCCTAATGTGATTTCTTTATAATGGGTGTGTTCCTTATCTTATCCTAGTGTCTAAACTCTTCTCCATGGCTGGACCCCCAAATAATATTCCTTTACGTGCTAAGGGGTATCTAGAGAGTGGGATAGGTTTAATAACTACCCTAACCCTAACGCGTACCCTAACCCTAACCCCTACCCTAACCCTAACACGTACCCTATTCCTAACCAGTACCCTAAACCGAGCCCTAACCCTAACACTAACCCTAACCCTAAACCTAACCCTAACCCATACCCTACGCCGTACAGAAACCCCTCCCCGAACCCATACCCTAAGCCGTACCCTAAGCCTAACCCTAACCTTAGGCTACCCTTGACTGCTTCTGCATCCAATAGATTTCCTAAGCACTAGTGTTTTAAGGAACAGCTTAAAAAGAGAATCCTAATGTGATTTCTTTATAATGGGTGTGTTCCTTATCTTATCCCAGTGTCTAAACTCTTCTCCATGGCTGGACCCCCAAATAATATTCCTTTACGTGCTAAGGGGTATCTAGAGAGTGGGATAGGTTTAATAACTACCCTAACCCTAACACGTACCCTAACCCTAACCCCTACCCTAACACGTACCCTAATCCTAACCCATACCCTAAACCGAGCCCTAACCCTAACACTAAACCTAACCCTAACCCTAACCAATACCCTACGCCGTACTCGAACCCCTCCCCCAACCCGTACCCTAAGCCGTACCCTAAGCCTAACCCTAAGCCTAACCCTAACCCTAGGCTACCCTTGACTGCTTCTGCCTCCAATAGATTTCCTAAGCACTAGTGTTTTAAAGAACAGCTTAAAAAGAGAATCCTAATGTGATTTCTTTATAATGGGTGTGTTCCTTATCTTATCCTAGTGTCTAAACCCTTCTCCATGGCTGGACCCCCAAATAATATTCCTTTACGTGCTAAGGGGTATCTAGAGAGTGGGATAGGTTTAATAACTACTCTAACCCTAACGCGTACCCTAACCCTAACCCCTACCCTAACACTAACACGTACCCTATTCCTAACCCGTACCCTAAACCGAGCCCTAACCCTAACACTAACCCTAACCCTAACCCTAACCCATACCCTACGCCGTACCCGCACCCCTCCCCGAACCCGTACCCTAATCCGTACCCTAACCCTAACCCTGAGCCTAACCCTAACCCTAGGCTACCCTTGACTGCTTCTGCCTCCAATAGATTTCCTAAGCACTAGTGTTTTAAGGAACAGCTTAAAAAGAGAATCCTAATGTGATTTCTTTATAATGGGTGTGTTCCTTATCTTATCCTAGTGTCTAAACTCTTCTCCATGGCTGGACCCCCAAATAATATTCCTTTACGTGCTAAGGGATATCTAGAGAGTGGGATAGGTTTAATAACTACCCTAACCCTAACGCGTACCCTAACCCTAACCCCTACCCTAACCCTAACACGTACCCTAATCCTAACCCGTACCCTAAACCGAGCCCTAACCCTAACACTAACCCTAACCCTAACCCATACCCTACGCCGTACAGAAACCCCTCCCCGAACCCGTACCCTAAGCCGTACCCTATCCCTAACCCTAAGCCTAGGCTACCCTTGACTGCTTCTGCCTCCAATAGATTTCCTAAGCACTAGTGTTTTAAGGAACAGCTTAAAAAGAGAATCCTAATGTGATTTCTTTATAATGGGTGTGTTCCTTATCTTATCCTAGTGTCTAAACTCTTCTCCATGGCTGGACCCCCAAATAATATTCCTTTACGTGCTAAGGGGTATCTAGAGAGTGGGATAGGTTTAATAACTACCCTAAACCTAACGCGTACCCTAACCCTAACCCCTACCCTAACCCTAACACGTACCCTAATCCTAACCCGTACCCTAAACCGAGCCCTAACCCTAACACTAACCCTAACCCTAAACCTAACCCTAACCCATACCCTACGCAGTACAGAAACCCCTCCCCGAACCCGTACCCTAAGCCGTACCCTAAGCCTAACCCTAACCTTAGGCTACCCTTGACTGCTTCTGCATCCAATAGATTTCCTAAGCACTAGTGTTTTAAGGAACAGCTTAAAAAGAGAATCCTAATGTGATTTCTTTATAATGGGTGTGTTCCTTATCTTATCCCAGTGTCTAAACTCTTCTCCATGGCTGGACCCCCAAATAATATTCCTTTACGTGCTAAGGGGTATCTAGAGAGTGGGATAGGTTTAATAACTACCCTAACCCTTACGTGTACCCTAACCCTAACCCCTACCCTAACCCTAACACGTACCCTAATCCTAACCCGTACCCTAAACAGAGCCCTAACCCTATCACTAACCCTAACCCTAACCCTAACCCATACCCTACGCCGTACCCGCACCCCTCCCCGAACCCGTACCCTAAGCCGTACCCTAAGCCTAACCCTGAGCCTAACCCTAACCCTAGGCTACCCTTGACTGCTTCTGCCTCCAATAGATTTCCTAAGCACTAGTGTTTTAAGGAACAGCTTAAAAAGAGAATCCTAATGTGATTTCTTTATAATGGGTGTGTTCCTTATCTTATCCCAGTGTGTAAACTCTTCTCCATGGCTGAACCCCCAAATAATATTCCTTTACGTGCTAAGGGGTGTCTAGAGAGTGGGATAGGTTTAATAACTACCCTAACCCTAATGCGTACCCTAACCCTAACCCCTACCCTAAGCCTAACACGTACCCTATTCCTAACCCGTACCCTAAACCGAGCCCTAACCCTAACACTAACCCTAACCCTAACCCTAACCCATGCCCTACGCCGTACCCGCACCCCTCCCTGAACCCGTACCCTAAGCCGTACCCTAACTCTAACCCTAAGCCTAACCCTAACCCTAGGCTACCCTTGACTGCTTCTGCCTCCAATAGATTTCCTAAGCACTAGTGTTTTAAGGAACAGCTTAAAAAGAGAATCCTAATGTGATTTCCTTATAATGGGTGTGTTCCTTTTCTTATCCTAGTGTCTAAACTCTTCTCCATGGCTGGACCCCCAAATAATATTCCTTTACGTGCTAAGGGGTATCTAGAGAGTGGGATAGGTTTAATAACTACCCTAACCCTAACGCGTACCCTAACCCTAACCCCTACCCTAACCCTAACACGTACCCTATTCCTAACCCATACCCTGAACCGAGCCCTAACCCTAACACTCACCCTAACCCTAACCCTAACCCATACCCTACGCCGTACCCGCACCCCTCCCCGAACCCGTACCCTAAGCCGTACCGTAACCCTAACCCTAAGCCTAACCCTAACCCTAGGCTACCCTTGACTGCTTCTGCCTCCAATAGATTTCCTAAGCACTAGTGTATTAAGGAACAGCTTAAAAAGAGAATCCTAATGTGATTTCTTTATAATGGGTGTGTTCCTTATCTTATCCTAGTGTCTAAACTCTTCTCCATGGCTGGACCCCCAAATAATATTCCTTTACGTGCTAAGGGGTATCTAGAGAGTGGGATAGGTTTAATAACTACCCTAACCCTAACACGTACCCTAACCCTAACCCCTACCCTAACCCTAACACGTACCCTAATCCTAACCCATACCCTAAACCGAGCCCTAACCCTAACACTAAACCTAACCCTAACCCTAACCAATACCCTACGCCGTACTCGAACCCCTCCCCCAACCCGTACCCTAAGCCGTACCCTAAGCCTAACCCTAAGCCTAACCCTAACCCTAGGCTACCCTTGACTGCTTCTGCCTCCAATAGATTTCCTAAGCACTAGTGTTTTAAAGAACAGCTTAAAAAGAGAATCCTAATGTGATTTCTTTATAATGGGTGTGTTCCTTATCTAATCCTAGTGTCTAAACCCTTCTCCATGGCTGGACCCCCAAATAATATTCCTTTACGTGCTAAGGGGTATCTAGAGAGTGGGATAGGTTTAATAACTACTCTAACCCTAACGCGTACCCTAACCCTAACCCCTACCCTAACCCTAACACGTACCCTATTCCTAACCCGTACCCTAAACCGAGCCCTAACCCTAACACTAACCCTAACCCTAACCCTAACCCATACCCTACGCCGTACCCGCACCCCTCCCCGAACCCGTACCCTAATCCGTACCCTAACCCTAACCCTGAGCCTAACCCTAACCCTAGGCTACCCTTGACTGCTTCTGCCTCCAATAGATTTCCTAAGCACTAGTGTTTTAAGGAACAGCTTAAAAAGAGAATCCTAATGTGATTTCTTTATAATGGGTGTGTTCCTTATCTTATCCTAGTGTCTAAACTCTTCTCCATGGCTGGACCCCCAAATAATATTCCTTTACGTGCTAAGGGATATCTAGAGAGTGGGATAGGTTTAATAACTACCCTAACCCTAACGCGTACCCTAACCCTAACCCCTACCCTAACCCCAACACGTACCCTAATCCTAACCCGTACTCTAAACCGAGCCCTAACCCTAACACTAACCCTAACCCTAACCCATACCCTACGCCGTACAGAAACCCCTCCCCGAACCCGTACCCTAAGCCGTACCCTATCCCTAACCCTAAGCCTAGGCTACCCTTGACTGCTTCTGCCTCCAATAGATTTCCTAAGCACTAGTGTTTTAAGGAACAGCTTAAAAAGAGAATCCTAATGTGATTTCTTTATAATGGGTGTGTTCCTTATCTTATCCTAGTGTCTAAACTCTTCTCCATGGCTGGACCCCCAAATAATATTCCTTTACGTGCTAAGGGGTATCTAGAGAGTGGGATAGGTTTAATAACTACCCTAACCCTAACGCGTACCCTAACCCTAACCCCTACCCTAACCCTAACACGTACCCTAATCCTAACCCGTACCCTAAACCGAGCCCTAACCCTAACACTAACCCTAACCCTAAACCTAACCATAACCCATACCCTACGCCGTACAGAAACCCCTCCCCGAACCCGTACCCTAAGCCGTACCCTAAGCCTAACCCTAACCTTAGGCTACCCTTCACTGCTTCTGCATCCAATAGATTTCCTAAGCACTAGTGTTTTAAGGAACAGCTTAAAAAGAGAATCCTAATGTGATTTCTTTATAATGGGTGTGTTCCTTATCTTATCCCAGTGTCTAAACTCTTCTCCATGGCTGGACCCCCAAATAATATTCCTTTACGTGCTAAGGGGTATCTAGAGAGTGGGATAGGTTTAATAACTACCCTAACCCTTACGTGTACCCTAACCCTAACACGTACCCTAATCCTAACCCGTACCCTAAACAGAGCCCTAACCCTATCACTAACCCTAACCCTAACCCTAACCCATACCCTACGCCGTACCCGCACCCCTCCCCGAACCCGTACCCTAAGCCGTACCCTAAGCCTAACCCTGAGCCTAACCCTAACCCTAGGCTACCCTTGACTGCTTCTGCCTCCAATAGATTTCCTAAGCACTAGTGTTTTAAGGAACAGCTTAAAAAGAGAATCCTAATGTGATTTCTTTATAATGGGTGTGTTCCTTATCTTATCCCAGTGTGTAAACTCTTCTCCATGGCTGAACCCCCAAATAATATTCCTTTACGTGCTAAGGGGTGTCTAGAGAGTGGGATAGGTTTAATAACTACCCTAACCCTAATGCGTACCCTAACCCTAACCCCTACCCTAACCCTAACACGTACCCTATTCCTAACCCGTACCCTAAACCGAGCCCTAACCCTAACACTAACCCTAACCCTAACCCTAACCCATGCCCTACGCCGTACCCGCTCCCCTCCCTGAACCCGTACCCTAAGGCGTACCCTAACCCTAACCCTAAGCCTAACCCTAACCCTAGGCTACCCTTGACTGCTTCTGCCTCCAATAGATTTCCTAAGCACTAGTGTTTTAAGGAACAGCTTAAAAAGAGAATCCTAATGTGATTTCTTTATAATGGGTGTGTTCCTTTTCTTATCCTAGTGTCTAAACTCTTCTCCATGGCTGGACCCCCAAATAATATTCCTTTACGTGCTAAGGGGTATCTAGAGAGTGGGATAGGTTTAATAACTACCCTAACCCTAACGCGTACCCTAACCCTAACCCCTACCCTAATCCTAACACGTACCCTATTCCTAACCCATACCCTGAACCGAGCCCTAACCCTAACACTCACCCTAACCCTAACCGTAACCCATACCCTACGCCGTACCCGCACCCCTCCCCGAACCCGTACCCTAAGCCGTACCGTAACCCTAACCCTAAGCCTAACCCTAACCCTAGGCTACCCTTGACTGCTTCTGCCTCCAATAGATTTCCTAAGCACTAGTGTATTAAGGAACAGCTTAAAAAGAGAATCCTAATGTGATTTCTTTATAATGGGTGTGTTCCTTATCTTATCCTAGTGTCTAAACTCTTCTCCATGGCTGGACCCCCAAATAATATTCCTTTACGTGCTAAGGGGTATCTAGAGAGTGGGATAGGTTTAATAACTACCCTAACCCTAACACGTACCCTAACCCTAACCCCTACCCTAACCCTAACATGTACCCTAATCCTAACCCATACCCTAATCCGAGCCCTAACCCTAACACTAACCCTAACCCTAACCCTAACCAATACCCTACGCCGTACTCGAACCCCTCCCCCAACCCGTACCCTAAGCCGTACCCTAAGCCTAACCCTAAGCCTAACCCTAACCCTAGGCTACCCTTGACTGCTTCTGCCTCCAATAGATTTCCTAAGCACTAGTGTTTTAAAGAACAGCTTAAAAAGAGAATCCTAATGTGATTTCTTTATAATGGGTGTGTTCCTTATCTTATCCTAGTGTCTAAACCCTTCTCCATGGCTGGACCCCCAAATAATATTCCTTTACGTGCTAAAGGGTATCTAGAGAGTGGGATAGGTTTAATAACTACTCTAACCCTAATGCGTACCCTAACCCTAACCCCTATCCTAACCCTAACACGTACCCTATTCCTAACCCGTACCCTAAACCGAGCCCTAACCCTAACACTAACCCTAACCCTAACCCAAACCCATACCCTACGCCGTACCCGCACCCCTCCCCGAACCCGTACCCTAATCCGTACCCTAACCCTAACCCTGAGCCTAACCCTAACCCTAGGCTACCCTTGACTGCTTCTGCCTCCAATAGATTTCCTAAGCACTAGTGTTTTAAGGAACAGCTTAAAAAGAGAATCCTAATGTGATTTCTTTATAATGGGTGTGTTCCTTATCTTATCCTAGTGTCTAAACTCTTCTCCATGGCTGGACCCCCAAATAATATTCCTTTACGTGCTAAGGGATATCTAGAGAGTGGGATAGGTTTAATAACTACCCTAACCCTAACGCGTACCCTAACCCTAACCCCTACCCTAACCCTAACACGTACCCTAATCCTAACCCGTACCCTAAACCGAGCCCTAACCCTAACACTAACCCTAAACCTAACCCTAACCCATACCCTACGCCGTACAGAAACCCCTCCCCGAACCCGTACCCTAAGCCGTACCCTATCCCTAACCCTAAGCCTAGGCTACCCTTGACTGCTTCTGCCTCCAATAGATTTCCTAAGCACTAGTGTTTTAAGGAACAGCTTAAAAAGAGAATCCTAATGTGATTTCTTTATAATGGGTGTGTTCCTTATCTTATCCTAGTGTCTAAACTCTTCTCCATGGCTGGACCCCCAAATAATATTCCTTTACGTGCTAAGGGGTATCTAGAGAGTGGGATAGGTTTAATAACTACCCTAACCCTAACGCGTACCCTAACCCTAACCCCTACCCTAACCCTAACACGTACCCTATTCCTAACCCGTACCCTAAACCGAGCCCTAACCCTAACACTAACCCTAACCCTAAACCTAACCCTAACCCATACCCTACGCCGTACAGAAACCCCTCCCCGAACCCGTACCCTAAGCCGTACCCTAAGCCTAACCCTAACCTTAGGCTACCCTTGACTGCTTCTGCATCCAATAGATTTCCTAAGCACTAGTGTTTTAAGGAACAGCTTAAAAAGAGAATCCTAATGTGATTTCTTTATAATGGGTGTGTTCCTTATCTTATCCCAGTGTCTAAACTCTTCTCCATGGCTGGACCCCCAAATAATATTCCTTTACGTGCTAAGGGGTATCTAGAGAGTGGGATAGGTTTAATAACTACCCTAACCCTTACGTGTACCCTAACCCTAACCCCTACCCTAACCCTAACACGTACCCTAATCCTAACCCGTACCCTAAACAGAGCCCTAACCCTATCACTAACCCTAACCCTAACCCTAACCGATACCCTACGCCGTACCCGCACCCCTCCCCGAACCCGTACCCTAAGCCGTACCCTAAGCCTAACCCTGAGCCTAACCCTAACCCTAGGCTACCCTTGACTGCTTCTGCCTCCAATAGATTTCCTAAGCACTAGTGTTTTAAGGAACAGCTTAAAAAGAGAATCCTAATGTGATTTCTTTATAATGGGTGTGTTCCTTATCTTATCCCAGTGTGTAAACTCTTCTCCATGGCTGGACCCCCAAATAATATTCCTTTACGTGCTAAGGGGTATCTAGAGAGTGGGATAGGTTTAATAACTACCCTAACCCTAACGCGTACCCTAACCCTAACCCCTACCCTAACCCTAACACGTACCCTATTCCTAACCCATACCCTGAACCGAGCCCTAACCCTAACACTCACCCTAACCCTAACCCTAACGCATACCCTACGCCGTACCCGCACCCCTCCCCGAACCCGTACCCTAAGCCGTACCGTAACCCTAACCCTAAGCCTAACCCTAACCCTAGGCTACCCTTGACTGCTTCTGCCTCCAATAGATTTCCTAAGCACTAGTGTATTAAGGAACAGCTTAAAAAGAGAATCCTAATGTGATTTCTTTATAATGGGTGTGTTCCTTATCTTATCCTAGTGTCTAAACTCTTCTCCATGGCTGGACCCCCAAATAATATTCCTTTACGTGCTAAGGGGTATCTAGAGAGTGGGATAGGTTTAATAACTACCCTAACCCTAACACGTACCCTAACCCTAACCCCTACCCTAACCCTAACACGTACCCTAATCCTAACCCATACCCTAAACCGAGCCCTAACCCTAACACTAACCCTAACCCTAACCCTAACCAATACCCTACGCCGTACTCGAACCCCTCCCCCAACCCGTACCCTAAGCCGTACCCTAAGCTTAACCCTAAGCCTAACCCTAACCCTAGGCTACCCTTGACTGCTTCTGCCTCCAATAGATTTCCTAAGCACTAGTGTTTTAAAGAACAGCTTAAAAAGAGAATCCTAATGTGATTTCTTTATAATGGGTGTGTTCCTTATCTTATCCTAGTGTCTAAACCCTTCTCCATGGCTGGACCCCCAAATAATATTCCTTTACGTGCTAAGGGGTATCTAGAGAGTGGGATAGGTTTAATAACTACTCTAACCCTAACGCGTACCCTAACCCTAACCCCTACCCTAACCCTAACACGTACCCTATTCCTAACCCGTACCCTAAACCGAGCCCTAACCCTAACACTAACCCTAACCCTAACCCTAACCCATACCCTACGCCGTACCCGCACCCCTCCCCGAACCCGTACCCTAATCCGTACCCTAACCCTAACCCTGAGCCTAACCCTAACCCTAGGCTACCCTTGACTGCTTCTGCCTCCAATAGATTTCCTAAGCACTAGTGTTTTAAGGAACAGCTTAAAAAGAGAATCCTAATGTGATTTCTTTATAATGGGTGTGTTCCTTATCTTATCCTAGTGTCTAAACTCTTCTCCATGGCTGGACCCCCAAATAATATTCCTTTACGTGCTAAGGGATATCTAGAGAGTGGGATAGGTTTAATAACTACCCTAACCCTAACGTGTACCCTAACCCTAACCCCTACCCTAACCCTAACACGTACCCTAATCCTAACCCGTACCCTAAACCGAGCCCTAACCCTAACACTAAACCTAAACCTAACCCATACCCTACGCCGTACAGAAACCCCTCCCCGAACCCGTACCCTAAGCCGTACCCTATCCCTAACCCTAAGCCTAGGCTACCCTTGACTGCTTCTGCCTCCAATAGATTTCCTAAGCACTAGTGTTTTAAGGAACAGCTTAAAAAGAGAATCCTAATGTGATTTCTTTATAATGGGTGTGTTCCTTATCTTATCCTAGTGTCTAAACTCTTCTCCATGGCTGGACCCCCAAATAATATTCCTTTACGTGCTAAGGGGTATCTAGAGAGTGGGATAGGTTTAATAACTACCCTAACCCTAACGCGTACCCTAACCCTAACCCCTACCCTAACCCTAACACGTACCCTAATCCTAACCCGTACCCTAAACCGAGCCCTAACCCTAACACTAACCCTAACCCTAAACCTAACCCTAACCCATACCCTACGCCGTACAGAAACCCCTCCCCGAACCCGTACCCTAAGCCGTACCCTAAGCCTAACCCTAACCTTAGGCTACCCTTGACTGCTTCTGCATCCAATAGATTTCCTAAGCACTAGTGTTTTAAGGAACAGCTTAAAAAGAGAATCCTAATGTGATTTCTTTATAATGGGTGTGTTCCTTATCTTATCCCAGTGTCTAAACTCTTCTCCATGGCTGGACCCCCAAATAATATTCCTTTACGTGCTAAGGGGTATCTAGAGAGTGGGATAGGTTTAATAACTACCCTAACCCTTACGTGTACCCTAACCCTAACCCCTACCCTAACCCTAACACGTACCCTAATCCTAACCCGTACCCTAAACAGAGCCCTAACCCTATCACTAACCCTAACCCTAACCCTAACCCATACCCTACGCCGTACCCGCATCCCTCCCCGAACCCGTACCCTAAGCCGTACCCTAAGCCTAACCCTGAGCCTAACCCTAACCCTAGGCTACCCTTGACTGCTTCTGCCTCCAATAGATTTCCTAAGCACTAGTGTTTTAAGGAACAGCTTAAAAAGAGAATCCTAATGTGATTTCTTTATAATGGGTGTGTTCCTTATCTTATCCTAGTGTCTAAACTCTTCTCCATGGCTGGACCCCCAAATAATATTCCTTTACGTGCTAAGGGGTATCTAGAGAGTGGGATAGGTTTAATAACTACCCTAACCCTAACGCGTACCCTAACCCTAACCCCTACCCTAACCCTAACACGTACCCTATTCCTAACCCGTACCCTAAACCGAGCCCTAACCCTAACACTAACCCTAACCCTAAACCTAACCCTAACCCATACCCTACGCCGTACAGAAACCCCTCCCCGAACCCGTACCCTAAGCCGTACCCTAAGCCTAACTCTAACCTTAGGCTACCCTTGACTGCTTCTGCATCCAATAGATTTCCTAAGCACTAGTGTTTTAAGGAACAGCATAAAAAGAGAATCCTAATGTGATTTCTTTATAATGGGTGTGTTCCTTATCTTATCCCAGTGTCTAAACTCTTCTCCATGGCTGGACCCCCAAATAATATTCCTTTACGTGCTAAGGGGTATCTAGAGAGTGGGATAGGTTTAATAACTACCCTAACCCTTACGTGTACCCTAACCCTAACCCCTACCCTAACCCTAGCACGTACCCTAATCCTAATCCGTACCCTAAACAGAGCCCTAACCCTATCACTAACCCTAACCCTAACCCTAACCCATACCCTACGCCGTACCCGCACCCCTCCCCGAACCCGTACCCTAATCCGTACCCTAACCCTAACCCTGAGCCTAACCCTAACCCTAGGCTACCCTTGACTGCTTCTGCCTCCAATAGATTTCCTAAGCACTAGTGTTTTAAGGAACAGCTTAAAAAGAGAATCCTAATGTGATTTCTTTATAATGGGTGTGTTCCTTATCTTATCCTAGTGTCTAAACTCTTCTCCATGGCTGGACCCCCAAATAATATTCCTTTACGTGCTAAGGGATATCTAGAGAGTGGGATAGGTTTAATAACTACCCTAACCCTAACGCGTACCCTAACCCTAACCCCTACCCTAACCCTAACACGTACCCTAATCCTAACCCGTACCCTAAACCGAGCCCTAACCCTAACACTAACCCTAAACCTAACCCTAACCCATACCCTACGCCGTACAGAAACCCCTCCCCGAACCCGTACCCTAAGCCGTACCCTATCCCTAACCCTAAGCCTAGGCTACCCTTGACTGCTTCTGCCTCCAATAGATTTCCTAAGCACTAGTGTTTTAAGGAACAGCTTAAAAAGAGAATCCTAATGTGATTTCTTTATAATGGGTGTGTTCCTTATCTTATCCTAGTGTCTAAACTCTTCTCCATGGCTGGACCCCCAAATAATATTCCTTTACGTGCTAAGGGGTATCTAGAGAGTGGGATAGGTTTAATAACTACCCTAACCCTAACGCGTACCCTAACCCTAACCCCTACCCTAACCCTAACACGTACCCTATTCCTAACCCGTACCCTAAACCGAGCCCTAACCCTAACACTAACCCTAACCCTAAACCTAACCCTAACCCATACCCTACGCCGTACAGAAACCCCTCCCCGAACCCGTACCCTAAGCCGTACCCTAAGCCTAACCCTAACCTTAGGCTACCCTTGACTGCTTCTGCATCCAATAGATTTCCTAAGCACTAGTGTTTTAAGGAACAGCTTAAAAAGAGAATCCTAATGTGATTTCTTTATAATGGGTGTGTTCCTTATCTTATCCCAGTGTCTAAACTCTTCTCCATGGCTGGACCCCCAAATAATATTCCTTTACGTGCTAAGGCGTATCTAGAGAGTGGGATAGGTTTAATAACTACCCTAACCCTTACGTGTACCCTAACCCTAACCCCTACCCTAACCCTAACACGTACCCTAATCCTAACCCGTACCCTAAACAGAGCCCTAACCCTATCACTAACCCTAACCCTAACCCTAACCCATACCCTACGCCGTACCCGCACCCCTCCCCGAACCCGTACCCTAAGCCGTACCCTAAGCCTAACCCTGAGCCTAACCCTAACCCTAGGCTACCCTTGACTGCTTCTGCCTCCAATAGATTTCCTAAGCACTAGTGTTTTAAGGAACAGCTTAAAAAGAGAATCCTAATGTGATTTCTTTATAATGGGTGTGTTCCTTATCTTATCCCAGTGTGTAAACTCTTCTCCATGGCTGAACCCCCAAATAATATTCCTTTACGTGCTAAGGGGTGTCTAGAGAGTGGGATAGGTTTAATAACTACCCTAACCCTAATGCGTACCCTAACCCTAACCCCTACCCTAACCCTAACACGTACCCTATTCCTAACCCGTACCCTAAACCGAGCCCTAACCCTAACACTAACCCTAACCCTAACCCTAACCCATGCCCTACGCCGTACCCGCACCCCTCCCTGAACCCGTACCCTAAGCCGTACCCTAACTCTAACCCTAAGCCTAACCCTAACCCTAGGCTACCCTTGACTGCTTCTGCCTCCAATAGATTTCCTAAGCACTAGTGTTTTAAGGAACAGCTTAAAAAGAGAATCCTAATGTGATTTCTTTATAATGGGTGTGTTCCTTTTCTTATCCTAGTGTCTAAACTCTTCTCCATGGCTGGACCCCCAAATAATATTCCTTTACGTGCTAAGGCGTATCTAGAGAGTGGGATAGGTTTAATAACTACCCTAACCCTAACGCGTACCCTAACCCTAACCCCTACCCTAACCCTAACACGTACCCTATTCCTAACCCATACCCTGAACCGAGCCCTAACCCTAACACTCACCCTAACCCTAACCCTAACCCATACCCTACGCCGTACCCGCACCCCTCCCCGAACCCGTACCCTAAGCCGTACCGTAACCCTAACCCTAAGCCTAACCCTAACCCTAGGCTACCCTTGACTGCTTCTGCCTCCAATAGATTTCCTAAGCACTAGTGTATTAAGGAACAGCTTAAAATGAGAATCCTAATGTGATTTCTTTATAATGGGTGTGTTCCTTATCTTATCCTAGTGTCTAAACTCTTCTCCATGGCTGGACCCCCAAATAATATTCCTTTACGTGCTAAGGGGTATCTAGAGAGTGGGATAGGTTTAATAACTACCCTAACCCTAACACGTACCCTAACCCTAACCCCTCCCCTAACCCTAACACGTACCCTAATCCTAACCCATACCCTAAACCGAGCCCTAACCCTAACACTAAACCTAACCCTAACCCTAACCAATACCCTACGCCGTACTCGAACCCCTCCCCCAACCCGTACCCTAAGCCGTACCCTAAGCCTAACCCTAAGCCTAACCCTAACCCTAGGCTACCCTTGACTGCTTCTGCCTCCAATAGATTTCCTAAGCACTAGTGTTTTAAAGAACAGCTTAAAAAGAGAATCCTAATGTGATTTCTTTATAATGGGTGTGTTCCTTATCTTATCCTAGTGTCTAAACCCTTCTCCATGGCTGGACCCCCAAATAATATTCCTTTACGTGCTAAGGGGTATCTAGAGAGTGGGATAGGTTTAATAACTACCCTAACCCTAACGCGTACCCTAACCCTAACCCCTACCCTAACCCTAACACGTACCCTAATCCTAACCCGTACCCTAAACCGAGCCCTAACCCTAACACTAACCCTAACCCTAAATCTAACCTTAACCCATACCCTACGCCGTACAGAAACCCCTCCCCGAACCCGTACCCTAAGCCGTACCCTAAGCCTAACCCTAACCTTAGGCTACCCTTGACTGCTTCTGCATCCAATAGATTTCCTAAGCACTAGTGTTTTAAGGAACAGCTTAAAAAGAGAATCCTAATGTGATTTCTTTATAATGGGTGTGTTCCTTATCTTATCCCAGTGTCTAAACTCTTCTCCATGGCTGGACCCCCAAATAATATTCCTTTACGTGCTAAGGGGTATCTAGAGAGTGGGATAGGTTTAATAACTACCCTAACCCTTACGTGTACCCTAACCCTAACCCCTACCCTAACACTAGCACGTACCCTAATCCTAACCCGTACCCTAAACAGAGCCCTAACCCTATCACTAACCCTAACCCTAACCCTAACCCATACCCTACGCCGTACCCGCACCCCTCCCCGAACCCGTACCCTAATCCGTACCCTAACCCTAACCCTGAGCCTAACCCTAACCCTAGGCTACCCTTGACTGCTTCTGCCTCCAATAGATTTCCTAAGCACTAGTGTTTTAAGGAACAGCTTAAAAAGAGAATCCTAATGTGATTTCTTTATAATGGGTGTGTTCCTTATCTTATCCTAGTGTCTAAACTCTTCTCCATGGCTGGACCCCCAAATAATATTCCTTTACGTGCTAAGGGATATCTAGAGAGTGGGATAGGTTTAATAACTACCCTAACCCTAACGCGTACCCTAACCCTAACCCCTACCCTAACCCTAACACGTACCCTAATCCTAACCCGTACCCTAAACCGAGCCCTAACCCTAACACTAACCCTAAACCTAACCCTAACCCATACCCTACGCCGTACAGAAACCCCTCCCTGAACCCGTACCCTAAGCCGTACCCTATCCCTAACCCTAAGCCTAGGCTACCCTTGACTGCTTCTGCCTCCAATAGATTTCCTAAGCACTAGTGTTTTAAGGAACAGCTTAAAAAGAGAATCCTAATGTGATTTCTTTATAATGGGTGTGTTCCTTATCTTATCCTAGTGTCTAAACTCTTCTCCATGGCTGGACCCCCAAATAATATTCCTTTACGTGCTAAGGGGTATCTAGAGAGTGGGATAGGTTTAATAACTACCCTAACCCTAACGCGTACCCTAACCCTAACCCCTACCCTAACCCTAACACGTACCCTATTCCTAACCCGTACCCTAAACCGAGCCCTAACCCTAACACTAACCCTAACCCTAAACCTAACCCTAACCCATACCCTACGCCGTACAGAAACCCCTCCCCGAACCCATACCCTAAGCCGTACCCTAAGCCTAACCCTAACCTTAGGCTACCCTTGACTGCTTCTGCATCCAATAGATTTCCTAAGCACTAGTGTTTTAAGGAACAGCTTAAAAAGAGAATCCTAATGTGATTTCTTTATAATGGGTGTGTTCCTTATCTTATCCCAGTGTCTAAACTCTTCTCCATGGCTGGACCCCCAAATAATATTCCTTTACGTGCTAAGGGGTATCTAGAGAGTGGGATAGGTTTAATAACTACCCTAACCCTTACGTGTACCCTAACCCTAACCCCTACCCTAACCCTAACACGTACCCTAATCCTAACCCGTACCCTAAACAGAGCCCTAACCCTATCACTAACCCTAACCCTAACCCTAACCCATACCCTACGCCGTACCCGCACCCCTCCCCGAACCCGTACCCTAAGTCGTACCCTAAGCCTAACCCTGAGCCTAACCCTAACCCTAGGCTACCCTTGACTGCTTCTGCCTCCAATAGATTTCCTAAGCACTAGTGTTTTAAGGAACAGCTTAAAAAGAGAATCCTAATGTGATTTCTTTATAATGGGTGTGTTCCTTATCTTATCCCAGTGTGTAAACTCTTCTCCATGGCTGAACCCCCAAATAATATTCCTTTACGTGCTAAGGGGTGTCTAGAGAGTGGGATAGGTTTAATAACTACCCTAACCCTAATGCGTACCCTAACCCTAACCCCTACCCTAACCCTAACACGTACCCTATTCCTAACCCGTACCCTAAACCGAGCCCTAACCCTAACACTAACCCTAACCCTAACCCTAACCCATGCCCTACGCCGTACCCGCACCCCTCCCTGAACCCGTACCCTAAGCCGTACCCTAACTCTAACCCTAAGCCTAACCCTAACCCTAGGCTACCCTTGACTGCTTCTGCCTCCAATAGATTTCCTAAGCACTAGTGTTTTAAGGAACAGCTTAAAAAGAGAATCCTAATGTGATTTCTTTATAATGGGTGTGTTCCTTATCTTATCCTAGTGTCTAAACTCTTCTCCATGGCTGGACCCCCAAATAATATTCCTTTACGTGCTAAGGGGTATCTAGAGAGTGGGATAGGTTTAATAACTACCCTAACCCTAACGCGTACCCTAACCCTAACCCCTACCCTAACCCTAACACGTACCCTATTCCTAACCCGTACCCTAAACCGAGCCCTAACCCTAACACTAACCCTAACCCTAAACCTAACCCTAACCCATACCCTACGCCGTACAGAAACCCCTCCCCGAACCCGTACCCTAAGCCGTACCCTAAGCCTAACCCTAACCTTAGGCTACCCTTGACTGCTTCTGCATCCAATAGATTTCCTAAGCACTAGTGTTTTAAGGAACAGCTTAAAAAGAGAATCCTAATGTGATTTCTTTATAATGGGTGTGTTCCTTATCTTATCCCAGTGTCTAAACTCTTCTCCATGGCTGGACCCCCAAATAATATTCCTTTACGTGCTAAGGGGTATCTAGAGAGTGGGATAGGTTTAATAACTACCCTAACCCTTACGTGTACCCTAACCCTAACCCCTACCCTAACCCTAACACGTACCCTAATCCTAACCCGTACCCTAAACAGAGCCCTAACCCTATCACTAACCCTAACCCTAACCCTAACCCATACCCTACGCCGTACCCGCACCCCTCCCCGAACCCGTACCCTAAGCCGTACCCTAAGCCTAACCCTGAGCCTAACCCTAACCCTAGGCTACCCTTGACTGCTTCTGCCTCCAATAGATTTCCTAAGCACTAGTGTTTTAAGGAACAGCTTAAAAAGAGAATCCTAATGTGATTTCTTTATAATGGGTGTGTTCCTTATCTTATCCCAGTGTGTAAACTCTTCTCCATGGCTGAACCCCCAAATAATATTCCTTTACGTGCTAAGGGGTGTCTAGAGAGTGGGATAGGTTTAATAACTACCCTAACCCTAATGCGTACCCTAACCCTAACCCCTACCCTAACCCTAACACGTACCCTATTCCTAACCCGTACCCTAAACCGAGCCCTAACCCTAACACTAACCCTAACCCTAACCCTAACCCATGCCCTACGCCGTACCCGCACCCCTCCCTGAACCCGTACCCTAAGCCGTACCCTAACTCTAACCCTAAGCCTAACCCTAACCCTAGGCTACCCTTGACTGCTTCTGCCTCCAATAGATTTCCTAAGCACTAGTGTTTTAAGGAACAGCTTAAAAAGAGAATCCTAATGTGATTTCTTTATAATGGGTGTGTTCCTTTTCTTATCCTAGTGTCTAAACTCTTCTCCATGGCTGGACCCCCAAATAATATTCCTTTACGTGCTAAGGGGTATCTAGAGAGTGGGATAGGTTTAATAACTACCCTAACCCTAACGCGTACCCTAACCCTAACCCCTACCCTAACCCTAACACGTACCCTATTCCTAACCCATACCCTGAACCGAGCCCTAACCCTAACACTCACCCTAACCCTAACCCTAACCCATACCCTACGCCGTACCCGCACCCCTCCCCGAACCCGTACCCTAAGCCGTACCGTAACCCTAACCCTAAGCCTAACCCTAACCCTAGGCTACCCTTGACTGCTTCTGCCTCCAATAGATTTGCTAAGCACTAGTGTATTAAGGAACAGCTTAAAAAGAGAATCCTAATGTGATTTCTTTATAATGGGTGTGTTCCTTATCTTATCCTAGTGTCTAAACTCTTCTCCATGGCTGGACCCCCAAATAATATTCCTTTACGTGCTAAGGGGTATCTAGAGAGTGGGATAGGTTTAATAACTACCCTAACCCTAACACGTACCCTAACCCTAACCCCTACCCTAACCCTAACACGTACCCTAATCCTAACACATACCCTAAACCGAGCCCTAACCCTAACACTAAACCTAACCCTAACCCTAACCAATACCCTACGCCGTACTCGAACCCCTCCCCCAACCCGTACCCTAAGCCGTACCCTAAGCCTAACCCTAAGCCTAACCCTAACCCTAGGCTACCCTTGACTGCTTCTGCCTCCAATAGATTTCCTAAGCACTAGTGTTTTAAAGAACAGCTTAAAAAGAGAATCCTAATGTGATTTCTTTATAATGGGTGTGTTCCTTATCTTATCCTAGTGTCTAAACCCTTCTCCATGGCTGGACCCCCAAATAATATTCCTTTACGTGCTAAGGGGTATCTAGAGAGTGGGATAGGTTTAATAACTACCCTAACCCTAACGCGTACCCTAACCCTAACCCCTACCCTAACCCTAACACGTACCCTAATCCTAACCCGTACCCTAAACCGAGCCCTAACCCTAACACTAACCCTAACCCTAAACCTAACCCTAACCCATACCCTACGCCGTACAGAAACCCCTCCCCGAACCCGTACCCTAAGCCGTACCCTAAGCCTAACCCTAACCTTAGGCTACCCTTGACTGCTTCTGCATCCAATAGATTTCCTAAGCACTAGTGTTTTAAGGAACAGCTTAAAAAGAGAATCCTAATGTGATTTCTTTATAATGGGTGTGTTCCTTATCTTATCCCAGTGTCTAAACTCTTCTCCATGGCTGGACCCCCAAATAATATTCCTTTACGTGCTAAGGGGTATCTAGAGAGTGGGATAGGTTTAATAACTACCCTAACCCTTACGTGTACCCTAACCCTAACCCCTACCCTAACCCTAGCACGTACCCTAATCCTAACCCGTACCCTAAACAGAGCCCTAACCCTATCACTAACCCTAACCCTAACCCTAACCCATACCCTACGCCGTACCCGCACCCCTCCCCGAACCCGTACCCTAATCCGTACCCTAACCCTAACCCTGAGCCTAACCCTAACCCTAGGCTACCCTTGACTGCTTCTGCCTCCAATAGATTTCCTAAGCACTAGTGTTTTAAGGAACAGCTTAAAAAGAGAATCCTAATGTGATTTCTTTATAATGGGTGTGTTCCTTATCTTATCCTAGTGTCTAAACTCTTCTCCATGGCTGGACCCCCAAATAATATTCCTTTACGTGCTAAGGGATATCTAGAGAGTGGGATAGGTTTAATAACTACCCTAACCCTAACGCGTACCCTAACCCTAACCCCTACCCTAACCCTAACACGTACCCTAATCCTAACCCGTACCCTAAACAGAGCCCTAACCCTAACACTAACCCTAAACCTAACCCTAACCCATACCCTACGCCGTACAGAAACCCCTCCCCGAACCCGTACCCTAAGCCGTACCCTATCCCTAACCCTAAGCCTAGGCTACCCTTGACTGCTTCTGCCTCCAATAGATTTCCTAAGCACTAGTGTTTTAAGGAACAGCTTAAAAAGAGAATCCTAATGTGATTTCTTTATAATGGGTGTGTTCCTTATCTTATCCTAGTGTCTAAACTCTTCTCCATGGCTGGACCCCCAAATAATATTCCTTTACGTGCTAAGGGGTATCTAGAGAGTGGGATAGGTTTAATAACTACCCTAACCCTAACGCGTACCCTAACCCTAACCCCTACCCTAACCCTAACACGTACCCTATTCCTAACCAGTACCCTAAACCGAGCCCTAACCCTAACACTAACCCTAACCCTAAACCTAACCCTAACCCATACCCTACGCCGTACAGAAACCCCTCCCCGAACCCATACCCTAAGCCGTACCCTAAGCCTAACCCTAACCTTAGGCTACCCTTGACTGCTTCTGCATCCAATAGATTTCCTAAGCACTAGTGTTTTAAGGAACAGCTTAAAAAGAGAATCCTAATGTGATTTCTTTATAATGGGTGTGTTCCTTATCTTATCCCAGTGTCTAAACTCTTCTCCATGGCTGGAACCCCAAATAATATTCCTTTACGTGCTAAGGGGTATCTAGAGAGTGGGATAGGTTTAATAACTACCCTAACCCTAACACGTACCCTAACCCTAACCCCTACCCTAACACGTACCCTAATCCTAACCCATACCCTAAACCGAGCCCTAACCCTAACACTAAACCTAACCCTAACCCTAACCAATACCCTACGCCGTACTCGAACCCCTCCCCCAACCCGTACCCTAAGCCGTACCCTAAGCCTAACCCTAAGCCTAACCCTAATCCTAGGCTACCCTTGACTGCTTCTGCCTCCAATAGATTTCCTAAGCACTAGTGTTTTAAAGAACAGCTTAAAAAGAGAATCCTAATGTGATTTCTTTATAATGGGTGTGTTCCTTATCTTATCCTAGTGTCTAAACCCTTCTCCATGGCTGGACCCCCAAATAATATTCCTTTACGTGCTAAGGGGTATCTAGAGAGTGGGATAGGTTTAATAACTACTCTAACCCTAACGCGTACCCTAACCCTAACCCCTACCCTAACCCTAACACGTACCCTATTCCTAACCCGTACCCTAAACCGAGCCCTAACCCTAACACTAACCCTAACCCTAACCCTAACCCATACCCTACGCCGTACCCGCACCCCTCCCCGAACCCGTACCCTAATCCGTACCCTAACCCTAACCCTGAGCCTAACCCTAACCCTAGGCTACCCTTGACTGCTTCTGCCTCCAATAGATTTCCTAAGCACTAGTGTTTTAAGGAACAGCTTAAAAAGAGAATCCTAATGTGATTTCTTTATAATGGGTGTGTTCCTTATCTTATCCTAGTGTCTAAACTCTTCTCCATGGCTGGACCCCCAAATAATATTCCTTTACGTGCTAAGGGATATCTAGAGAGTGGGATAGGTTTAATAACTACCCTAACCCTAACGCGTACCCTAACCCTAACCCCTACCCTAACCCTAACACGTACCCTAATTCTAACCCGTACCCTAAACCGAGCCCTAACCCTAACACTAACCCTAACCCTAACCCATACCCTACGCCGTACAGAAACCCCTCCCCGAACCCGTACCCTAAGCCGTACCCTATCCCTAACCCTAAGCCTAGGCTACCCTTGACTGCTTCTGCCTCCAATAGATTTCCTAAGCACTAGTGTTTTAAGGAACAGCTTAAAAAGAGAATCCTAATGTGATTTCTTTATAATGGGTGTGTTCCTTATCTTATCCTAGTGTCTAAACTCTTCTCCATGGCTGGACCCCCAAATAATATTCCTTTACGTGCTAAGGGGTATCTAGAGAGTGGGATAGGTTTAATAACTACCCTAAACCTAACGCGTACCCTAACCCTAACTCCTACACTAACCCTAACACGTACCCTAATCCTAACCCGTACCCTAAACCGAGCCCTAACCCTAACACTAACCCTAACCCTAAACCTAACCCTAACCCATACCCTACGCCGTACAGAAACCCCTCCCCGAACCCGTACCCTAAGCCGTACCCTAAGCCTAACCCTAAGCCTAACCCTAACCCTAGGCTACCCTTGACTGCTTCTGCCTCCAATAGATTTCCTAAGCACTAGTGTTTTAAGGAACAGCTTAAAAAGAGAATCCTAATGTGATTTCTTTATAATGGGTGTGTTCCTTTTCTTATCCTAGTGTCTAAACTCTTCTCCATGGCTGGACCCCCAAATAATATTCCTTTACGTGCTAAGGGGTATCTAGAGAGTGGGATAGGTTTAATAACTACCCTAACCCTAACGCGTACCCTAACCCTAACCCCTACCCTAACCCTAACACGTACCCTATTCCTAACCCATACCCTGAACCGAGCCCTAACCCTAACACTCACCCTAACCCTAACCCTAACCCATACCCTACGCCGTACCCGCACCCCTCCCCGAACCCGTACCCTAAGCCGTACCCTAACCCTTACCCTAAGCCTAACCCTAACCCTAGGCTACCCTTGACTGCTTCTGCCTCCAATAGATTTCCTAAGCACTAGTGTATTAAGGAACAGCTTAAAAAGAGAATCCTAATGTGATTTCTTTATAATGGGTGTGTTCCTTACCTTATCCTAGTGTCTAAACTCTTCTCCATGGCTGGACCCCCAAATAATATTCCTTTACGTGCTAAGGGGTATCTAGAGAGTGGGATAGGTTTAATAACTACCCTAACCCTAACACGTACCCTAACCCTAACCCCTACCCTAACCCTAACACGTACCCTAATCCTAACCCATAACCTAAACCGAGCCCTAACCCTAACACTAACCCTAACCCTAACCCTAACCAATACCCTACGCCGTACTCGAACCCCTCCCCCATCCCGTACCCTAAGCCGTACCCTAAGCCTAACCCTAAGCCTAACCCTAACCCTAGGCTACCCTTGACTGCTTCTGCCTCCAATAGATTTCCTAAGCACTAGTGTTTTAAAGAACAGCTTAAAAAGAGAATCCTAATGTGATTTCTTTATAATGGGTGTGTTCCTTATCTTATCCTAGTGTCTAAACCCTTCTCCATGGCTGGACCCCCAAATAATATTCCTTTACGTGCTAAGGGGTATCTAGAGAGTGGGATAGGTTTAATAACTACTCTAACCCTAACGCGTACCCTAACCCTAACCCCTACCCTAACCCTAACACGTACCCTATTCCTAACCCGTACCCTAAACCGAGCCCTAACCCTAACACTAACCCTAACCCTAACCCTAACCCATACCCTACGCCGTACCCGCACCCCTCCCCGAACCCGTACCCTAATCCGTACCCTAACCCTAACCCTGAGCCTAACCCTAACCCTAGGCTACCCTTGACTGCTTCTGCCTCCAATAGATTTCCTAAGCACTAGTGTTTTAAGGAACAGCTTAAAAAGAGAATCCTAATGTGATTTCTTTATAATGGGTGTGTTCCTTATCTTATCCTAGTGTCTAAACTCTTCTCCATGGCTGGACCCCCAAATAATATTCCTTTACGTGCTAAGGGGTATCTAGAGAGTGGGATAGGTTTAATAACTACCCTAACCCTAACGCGTACCCTAACCCTAACCCCTACCCTAACCCTAACACGTACCCTAATCCTAACCCGTACCCTAAACCGAGCCCTAACCCTAACACTAACCCTAACCCTAAACCTAACCCTAACCCATACCCTACGCCGTACAGAAACCCCTCCCCGAACCCGTACCCTAAGCCGTACCCTAAGCCTAACCCTAACCTTAGGCTACCCTTGACTGCTTCTGCATCCAATAGATTTCCTAAGCACTAGTGTTTTAAGGAACAGCTTAAAAAGAGAATCCTAATGTGATTTCTTTATAATGGGTGTGTTCCTTATCTTATCCCAGTGTCTAAACTCTTCTCCATGGCTGGACCCCCAAATAATATTCCTTTACGTGCTAAGGGGTATCTAGAGAGTGGGATAGGTTTAATAACTACCCTAACCCTTACGTGTACCCTAACCCTAACCCCTACCCTAACCCTAACACGTACCCTAATCCTAACCCGTACCCTAAACAGAGCCCTAACCCTATCACTAACCCTAACCCTAACCCTAACCCATACCCTACGCCGTACCCGCACCCCTCCCCGAACCCGTACCCTAAGCCGTACCCTAAGCCTAACCCTGAGCCTAACCCTAACCCTAGGCTACCCTTGACTGCTTCTGCCTCCAATAGATTTCCTAAGCACTAGTGTTTTAAGGAACAGCTTAAAAAGAGAATCCTAATGTGATTTCTTTATAATGGGTGTGTTCCTTATCTTATCCCAGTGTGTAAACTCTTCTCCATGACTGAACCCCCAAATAATATTCCTTTACGTGCTAAGGGGTGTCTAGAGAGTGGGATAGGTTTAATAACTACCCTAACCCTAATGCGTACCCTAACCCTAACCCCTACCCTAACCCTAACACGTACCCTATTCCTAACCCGTACCCTAAACCGAGCCCTAACCCTAACACTAATCCTAACCCTAACCCTAACCCATACCCTACGCCGTACCCGCACTCCTCCCCGAACCCGTACCCTAAGCCTAACCCTAAGCCTAACCCTAACCCTAGGCTACCCTTGACTGCTTCTGCCTCCAATAGATTTCCTAAGCACTAGTGTTTTAAGGAACAGCTTAAAAAGAGAATCCTAATGTGATTTCTTTATAATGGGTGTGTTCCTTATCTTATCCTAGTGTCTAAACTCTTCTCCATGGCTGGACCCCCAAATAATATTCCTTTACGTGCTAAAGGGTATCTAGAGAGTGGGATAGGTTTAATAACTACCCTAACCCTAACGCGTACCCTAACCCTAACCCCTACCCTAACCCTAACACGTACCCTAAACCTAACCCGTACCCTAAACCGAGCCCTAACCCTAACACTAACCCTAACCCTAACCCTAACCCATACCCTACGCCGTACCCGAACCCCTCCCCGAACCCGTACCCTAGGCCGTACCCTAAGCCTAACCCTGAGCCTAACCCTAACCCTAGGCTACCCTTGACTGCTTCTGCCTCCAATAGATTTCCTAAGCACTAGTGTTTTAAGGAACAGCTTACAAAGAGAATCCTAATGTGATTTCTTTATAATGGGTGTGTTCCTTATCTTATCCCAGTGTGTAAACTCTTCTCCATGGCTGAACCCCCAAATAATATTCCTTTACGTGCTAAGGGGTGTCTAGAGAGTGGGATAGGTTTAATAACTACCCTAACCCTAACGCATACCCTAACCCTAACCCCTACCCTAACCCTAACACGTACCATATTCCTAACCCGTACCCTAAACCGAGCCCTAACCCTAACACTAACCCTAACCCTAACCCTAACCCATGCCCTACGCCGTACCCGCACCCCTCCCTGAACCCGTACCCTAAGCCGTACCCTAACCCTAACCCTAAGCCTAACACTAATCCTAGGCTACCCTTGACTGCTTCTGCCTCCAATAGATTTCCTAAGCACTAGTGTTTTAAGGAACAGCTTAAAAAGAGAATCCTAATGTGATTTCTTTATAATGGGTGTGTTCCTTATCTTATCCTAGTGTCTAAACTCTTCTCCATGGCTGGACCCCCAAATAATATTCCTTTACGTGCTAAGGGGTATCTAGAGAGTGGGATAGGTTTAATAACTACCCTAACCCTAACGCGTACCCTAACCCTAACCCCTACCCTAACCCTAACAAATACCCTAATCCTAACCCGTACCCTAAACTGAGCCCTAACCCTAACACTAACCCTAACCCTAACACTAACCCATACCCTACACCGTACACGCACCCCTCCCGGAACCCGTACCCTAAGCCGTACCCTAAGCCTAACCCTAAGCCTAACCCTAACCCTAGGCTACCCTTGACTGCTTCTGCCTCCAATAGATTTCCTAAGCACTAGTGTTTTAAGGAACAGCTTTAAAAGAGAATCCTAATGTGATTTCTTTATAATGGGTGTGTTCCTTATCTTATCCCAGTGTCTAAACTCTTCTCCATGGCTGGACACCCAAATAATATTCCTTTACGTGCTAAGGGGTATCTAGAGAGTGGGATAGGTTTAATAACTACCCTAACCCTAACGCGTACCCTAACCCTAACCCCTACCCTAACCCTAACACGTACCCTATTCCTAACCCGTACCCTAAACCGAGCCCTAACCCTAACACTAATCCTAACCCTAACCCTAACCCATACCCTACGCCGTACCCGCACTCCTCCCCGAACCCGTACCCTAAGCCTAACCCTAAGCCTAACCCTAACCCTAGGCTACCCTTGACTGCTTCTGCCTCCAATAGATTTCCTAAGCACTAGTGTTTTAAGGAACAGCTTAAAAAGAGAATCCTAATGTGATTTCTTTATAATGGGTGTGTTCCTTATCTTATCCTAGTGTCTAAACTCTTCTCCATGGCTGGACCCCCAAATAATATTCCTTTACGTGCTAAGGGGTATCTAGAGAGTGGGATAGGTTTAATAACTACTCTAACCCTAATGCGTACCCTAACCCTAACCCCTACCCTAACCCTAACACGTACCCTATTCCTAACCCGTACCCTAAACCGAGCCCTAACCCTAACACTAACCCTAACCCTAACCCTAACCCATACCCTACGCCGTACCCGCACCCCTCCCCGAACCCGTACCCTAATCCGTACCCTAACCCTAACCCTGAGCCTAACCCTAACCCTAGGCTACCCTTGACTGCTTCTGCCTCCAATAGATTTCCTAAGCACTAGTGTTTTAAGGAACAGCTTAAAAAGAGAATCCTAATGTGATTTCTTTATAATGGGTGTGTTCCTTATCTTATCCCAGTGTCTAAACTCTTCTCCATGGCTGGACCCCCAAATAATATTCCTTTACGTGCTAAGGGGTATCTAGAGAGTGGGATAGGTTTAATAACTACCCTAACCCTTACGTGTACCCTAACCCTAACCCCTACCCTAACCCTAGCACGTACCCTAATCCTAACCCGTACCCTAAACAGAGCCCTAACCCTATCACTAACCCTAACCCTAACCCTAACCCATACCCTACGCCGTACCCGCACCCCTCCCCGAACCCGTACCCTAATCCGTACCCTAACCCTAACCCTGAGCCTAACCCTAACCCTAGGCTACCCTTGACTGCTTCTGCCTCCAATAGATTTCCTAAGCACTAGTGTTTTAAGGAACAGCTTAAAAAGAGAATCCTAATGTGATTTCTTTATAATGGGTGTGTTCCTTATCTTATCCTAGTGTCTAAACTCTTCTCCATGGCTGGACCCCCAAATAATATTCCTTTACGTGCTAAGGGATATCTAGAGAGTGGGATAGGTTTAATAACTACCCTAACCCTAACGCGTACCCTAACCCTAACCCCTACCCTAACCCTAACACGTACCCTAATCCTAACCCGTACCCTAAACCGAGCCCTAACCCTAACACTAACCCTAAACCTAACCCTAACCCATACCCTACGCCGTACAGAAACCCCTCCCTGAACCCGTACCCTAAGCCGTACCCTATCCCTAACCCTAAGCCTAGGCTACCCTTGACTGCTTCTGCCTCCAATAGATTTCCTAAGCACTAGTGTTTTAAGGAACAGCTTAAAAAGAGAATCCTAATGTGATTTCTTTATAATGGGTGTGTTCCTTATCTTATCCTAGTGTCTAAACTCTTCTCCATGGCTGGACCCCCAAATAATATTCCTTTACGTGCTAAGGGGTATCTAGAGAGTGGGATAGGTTTAATAACTACCCTAACCCTAACGCGTACCCTAACCCTAACCCCTACCCTAACCCTAACACGTACCCTATTCCTAACCCGTACCCTAAACCGAGCCCTAACCCTAACACTAACCCTAACCCTAAACCTAACCCTAACCCATACCCTACGCCGTACAGAAACCCCTCCCCGAACCCATACCCTAAGCCGTACCCTAAGCCTAACCCTAACCTTAGGCTACCCTTGACTGCTTCTGCATCCAATAGATTTCCTAAGCACTAGTGTTTTAAGGAACAGCTTAAAAAGAGAATCCTAATGTGATTTCTTTATAATGGGTGTGTTCCTTATCTTATCCCAGTGTCTAAACTCTTCTCCATGGCTGGACCCCCAAATAATATTCCTTTACGTGCTAAGGGGTATCTAGAGAGTGGGATAGGTTTAATAACTACCCTAACCCTTACGTGTACCCTAACCCTAACCCCTACCCTAACCCTAACACGTACCCTAATCCTAACCCGTACCCTAAACAGAGCCCTAACCCTATCACTAACCCTAACCCTAACCCTAACCCATACCCTACGCCGTACCCGCACCCCTCCCCGAACCCGTACCCTAAGTCGTACCCTAAGCCTAACCCTGAGCCTAACCCTAACCCTAGGCTACCCTTGACTGCTTCTGCCTCCAATAGATTTCCTAAGCACTAGTGTTTTAAGGAACAGCTTAAAAAGAGAATCCTAATGTGATTTCTTTATAATGGGTGTGTTCCTTATCTTATCCCAGTGTGTAAACTCTTCTCCATGGCTGAACCCCCAAATAATATTCCTTTACGTGCTAAGGGGTGTCTAGAGAGTGGGATAGGTTTAATAACTACCCTAACCCTAATGCGTACCCTAACCCTAACCCCTACCCTAACCCTAACACGTACCCTATTCCTAACCCGTACCCTAAACCGAGCCCTAACCCTAACACTAACCCTAACCCTAACCCTAACCCATGCCCTACGCCGTACCCGCACCCCTCCCTGAACCCGTACCCTAAGCCGTACCCTAACTCTAACCCTAAGCCTAACCCTAACCCTAGGCTACCCTTGACTGCTTCTGCCTCCAATAGATTTCCTAAGCACTAGTGTTTTAAGGAACAGCTTAAAAAGAGAATCCTAATGTGATTTCTTTATAATGGGTGTGTTCCTTATCTTATCCTAGTGTCTAAACTCTTCTCCATGGCTGGACCCCCAAATAATATTCCTTTACGTGCTAAGGGGTATCTAGAGAGTGGGATAGGTTTAATAACTACCCTAACCCTAACGCGTACCCTAACCCTAACCCCTACCCTAACCCTAACACGTACCCTATTCCTAACCCGTACCCTAAACCGAGCCCTAACCCTAACACTAACCCTAACCCATACCCTACGCCGTACCCGCACCCCTCCCCGAACCCGTCCCCTAAGCCGTACCCTGACCCTAACCCTAACCCTAGGCTACCCTTGACTGCTTCTGCCTCCAATAGATTTCCTAAGCACTAGTGTTTTAAGGAACAGCTTAAAAAGAGAATCCTAATGTGATTTCTTTATAATGGGTGTGTTCCTTATCTTATCCTAGTGTCTAAACTCTTCTCCATGGCTGGACCCCCAAATAATATTCCTTTACGTGCTAAGGGGTATCTAGAGAGTGGGATAGGTTTAATAACTACCCTAACCCTAACGCGTACCCTAACCCTAACCCCTACCCTAACCCTAACACGTACCCTATTCCTAACCCGTACCCTAAACCGAGCCCTAACCCTAACACTAATCCTAACCCTAACCCTAACCCATACCCTACGCCGTACCCGCACTCCTCCCCGAACCCGTACCCTAAGCCTAACCCTAAGCCTAACCCTAACCCTAGGCTACCCTTGACTGCTTCTGCCTCCAATAGATTTCCTAAGCACTAGTGTTTTAAGGAACAGCTTAAAAAGAGAATCCTAATGTGATTTCTTTATAATGGGTGTGTTCCTTATCTTATCCTAGTGTCTAAACTCTTCTCCATGGCTGGACCCCCAAATAATATTCCTTTACGTGCTAAAGGGTATCTAGAGAGTGGGATAGGTTTAATAACTACCCTAACCCTAACGCGTACCCTAACCCTAACCCCTACCCTAACCCTAACACGTACCCTAAACCTAACCCGTACGCTAAACCGAGCCCTAACCCTAACACTAACCCTAACCCTAACCCTAACCCATACCCTACGCCGTACCCGAACCCCTCCCCGAACCCGTACCCTAGGCCGTACCCTAAGCCTAACCCTGAGCCTAACCCTAACCCTAGGCTACCCTTGACTGCTTCTGCCTCCAATAGATTTCCTAAGCACTAGTGTTTTAAGGAACAGCTTACAAAGAGAATCCTAATGTGATTTCTTTATAATGGGTGTGTTCCTTATCTTATCCCAGTGTGTAAACTCTTCTCCATGGCTGAACCCCCAAATAATATTCCTTTACGTGCTAAGGGGTGTCTAGAGAGTGGGATAGGTTTAATAACTACCCTAACCCTAACGCATACCCTAACCCTAACCCCTACCCTAACCCTAACACGTACCATATTCCTAACCCGTACCCTAAACCGAGCCCTAACCCTAACACTAACCCTAACCCTAACCCTAACCCATGCCCTACGCCGTACCCGCACCCCTCCCTGAACCCGTACCCTAAGCCGTACCCTAACCCTAACCCTAAGCCTAACACTAATCCTAGGCTACCCTTGACTGCTTCTGCCTCCAATAGATTTCCTAAGCACTAGTGTTTTAAGGAACAGCTTAAAAAGAGAATCCTAATGTGATTTCTTTATAATGGGTGTGTTCCTTATCTTATCCTAGTGTCTAAACTCTTCTCCATGGCTGGACCCCCAAATAATATTCCTTTACGTGCTAAGGGGTATCTAGAGAGTGGGATAGGTTTAATAACTACCCTAACCCTAACGCGTACCCTAACCCTAACCCCTACCCTAACCCTAACAAATACCCTAATCCTAACCCGTACCCTAAACTGAGCCCTAACCCTAACACTAACCCTAACCCTAACACTAACCCATACCCTACACCGTACACGCACCCCTCCCGGAACCCGTACCCTAAGCTGTACCCTAAGCCTAACCCTAAGCCTAACCCTAACCCTAGGCTACCCTTGACTGCTTCTGCCTCCAATAGATTTCCTAAGCACTAGTGTTTTAAGGAACAGCTTTAAAAGAGAATCCTAATGTGATTTCTTTATAATGGGTGTGTTCCTTATCTTATCCCAGTGTCTAAACTCTTCTCCATGGCTGGACACCCAAATAATATTCCTTTACGTGCTAAGGGGTATCTAGAGAGTGGGATAGGTTTAATAACTACCCTAACCCTAACGCGTACCCTAACCCTAACCCCTACCCTAACCCTAACACGTACCCTATTCCTAACCCGTACCCTAAACCGAGCCCTAACCCTAACACTAATCCTAACCCTAACCCTAACCCATACCCTACGCCGTACCCGCACTCCTCCCCGAACCCGTACCCTAAGCCTAACCCTAAACCTAACCCTAACCCATACCCTACGCCGTACAGAAACCCCTCCCTGAACCCGTACCCTAAGCCGTACCCTATCCCTAACCCTAAGCCTAGGCTACCCTTGACTGCTTCTGCCTCCAATAGATTTCCTAAGCACTAGTGTTTTAAGGAACAGCTTAAAAAGAGAATCCTAATGTGATTTCTTTATAATGGGTGTGTTCCTTATCTTATCCTAGTGTCTAAACTCTTCTCCATGGCTGGACCCCCAAATAATATTCCTTTACGTGCTAAGGGGTATCTAGAGAGTGGGATAGGTTTAATAACTACCCTAACCCTAACGCGTACCCTAACCCTAACCCCTACCCTAACCCTAACACGTACCCTATTCCTAACCCGTACCCTAAACCGAGCCCTAACCCTAACACTAACCCTAACCCTAAACCTAACCCTAACCCATACCCTACGCCGTACAGAAACCCCTCCCCGAACCCATACCCTAAGCCGTACCCTAAGCCTAACCCTAACCTTAGGCTACCCTTGACTGCTTCTGCATCCAATAGATTTCCTAAGCACTAGTGTTTTAAGGAACAGCTTAAAAAGAGAATCCTAATGTGATTTCTTTATAATGGGTGTGTTCCTTATCTTATCCCAGTGTCTAAACTCTTCTCCATGGCTGGACCCCCAAATAATATTCCTTTACGTGCTAAGGGGTATCTAGAGAGTGGGATAGGTTTAATAACTACCCTAACCCTTACGTGTACCCTAACCCTAACCCCTACCCTAACCCTAACACGTACCCTAATCCTAACCCGTACCCTAAACAGAGCCCTAACCCTATCACTAACCCTAACCCTAACCCTAACCCATACCCTACGCCGTACCCGCACCCCTCCCCGAACCCGTACCCTAAGTCGTACCCTAAGCCTAACCCTGAGCCTAACCCTAACCCTAGGCTACCCTTGACTGCTTCTGCCTCCAATAGATTTCCTAAGCACTAGTGTTTTAAGGAACAGCTTAAAAAGAGAATCCTAATGTGATTTCTTTATAATGGGTGTGTTCCTTATCTTATCCCAGTGTGTAAACTCTTCTCCATGGCTGAACCCCCAAATAATATTCCTTTACGTGCTAAGGGGTGTCTAGAGAGTGGGATAGGTTTAATAACTACCCTAACCCTAATGCGTACCCTAACCCTAACCCCTACCCTAACCCTAACACGTACCCTATTCCTAACCCGTACCCTAAACCGAGCCCTAACCCTAACACTAACCCTAACCCTAACCCTAACCCATGCCCTACGCCGTACCCGCACCCCTCCCTGAACCCGTACCCTAAGCCGTACCCTAACTCTAACCCTAAGCCTAACCCTAACCCTAGGCTACCCTTGACTGCTTCTGCCTCCAATAGATTTCCTAAGCACTAGTGTTTTAAGGAACAGCTTAAAAAGAGAATCCTAATGTGATTTCTTTATAATGGGTGTGTTCCTTATCTTATCCTAGTGTCTAAACTCTTCTCCATGGCTGGACCCCCAAATAATATTCCTTTACGTGCTAAGGGGTATCTAGAGAGTGGGATAGGTTTAATAACTACCCTAACCCTAACGCGTACCCTAACCCTAACCCCTACCCTAACCCTAACACGTACCCTATTCCTAACCCGTACCCTAAACCGAGCCCTAACCCTAACACTAACCCTAACCCTAAACCTAACCCTAACCCATACCCTACGCCGTACAGAAACCCCTCCCCGAACCCGTACCCTAAGCCGTACCCTAAGCCTAACCCTAACCTTAGGCTACCCTTGACTGCTTCTGCATCCAATAGATTTCCTAAGCACTAGTGTTTTAAGGAACAGCTTAAAAAGAGAATCCTAATGTGATTTCTTTATAATGGGTGTGTTCCTTATCTTATCCCAGTGTCTAAACTCTTCTCCATGGCTGGACCCCCAAATAATATTCCTTTACGTGCTAAGGGGTATCTAGAGAGTGGGATAGGTTTAATAACTACCCTAACCCTTACGTGTACCCTAACCCTAACCCCTACCCTAACCCTAACACGTACCCTAATCCTAACCCGTACCCTAAACAGAGCCCTAACCCTATCACTAACCCTAACCCTAACCCTAACCCATACCCTACGCCGTACCCGCACCCCTCCCCGAACCCGTACCCTAAGCCGTACCCTAAGCCTAACCCTGAGCCTAACCCTAACCCTAGGCTACCCTTGACTGCTTCTGCCTCCAATAGATTTCCTAAGCACTAGTGTTTTAAGGAACAGCTTAAAAAGAGAATCCTAATGTGATTTCTTTATAATGGGTGTGTTCCTTTTCTTATCCTAGTGTCTAAACTCTTCTCCATGGCTGGACCCCCAAATAATATTCCTTTACGTGCTAAGGGGTATCTAGAGAGTGGGATAGGTTTAATAACTACCCTAACCCTAACGCGTACCCTAACCCTAACCCCTACCCTAACCCTAACACGTACCCTATTCCTAACCCATACCCTGAACCGAGCCCTAACCCTAACACTCACCCTAACCCTAACCCTAACCCATACCCTACGCCGTACCCGCACCCCTCCCCGAACCCGTACCCTAAGCCGTACCGTAACCCTAACCCTAAGCCTAACCCTAACCCTAGGCTACCCTTGACTGCTTCTGCCTCCAATAGATTTGCTAAGCACTAGTGTATTAAGGAACAGCTTAAAAAGAGAATCCTAATGTGATTTCTTTATAATGGGTGTGTTCCTTATCTTATCCTAGTGTCTAAACTCTTCTCCATGGCTGGACCCCCAAATAATATTCCTTTACGTGCTAAGGGGTATCTAGAGAGTGGGATAGGTTTAATAACTACCCTAACCCTAACACGTACCCTAACCCTAACCCCTACCCTAACCCTAACACGTACCCTAATCCTAACACATACCCTAAACCGAGCCCTAACCCTAACACTAAACCTAACCCTAACCCTAACCAATACCCTACGCCGTACTCGAACCCCTCCCCCAACCCGTACCCTAAGCCGTACCCTAAGCCTAACCCTAAGCCTAACCCTAACCCTAGGCTACCCTTGACTGCTTCTGCCTCCAATAGATTTCCTAAGCACTAGTGTTTTAAAGAACAGCTTAAAAAGAGAATCCTAATGTGATTTCTTTATAATGGGTGTGTTCCTTATCTTATCCTAGTGTCTAAACCCTTCTCCATGGCTGGACCCCCAAATAATATTCCTTTACGTGCTAAGGGGTATCTAGAGAGTGGGATAGGTTTAATAACTACCCTAACCCTAACGCGTACCCTAACCCTAACCCCTACCCTAACCCTAACACGTACCCTAATCCTAACCCGTACCCTAAACCGAGCCCTAACCCTAACACTAACCCTAACCCTAAACCTAACCCTAACCCATACCCTACGCCGTACAGAAACCCCTCCCCGAACCCGTACCCTAAGCCGTACCCTAAGCCTAACCCTAACCTTAGGCTACCCTTGACTGCTTCTGCATCCAATAGATTTCCTAAGCACTAGTGTTTTAAGGAACAGCTTAAAAAGAGAATCCTAATGTGATTTCTTTATAATGGGTGTGTTCCTTATCTTATCCCAGTGTCTAAACTCTTCTCCATGGCTGGACCCCCAAATAATATTCCTTTACGTGCTAAGGGGTATCTAGAGAGTGGGATAGGTTTAATAACTACCCTAACCCTTACGTGTACCCTAACCCTAACCCCTACCCTAACCCTAGCACGTACCCTAATCCTAACCCGTACCCTAAACAGAGCCCTAACCCTATCACTAACCCTAACCCTAACCCTAACCCATACCCTACGCCGTACCCGCACCCCTCCCCGAACCCGTACCCTAATCCGTACCCTAACCCTAACCCTGAGCCTAACCCTAACCCTAGGCTACCCTTGACTGCTTCTGCCTCCAATAGATTTCCTAAGCACTAGTGTTTTAAGGAACAGCTTAAAAAGAGAATCCTAATGTGATTTCTTTATAATGGGTGTGTTCCTTATCTTATCCTAGTGTCTAAACTCTTCTCCATGGCTGGACCCCCAAATAATATTCCTTTACGTGCTAAGGGATATCTAGAGAGTGGGATAGGTTTAATAACTACCCTAACCCTAACGCGTACCCTAACCCTAACCCCTACCCTAACCCTAACACGTACCCTAATCCTAACCCGTACCCTAAACAGAGCCCTAACCCTAACACTAACCCTAAACCTAACCCTAACCCATACCCTACGCCGTACAGAAACCCCTCCCCGAACCCGTACCCTAAGCCGTACCCTATCCCTAACCCTAAGCCTAGGCTACCCTTGACTGCTTCTGCCTCCAATAGATTTCCTAAGCACTAGTGTTTTAAGGAACAGCTTAAAAAGAGAATCCTAATGTGATTTCTTTATAATGGGTGTGTTCCTTATCTTATCCTAGTGTCTAAACTCTTCTCCATGGCTGGACCCCCAAATAATATTCCTTTACGTGCTAAGGGGTATCTAGAGAGTGGGATAGGTTTAATAACTACCCTAACCCTAACGCGTACCCTAACCCTAACCCCTACCCTAACCCTAACACGTACCCTATTCCTAACCAGTACCCTAAACCGAGCCCTAACCCTAACACTAACCCTAACCCTAAACCTAACCCTAACCCATACCCTACGCCGTACAGAAACCCCTCCCCGAACCCATACCCTAAGCCGTACCCTAAGCCTAACCCTAACCTTAGGCTACCCTTGACTGCTTCTGCATCCAATAGATTTCCTAAGCACTAGTGTTTTAAGGAACAGCTTAAAAAGAGAATCCTAATGTGATTTCTTTATAATGGGTGTGTTCCTTATCTTATCCCAGTGTCTAAACTCTTCTCCATGGCTGGACACCCAAATAATATTCCTTTACGTGCTAAGGGGTATCTAGAGAGTGGGATAGGTTTAATAACTACCCTAACCCTAACACGTACCCTAACCCTAACCCCTACCCTAACACGTACCCTAATCCTAACCCATACCCTAAACCGAGCCCTAACCCTAACACTAAACCTAACCCTAACCCTAACCAATACCCTACGCCGTAGTCGAACCCCTCCCCCAACCCGTACCCTAAGCCGTACCCTAAGCCTAACCCTAAGCCTAACCCTAATCCTAGGCTACCCTTGACTGCTTCTGCCTCCAATAGATTTCCTAAGCACTAGTGTTTTAAAGAACAGCTTAAAAAGAGAATCCTAATGTGATTTCTTTATAATGGGTGTGTTCCTTATCTTATCCTAGTGTCTAAACCCTTCTCCATGGCTGGACCCCCAAATAATATTCCTTTACGTGCTAAGGGGTATCTAGAGAGTGGGATAGGTTTAATAACTACTCTAACCCTAACGCGTACCCTAACCCTAACCCCTACCCTAACCCTAACACGTACCCTATTCCTAACCCGTACCCTAAACCGAGCCCTAACCCTAACACTAACCCTAACCCTAACCCTAACCCATACCCTACGCCGTACCCGCACCCCTCCCCGAACCCGTACCCTAATCCGTACCCTAACCCTAACCCTGAGCCTAACCCTAACCCTAGGCTACCCTTGACTGCTTCTGCCTCCAATAGATTTCCTAAGCACTAGTGATTTAAGGAACAGCTTAAAAAGAGAATCCTAATGTGATTTCTTTATAATGGGTGTGTTCCTTATCTTATCCTAGTGTCTAAACTCTTCTCCATGGCTGGACCCCCAAATAATATTCCTTTACGTGCTAAGGGATATCTAGAGAGTGGGATAGGTTTAATAACTACCCTAACCCTAACGCGTACCCTAACCCTAACCCCTACCCTAACCCTAACACGTACCCTAATTCTAACCCGTACCCTAAACCGAGCCCTAACCCTAACACTAACCCTAACCCTAACCCATACCCTACGCCGTACAGAAACCCCTCCCCGAACCCGTACCCTAAGCCGTACCCTATCCCTAACCCTAAGCCTAGGCTACCCTTGACTGCTTCTGCCTCCAATAGATTTCCTAAGCACTAGTGTTTTAAGGAACAGCTTAAAAAGAGAATCCTAATGTGATTTCTTTATAATGGGTGTGTTCCTTATCTTATCCTAGTGTCTAAACTCTTCTCCATGGCTGGACCCCCAAATAATATTCCTTTACGTGCTAAGGGGTATCTAGAGAGTGGGATAGGTTTAATAACTACCCTAACCCTAACACGTACCCTAACCCTAACCCCTACCCTAACCCTAACACGTACCCTAATCCTAACACATACCCTAAACCGAGCCCTAACCCTAACACTAAACCTAACCCTAACCCTAACCAATACCCTACGCCGTACTCGAACCCCTCCCCCAACCCGTACCCTAAGCCGTACCCTAAGCCTAACCCTAAGCCTAACCCTAACCCTAGGCTACCCTTGACTGCTTCTGCCTCCAATAGATTTCCTAAGCACTAGTGTTTTAAGGAACAGCTTAAAAAGAGAATCCTAATGTGATTTCTTTATAATGGGTGTGTTCCTTATCTTATCCTAGTGTCTAAACTCTTCTCCATGGCTGGACCCCCAAATAATATTCCTTTACGTGCTAAGGGGTATCTAGAGAGTGGGATAGGTTTAATAACTACCCTAACCCTAACGCGTACCCTAACCCTAACCCCTACCCTAACCCTAACACGTACCCTATTCCTAACCCGTACCCTAAACCGAGCCCTAACCCTAACACTAACCCTAACCCTAAACCTAACCCTAACCCATACCCTACGCCGTACAGAAACCCCTCCCCGAACCCATACCCTAAGCCGTACCCTAAGCCTAACCCTAACCTTAGGCTACCCTTGACTGCTTCTGCATCCAATAGATTTCCTAAGCACTAGTGTTTTAAGGAACAGCTTAAAAAGAGAATCCTAATGTGATTTCTTTATAATGGGTGTGTTCCTTATCTTATCCCAGTGTCTAAACTCTTCTCCATGGCTGGACCCCCAAATAATATTCCTTTACGTGCTAAGGGGTATCTAGAGAGTGGGATAGGTTTAATAACTACCCTAACCCTTACGTGTACCCTAACCCTAACCCCTACCCTAACCCTAACACGTACCCTAATCCTAACCCGTACCCTAAACAGAGCCCTAACCCTATCACTAACCCTAACCCTAACCCTAACCCATACCCTACGCCGTACCCGCACCCCTCCCCGAACCCGTACCCTAAGTCGTACCCTAAGCCTAACCCTGAGCCTAACCCTAACCCTAGGCTACCCTTGACTGCTTCTGCCTCCAATAGATTTCCTAAGCACTAGTGTTTTAAGGAACAGCTTAAAAAGAGAATCCTAATGTGATTTCTTTATAATGGGTGTGTTCCTTATCTTATCCCAGTGTGTAAACTCTTCTCCATGGCTGAACCCCCAAATAATATTCCTTTACGTGCTAAGGGGTGTCTAGAGAGTGGGATAGGTTTAATAACTACCCTAACCCTAATGCGTACCCTAACCCTAACCCCTACCCTAACCCTAACACGTACCCTATTCCTAACCCGTACCCTAAACCGAGCCCTAACCCTAACACTAACCCTAACCCTAACCCTAACCCATGCCCTACGCCGTACCCGCACCCCTCCCTGAACCCGTACCCTAAGCCGTACCCTAACTCTAACCCTAAGCCTAACCCTAACCCTAGGCTACCCTTGACTGCTTCTGCCTCCAATAGATTTCCTAAGCACTAGTGTTTTAAGGAACAGCTTAAAAAGAGAATCCTAATGTGATTTCTTTATAATGGGTGTGTTCCTTATCTTATCCTAGTGTCTAAACTCTTCTCCATGGCTGGACCCCCAAATAATATTCCTTTACGTGCTAAGGGGTATCTAGAGAGTGGGATAGGTTTAATAACTACCCTAACCCTAACGCGTACCCTAACCCTAACCCCTACCCTAACCCTAACACGTACCCTATTCCTAACCCGTACCCTAAACCGAGCCCTAACCCTAACACTAACCCTAACCCTAAACCTAACCCTAACCCATACCCTACGCCGTACAGAAACCCCTCCCCGAACCCGTACCCTAAGCCGTACCCTAAGCCTAACCCTAACCTTAGGCTACCCTTGACTGCTTCTGCATCCAATAGATTTCCTAAGCACTAGTGTTTTAAGGAACAGCTTAAAAAGAGAATCCTAATGTGATTTCTTTATAATGGGTGTGTTCCTTATCTTATCCCAGTGTCTAAACTCTTCTCCATGGCTGGACCCCCAAATAATATTCCTTTACGTGCTAAGGGGTATCTAGAGAGTGGGATAGGTTTAATAACTACCCTAACCCTTACGTGTACCCTAACCCTAACCCCTACCCTAACCCTAACACGTACCCTAATCCTAACCCGTACCCTAAACAGAGCCCTAACCCTATCACTAACCCTAACCCTAACCCTAACCCATACCCTACGCCGTACCCGCACCCCTCCCCGAACCCGTACCCTAAGCCGTACCCTAAGCCTAACCCTGAGCCTAACCCTAACCCTAGGCTACCCTTGACTGCTTCTGCCTCCAATAGATTTCCTAAGCACTAGTGTTTTAAGGAACAGCTTAAAAAGAGAATCCTAATGTGATTTCTTTATAATGGGTGTGTTCCTTTTCTTATCCTAGTGTCTAAACTCTTCTCCATGGCTGGACCCCCAAATAATATTCCTTTACGTGCTAAGGGGTATCTAGAGAGTGGGATAGGTTTAATAACTACCCTAACCCTAACGCGTACCCTAACCCTAACCCCTACCCTAACCCTAACACGTACCCTATTCCTAACCCATACCCTGAACCGAGCCCTAACCCTAACACTCACCCTAACCCTAACCCTAACCCATACCCTACGCCGTACCCGCACCCCTCCCCGAACCCGTACCCTAAGCCGTACCGTAACCCTAACCCTAAGCCTAACCCTAACCCTAGGCTACCCTTGACTGCTTCTGCCTCCAATAGATTTGCTAAGCACTAGTGTATTAAGGAACAGCTTAAAAAGAGAATCCTAATGTGATTTCTTTATAATGGGTGTGTTCCTTATCTTATCCTAGTGTCTAAACTCTTCTCCATGGCTGGACCCCCAAATAATATTCCTTTACGTGCTAAGGGGTATCTAGAGAGTGGGATAGGTTTAATAACTACCCTAACCCTAACACGTACCCTAACCCTAACCCCTACCCTAACCCTAACACGTACCCTAATCCTAACACATACCCTAAACCGAGCCCTAACCCTAACACTAAACCTAACCCTAACCCTAACCAATACCCTACGCCGTACTCGAACCCCTCCCCCAACCCGTACCCTAAGCCGTACCCTAAGCCTAACCCTAAGCCTAACCCTAACCCTAGGCTACCCTTGACTGCTTCTGCCTCCAATAGATTTCCTAAGCACTAGTGTTTTAAAGAACAGCTTAAAAAGAGAATCCTAATGTGATTTCTTTATAATGGGTGTGTTCCTTATCTTATCCTAGTGTCTAAACCCTTCTCCATGGCTGGACCCCCAAATAATATTCCTTTACGTGCTAAGGGGTATCTAGAGAGTGGGATAGGTTTAATAACTACCCTAACCCTAACGCGTACCCTAACCCTAACCCCTACCCTAACCCTAACACGTACCCTAATCCTAACCCGTACCCTAAACCGAGCCCTAACCCTAACACTAACCCTAACCCTAAACCTAACCCTAACCCATACCCTACGCCGTACAGAAACCCCTCCCCGAACCCGTACCCTAAGCCGTACCCTAAGCCTAACCCTAACCTTAGGCTACCCTTGACTGCTTCTGCATCCAATAGATTTCCTAAGCACTAGTGTTTTAAGGAACAGCTTAAAAAGAGAATCCTAATGTGATTTCTTTATAATGGGTGTGTTCCTTATCTTATCCCAGTGTCTAAACTCTTCTCCATGGCTGGACCCCCAAATAATATTCCTTTACGTGCTAAGGGGTATCTAGAGAGTGGGATAGGTTTAATAACTACCCTAACCCTTACGTGTACCCTAACCCTAACCCCTACCCTAACCCTAGCACGTACCCTAATCCTAACCCGTACCCTAAACAGAGCCCTAACCCTATCACTAACCCTAACCCTAACCCTAACCCATACCCTACGCCGTACCCGCACCCCTCCCCGAACCCGTACCCTAATCCGTACCCTAACCCTAACCCTGAGCCTAACCCTAACCCTAGGCTACCCTTGACTGCTTCTGCCTCCAATAGATTTCCTAAGCACTAGTGTTTTAAGGAACAGCTTAAAAAGAGAATCCTAATGTGATTTCTTTATAATGGGTGTGTTCCTTATCTTATCCTAGTGTCTAAACTCTTCTCCATGGCTGGACCCCCAAATAATATTCCTTTACGTGCTAAGGGATATCTAGAGAGTGGGATAGGTTTAATAACTACCCTAACCCTAACGCGTACCCTAACCCTAACCCCTACCCTAACCCTAACACGTACCCTAATCCTAACCCGTACCCTAAACAGAGCCCTAACCCTAACACTAACCCTAAACCTAACCCTAACCCATACCCTACGCCGTACAGAAACCCCTCCCCGAACCCGTACCCTAAGCCGTACCCTATCCCTAACCCTAAGCCTAGGCTACCCTTGACTGCTTCTGCCTCCAATAGATTTCCTAAGCACTAGTGTTTTAAGGAACAGCTTAAAAAGAGAATCCTAATGTGATTTCTTTATAATGGGTGTGTTCCTTATCTTATCCTAGTGTCTAAACTCTTCTCCATGGCTGGACCCCCAAATAATATTCCTTTACGTGCTAAGGGGTATCTAGAGAGTGGGATAGGTTTAATAACTACCCTAACCCTAACGCGTACCCTAACCCTAACCCCTACCCTAACCCTAACACGTACCCTATTCCTAACCAGTACCCTAAACCGAGCCCTAACCCTAACACTAACCCTAACCCTAAACCTAACCCTAACCCATACCCTACGCCGTACAGAAACCCCTCCCCGAACCCATACCCTAAGCCGTACCCTAAGCCTAACCCTAACCTTAGGCTACCCTTGACTGCTTCTGCATCCAATAGATTTCCTAAGCACTAGTGTTTTAAGGAACAGCTTAAAAAGAGAATCCTAATGTGATTTCTTTATAATGGGTGTGTTCCTTATCTTATCCCAGTGTCTAAACTCTTCTCCATGGCTGGACACCCAAATAATATTCCTTTACGTGCTAAGGGGTATCTAGAGAGTGGGATAGGTTTAATAACTACCCTAACCCTAACACGTACCCTAACCCTAACCCCTACCCTAACACGTACCCTAATCCTAACCCATACCCTAAACCGAGCCCTAACCCTAACACTAAACCTAACCCTAACCCTAACCAATACCCTACGCCGTAGTCGAACCCCTCCCCCAACCCGTACCCTAAGCCGTACCCTAAGCCTAACCCTAAGCCTAACCCTAATCCTAGGCTACCCTTGACTGCTTCTGCCTCCAATAGATTTCCTAAGCACTAGTGTTTTAAAGAACAGCTTAAAAAGAGAATCCTAATGTGATTTCTTTATAATGGGTGTGTTCCTTATCTTATCCTAGTGTCTAAACCCTTCTCCATGGCTGGACCCCCAAATAATATTCCTTTACGTGCTAAGGGGTATCTAGAGAGTGGGATAGGTTTAATAACTACTCTAACCCTAACGCGTACCCTAACCCTAACCCCTACCCTAACCCTAACACGTACCCTATTCCTAACCCGTACCCTAAACCGAGCCCTAACCCTAACACTAACCCTAACCCTAACCCTAACCCATACCCTACGCCGTACCCGCACCCCTCCCCGAACCCGTACCCTAATCCGTACCCTAACCCTAACCCTGAGCCTAACCCTAACCCTAGGCTACCCTTGACTGCTTCTGCCTCCAATAGATTTCCTAAGCACTAGTGATTTAAGGAACAGCTTAAAAAGAGAATCCTAATGTGATTTCTTTATAATGGGTGTGTTCCTTATCTTATCCTAGTGTCTAAACTCTTCTCCATGGCTGGACCCCCAAATAATATTCCTTTACGTGCTAAGGGATATCTAGAGAGTGGGATAGGTTTAATAACTACCCTAACCCTAACGCGTACCCTAACCCTAACCCCTACCCTAACCCTAACACGTACCCTAATTCTAACCCGTACCCTAAACCGAGCCCTAACCCTAACACTAACCCTAACCCTAACCCATACCCTACGCCGTACAGAAACCCCTCCCCGAACCCGTACCCTAAGCCGTACCCTATCCCTAACCCTAAGCCTAGGCTACCCTTGACTGCTTCTGCCTCCAATAGATTTCCTAAGCACTAGTGTTTTAAGGAACAGCTTAAAAAGAGAATCCTAATGTGATTTCTTTATAATGGGTGTGTTCCTTATCTTATCCTAGTGTCTAAACTCTTCTCCATGGCTGGACCCCCAAATAATATTCCTTTACGTGCTAAGGGGTATCTAGAGAGTGGGATAGGTTTAATAACTACCCTAACCCTAACACGTACCCTAACCCTAACCCCTACCCTAACCCTAACACGTACCCTAATCCTAACACATACCCTAAACCGAGCCCTAACCCTAACACTAAACCTAACCCTAACCCTAACCAATACCCTACGCCGTACTCGAACCCCTCCCCCAACCCGTACCCTAAGCCGTACCCTAAGCCTAACCCTAAGCCTAACCCTAACCCTAGGCTACCCTTGACTGCTTCTGCCTCCAATAGATTTCCTAAGCACTAGTGTTTTAAAGAACAGCTTAAAAAGAGAATCCTAATGTGATTTCTTTATAATGGGTGTGTTCCTTATCTTATCCTAGTGTCTAAACCCTTCTCCATGGCTGGACCCCCAAATAATATTCCTTTACGTGCTAAGGGGTATCTAGAGAGTGGGATAGGTTTAATAACTACCCTAACCCTAACGCGTACCCTAACCCTAACCCCTACCCTAACCCTAACACGTACCCTAATCCTAACCCGTACCCTAAACCGAGCCCTAACCCTAACACTAACCCTAACCCTAAACCTAACCCTAACCCATACCCTACGCCGTACAGAAACCCCTCCCCGAACCCGTACCCTAAGCCGTACCCTAAGCCTAACCCTAACCTTAGGCTACCCTTGACTGCTTCTGCATCCAATAGATTTCCTAAGCACTAGTGTTTTAAGGAACAGCTTAAAAAGAGAATCCTAATGTGATTTCTTTATAATGGGTGTGTTCCTTATCTTATCCCAGTGTCTAAACTCTTCTCCATGGCTGGACCCCCAAATAATATTCCTTTACGTGCTAAGGGGTATCTAGAGAGTGGGATAGGTTTAATAACTACCCTAACCCTTACGTGTACCCTAACCCTAACCCCTACCCTAACCCTAGCACGTACCCTAATCCTAACCCGTACCCTAAACAGAGCCCTAACCCTATCACTAACCCTAACCCTAACCCTAACCCATACCCTACGCCGTACCCGCACCCCTCCCCGAACCCGTACCCTAATCCGTACCCTAACCCTAACCCTGAGCCTAACCCTAACCCTAGGCTACCCTTGACTGCTTCTGCCTCCAATAGATTTCCTAAGCACTAGTGTTTTAAGGAACAGCTTAAAAAGAGAATCCTAATGTGATTTCTTTATAATGGGTGTGTTCCTTATCTTATCCTAGTGTCTAAACTCTTCTCCATGGCTGGACCCCCAAATAATATTCCTTTACGTGCTAAGGGATATCTAGAGAGTGGGATAGGTTTAATAACTACCCTAACCCTAACGCGTACCCTGACCCTAACCCCTACCCTAACCCTAACACGTACCCTAATCCTAACCCGTACCCTAAACAGAGCCCTAACCCTAACACTAACCCTAAACCTAACCCTAACCCATACCCTACGCCGTACAGAAACCCCTCCCCGAACCCGTACCCTAAGCCGTACCCTATCCCTAACCCTAAGCCTAGGCTACCCTTGACTGCTTCTGCCTCCAATAGATTTCCTAAGCACTAGTGTTTTAAGGAACAGCTTAAAAAGAGAATCCTAATGTGATTTCTTTATAATGGGTGTGTTCCTTATCTTATCCTAGTGTCTAAACTCTTCTCCATGGCTGGACCCCCAAATAATATTCCTTTACGTGCTAAGGGGTATCTAGAGAGTGGGATAGGTTTAATAACTACCCTAACCCTAACGCGTACCCTAACCCTAACCCCTACCCTAACCCTAACACGTACCCTATTCCTAACCAGTACCCTAAACCGAGCCCTAACCCTAACACTAACCCTAACCCTAAACCTAACCCTAACCCATACCCTACGCCGTACAGAAACCCCTCCCCGAACCCATACCCTAAGCCGTACCCTAAGCCTAACCCTAACCTTAGGCTACCCTTGACTGCTTCTGCATCCAATAGATTTCCTAAGCACTAGTGTTTTAAGGAACAGCTTAAAAAGAGAATCCTAATGTGATTTCTTTATAATGGGTGTGTTCCTTATCTTATCCCAGTGTCTAAACTCTTCTCCATGGCTGGACACCCAAATAATATTCCTTTACGTGCTAAGGGGTATCTAGAGAGTGGGATAGGTTTAATAACTACCCTAACCCTAACACGTACCCTAACCCTAACCCCTACCCTAACACGTACCCTAATCCTAACCCATACCCTAAACCGAGCCCTAACCCTAACACTAAACCTAACCCTAACCCTAACCAATACCCTACGCCGTACTCGAACCCCTCCCCCAACCCGTACCCTAAGCCGTACCCTAAGCCTAACCCTAAGCCTAACCCTAATCCTAGGCTACCCTTGACTGCTTCTGCCTCCAATAGATTTCCTAAGCACTAGTGTTTTAAAGAACAGCTTAAAAAGAGAATCCTAATGTGATTTCTTTATAATGGGTGTGTTCCTTATCTTATCCTAGTGTCTAAACCCTTCTCCATGGCTGGACCCCCAAATAATATTCCTTTACGTGCTAAGGGGTATCTAGAGAGTGGGATAGGTTTAATAACTACTCTAACCCTAACGCGTACCCTAACCCTAACCCCTACCCTAACCCTAACACGTACCCTATTCCTAACCCGTACCCTAAACCGAGCCCTAACCCTAACACTAACCCTAACCCTAACCCTAACCCATACCCTACGCCGTACCCGCACCCCTCCCCGAACCCGTACCCTAATCCGTACCCTAACCCTAACCCTGAGCCTAACCCTAACCCTAGGCTACCCTTGACTGCTTCTGCCTCCAATAGATTTCCTAAGCACTAGTGTTTTAAGGAACAGCTTAAAAAGAGAATCCTAATGTGATTTCTTTATAATGGGTGTGTTCCTTATCTTATCCTAGTGTCTAAACTCTTCTCCATGGCTGGACCCCCAAATAATATTCCTTTACGTGCTAAGGGATATCTAGAGAGTGGGATAGGTTTAATAACTACCCTAACCCTAACGCGTACCCTAACCCTAACCCCTACCCTAACCCTAACACGTACCCTAATTCTAACCCGTACCCTAAACCGAGCCCTAACCCTAACACTAACCCTAACCCTAACCCATACCCTACGCCGTACAGAAACCCCTCCCCGAACCCGTACCCTAAGCCGTACCCTATCCCTAACCCTAAGCCTAGGCTACCCTTGACTGCTTCTGCCTCCAATAGATTTCCTAAGCACTAGTGTTTTAAGGAACAGCTTAAAAAGAGAATCCTAATGTGATTTCTTTATAATGGGTGTGTTCCTTATCTTATCCTAGTGTCTAAACTCTTCTCCATGGCTGGACCCCCAAATAATATTCCTTTACGTGCTAAGGGGTATCTAGAGAGTGGGATAGGTTTAATAACTACCCTAAACCTAACGCGTACCCTAACCCTAACTCCTACACTAACCCTAACACGTACCCTAATCCTAACCCGTACCCTAAACCGAGCCCTAACCCTAACACTAACCCTAACCCTAAACCTAACCCTAACCCATACCCTACGCCGTACAGAAACCCCTCCCCGAACCCGTACCCTAAGCCGTACCCTAAGCCTAACCCTAAGCCTAACCCTAACCCTAGGCTACCCTTGACTGCTTCTGCCTCCAATAGATTTCCTAAGCACTAGTGTTTTAAGGAACAGCTTAAAAAGAGAATCCTAATGTGATTTCTTTATAATGGGTGTGTTCCTTTTCTTATCCTAGTGTCTAAACTCTTCTCCATGGCTGGACCCCCAAATAATATTCCTTTACGTGCTAAGGGGTATCTAGAGAGTGGGATAGGTTTAATAACTACCCTAACCCTAACGCGTACCCTAACCCTAACCCCTACCCTAACCCTAACACGTACCCTATTCCTAACCCATACCCTGAACCGAGCCCTAACCCTAACACTCACCCTAACCCTAACCCTAACCCATACCCTACGCCGTACCCGCACCCCTCCCCGAACCCGTACCCTAAGCCGTACCCTAACCCTTACCCTAAGCCTAACCCTAACCCTAGGCTACCCTTGACTGCTTCTGCCTCCAATAGATTTCCTAAGCACTAGTGTATTAAGGAACAGCTTAAAAAGAGAATCCTAATGTGATTTCTTTATAATGGGTGTGTTCCTTACCTTATCCTAGTGTCTAAACTCTTCTCCATGGCTGGACCCCCAAATAATATTCCTTTACGTGCTAAGGGGTATCTAGAGAGTGGGATAGGTTTAATAACTACCCTAACCCTAACACGTACCCTAACCCTAACCCCTACCCTAACCCTAACACGTACCCTAATCCTAACCCATAACCTAAACCGAGCCCTAACCCTAACACTAACCCTAACCCTAACCCTAACCAATACCCTACGCCGTACTCGAACCCCTCCCCCATCCCGTACCCTAAGCCGTACCCTAAGCCTAACCCTAAGCCTAACCCTAACCCTAGGCTACCCTTGACTGCTTCTGCCTCCAATAGATTTCCTAAGCACTAGTGTTTTAAAGAACAGCTTAAAAAGAGAATCCTAATGTGATTTCTTTATAATGGGTGTGTTCCTTATCTTATCCTAGTGTCTAAACCCTTCTCCATGGCTGGACCCCCAAATAATATTCCTTTACGTGCTAAGGGGTATCTAGAGAGTGGGATAGGTTTAATAACTACTCTAACCCTAACGCGTACCCTAACCCTAACCCCTACCCTAACCCTAACACGTACCCTATTCCTAACCCGTACCCTAAACCGAGCCCTAACCCTAACACTAACCCTAACCCTAACCCTAACCCATACCCTACGCCGTACCCGCACCCCTCCCCGAACCCGTACCCTAATCCGTACCCTAACCCTAACCCTGAGCCTAACCCTAACCCTAGGCTACCCTTGACTGCTTCTGCCTCCAATAGATTTCCTAAGCACTAGTGTTTTAAGGAACAGCTTAAAAAGAGAATCCTAATGTGATTTCTTTATAATGGGTGTGTTCCTTATCTTATCCTAGTGTCTAAACTCTTCTCCATGGCTGGACCCCCAAATAATATTCCTTTACGTGCTAAGGGGTATCTAGAGAGTGGGATAGGTTTAATAACTACCCTAACCCTAACGCGTACCCTAACCCTAACCCCTACCCTAACCCTAACACGTACCCTAATCCTAACCCGTACCCTAAACCGAGCCCTAACCCTAACACTAACCCTAACCCTAAACCTAACCCTAACCCATACCCTACGCCGTACAGAAACCCCTCCCCGAACCCGTACCCTAAGCCGTACCCTAAGCCTAACCCTAACCTTAGGCTACCCTTGACTGCTTCTGCATCCAATAGATTTCCTAAGCACTAGTGTTTTAAGGAACAGCTTAAAAAGAGAATCCTAATGTGATTTCTTTATAATGGGTGTGTTCCTTATCTTATCCCAGTGTCTAAACTCTTCTCCATGGCTGGACCCCCAAATAATATTCCTTTACGTGCTAAGGGGTATCTAGAGAGTGGGATAGGTTTAATAACTACCCTAACCCTTACGTGTACCCTAACCCTAACCCCTACCCTAACCCTAACACGTACCCTAATCCTAACCCGTACCCTAAACAGAGCCCTAACCCTATCACTAACCCTAACCCTAACCCTAACCCATACCCTACGCCGTACCCGCACCCCTCCCCGAACCCGTACCCTAAGCCGTACCCTAAGCCTAACCCTGAGCCTAACCCTAACCCTAGGCTACCCTTGACTGCTTCTGCCTCCAATAGATTTCCTAAGCACTAGTGTTTTAAGGAACAGCTTAAAAAGAGAATCCTAATGTGATTTCTTTATAATGGGTGTGTTCCTTATCTTATCCCAGTGTGTAAACTCTTCTCCATGACTGAACCCCCAAATAATATTCCTTTACGTGCTAAGGGGTGTCTAGAGAGTGGGATAGGTTTAATAACTACCCTAACCCTAATGCGTACCCTAACCCTAACCCCTACCCTAACCCTAACACGTACCCTATTCCTAACCCGTACCCTAAACCGAGCCCTAACCCTAACACTAACCCTAACCCTAACCCTAACCCATGCCCTACGCCGTACCCGCACCCCTCCCTGAACCCGTACCCTAAGCCGTACCCTAACCCTAACCCTAAGCCTAACCCTAACCCTAGGCTACCCTTGACTGCTTCTGCCTCCAATAGATTTCCTAAGCACTAGTGTTTTAAGGAACAGCTTAAAAAGAGAATCCTAATGTGATTTCTTTATAATGGGTGTGTTCCTTATCTTATCCTAGTGTCTAAACTCTTCTCCATGGCTGGACCCCCAAATAATATTCCTTTACGTGCTAAAGGGTATCTAGAGAGTGGGATAGGTTTAATAACTACCCTAACCCTAACGCGTACCCTAACCCTAACCCCTACCCTAACCCTAACACGTACCCTAAACCTAACCCGTACCCTAAACCGAGCCCTAACCCTAACACTAACCCTAACCCTAACCCTAACCCATACCCTACGCCGTACCCGAACCCCTCCCCGAACCCGTACCCTAGGCCGTACCCTAAGCCTAACCCTGAGCCTAACCCTAACCCTAGGCTACCCTTGACTGCTTCTGCCTCCAATAGATTTCCTAAGCACTAGTGTTTTAAGGAACAGCTTACAAAGAGAATCCTAATGTGATTTCTTTATAATGGGTGTGTTCCTTATCTTATCCCAGTGTGTAAACTCTTCTCCATGGCTGAACCCCCAAATAATATTCCTTTACGTGCTAAGGGGTGTCTAGAGAGTGGGATAGGTTTAATAACTACCCTAACCCTAACGCATACCCTAACCCTAACCCCTACCCTAACCCTAACACGTACCATATTCCTAACCCGTACCCTAAACCGAGCCCTAACCCTAACACTAACCCTAACCCTAACCCATGCCCTACGCCGTACCCGCACCCCTCCCTGAACCCGTACCCTAAGCCGTACCCTAACCCTAACCCTAAGCCTAACACTAATCCTAGGCTACCCTTGACTGCTTCTGCCTCCAATAGATTTCCTAAGCACTAGTGTTTTAAGGAACAGCTTTAAAAGAGAATCCTAATGTGATTTCTTTATAATGGGTGTGTTCCTTATCTTATCCCAGTGTCTAAACTCTTCTCCATGGCTGGACACCCAAATAATATTCCTTTACGTGCTAAGGGGTATCTAGAGAGTGGGATAGGTTTAATAACTACCCTAACCCTAACGCGTACCCTAACCCTAACCCCTACCCTAACCCTAACACGTACCCTATTCCTAACCCGTACCCTAAACCGAGCCCTAACCCTAACACTAACCCTAACCCATACCCTACGCCGTACCCGCACCCCTCCCCGAACCCGTCCCCTAAGCCGTACCCTGACCCTAACCCTAACCCTAGGCTACCCTTGACTGCTTCTGCCTCCAATAGATTTCCTAAGCACTAGTGTTTTAAGGAACAGCTTAAAAAGAGAATCCTAATGTGATTTCTTTATAATGGGTGTGTTCCTTATCTTATCCTAGTGTCTAAACTCTTCTCCATGGCTGGACCCCCAAATAATATTCCTTTACGTGCTAAGGGGTATCTAGAGAGTGGGATAGGTTTAATAACTACCCTAACCCTAACGCGTACCCTAACCCTAACCCCTACCCTAACCCTAACACGTACCCTATTCCTAACCCGTACCCTAAACCGAGCCCTAACCCTAACACTAATCCTAACCCTAACCCTAACCCATACCCTACGCCGTACCCGCACTCCTCCCCGAACCCGTACCCTAAGCCTAACCCTAAGCCTAACCCTAACCCTAGGCTACCCTTGACTGCTTCTGCCTCCAATAGATTTCCTAAGCACTAGTGTTTTAAGGAACAGCTTAAAAAGAGAATCCTAATGTGATTTCTTTATAATGGGTGTGTTCCTTATCTTATCCTAGTGTCTAAACTCTTCTCCATGGCTGGACCCCCAAATAATATTCCTTTACGTGCTAAAGGGTATCTAGAGAGTGGGATAGGTTTAATAACTACCCTAACCCTAACGCGTACCCTAACCCTAACCCCTACCCTAACCCTAACACGTACCCTAAACCTAACCCGTACCCTAAACCGAGCCCTAACCCTAACACTAACCCTAACCCTAACCCTAACCCATACCCTACGCCGTACCCGAACCCCTCCCCGAACCCGTACCCTAGGCCGTACCCTAAGCCTAACCCTGAGCCTAACCCTAACCCTAGGCTACCCTTGACTGCTTCTGCCTCCAATAGATTTCCTAAGCACTAGTGTTTTAAGGAACAGCTTACAAAGAGAATCCTAATGTGATTTCTTTATAATGGGTGTGTTCCTTATCTTATCCCAGTGTGTAAACTCTTCTCCATGGCTGAACCCCCAAATAATATTCCTTTACGTGCTAAGGGGTGTCTAGAGAGTGGGATAGGTTTAATAACTACCCTAACCCTAACGCATACCCTAACCCTAACCCCTACCCTAACCCTAACACGTACCATATTCCTAACCCGTACCCTAAACCGAGCCCTAACCCTAACACTAACCCTAACCCTAACCCTAACCCATGCCCTACGCCGTACCCGCACCCCTCCCTGAACCCGTACCCTAAGCCGTACCCTAACCCTAACCCTAAGCCTAACACTAATCCTAGGCTACCCTTGACTGCTTCTGCCTCCAATAGATTTCCTAAGCACTAGTGTTTTAAGGAACAGCTTAAAAAGAGAATCCTAATGTGATTTCTTTATAATGGGTGTGTTCCTTATCTTATCCTAGTGTCTAAACTCTTCTCCATGGCTGGACCCCCAAATAATATTCCTTTACGTGCTAAGGGGTATCTAGAGAGTGGGATAGGTTTAATAACTACCCTAACCCTAACGCGTACCCTAACCCTAACCCCTACCCTAACCCTAACAAATACCCTAATCCTAACCCGTACCCTAAACTGAGCCCTAACCCTAACACTAACCCTAACCCTAACACTAACCCATACCCTACACCGTACACGCACCCCTCCCGGAACCCGTACCCTAAGCCGTACCCTAAGCCTAACCCTAAGCCTAACCCTAACCCTAGGCTACCCTTGACTGCTTCTGCCTCCAATAGATTTCCTAAGCACTAGTGTTTTAAGGAACAGCTTTAAAAGAGAATCCTAATGTGATTTCTTTATAATGGGTGTGTTCCTTATCTTATCCCAGTGTCTAAACTCTTCTCCATGGCTGGACACCCAAATAATATTCCTTTACGTGCTAAGGGGTATCTAGAGAGTGGGATAGGTTTAATAACTACCCTAACCCTAACGCGTACCCTAACCCTAACCCCTACCCTAACCCTAACACGTACCCTATTCCTAACCCGTACCCTAAACCGAGCCCTAACCCTAACACTAATCCTAACCCTAACCCTAACCCATACCCTACGCCGTACCCGCACTCCTCCCCGAACCCGTACCCTAAGCCTAACCCTAAGCCTAACCCTAACCCTAGGCTACCCTTGACTGCTTCTGCCTCCAATAGATTTCCTAAGCACTAGTGTTTTAAGGAACAGCTTAAAAAGAGAATCCTAATGTGATTTCTTTATAATGGGTGTGTTCCTTATCTTATCCTAGTGTCTAAACTCTTCTCCATGGCTGGACCCCCAAATAATATTCCTTTACGTGCTAAGGGGTATCTAGAGAGTGGGATAGGTTTAATAACTACTCTAACCCTAATGCGTACCCTAACCCTAACCCCTACCCTAACCCTAACACGTACCCTATTCCTAACCCGTACCCTAAACCGAGCCCTAACCCTAACACTAACCCTAACCCTAACCCTAACCCATACCCTACGCCGTACCCGCACCCCTCCCCGAACCCGTACCCTAATCCGTACCCTAACCCTAACCCTGAGCCTAACCCTAACCCTAGGCTACCCTTGACTGCTTCTGCCTCCAATAGATTTCCTAAGCACTAGTGTTTTAAGGAACAGCTTAAAAAGAGAATCCTAATGTGATTTCTTTATAATGGGTGTGTTCCTTATCTTATCCCAGTGTCTAAACTCTTCTCCATGGCTGGACCCCCAAATAATATTCCTTTACGTGCTAAGGGGTATCTAGAGAGTGGGATAGCTTTAATAACTACCCTAACCCTAACGCGAACCCTAACCTTAACCCCTACCCTAACCCTAACACGTACCCTAATCCTAACCCGTACCCTAAACCGAGCCCTAACCCTAACACTAACCCTAACCCTAACCCTAACCCATACCCTACGCCGTACCCGCACCCCTCCCCGAACCCGTACCCTAAGCCGTACCCTAAGCCTAACCCTAAGCCTAACCCTAACCCTAGGCTACCCTTGACTGCTTCTGCCTCCAATAGATTTCCTAAGCACTAGTGTTTTAAGGAACAGCTTAAAAAGAGAATCCTAATGTGATTTCTTTATAATGGGTGTGTTCCTTATCTTATCCCAGTGTCTAAACTCTTCTCCACGGCTGGAGCCCCAAATAATATTCCTTTACGTGCTAAGGGGTATCTAGAGAGTGGGATAGGTTTAATAACTACCCTAACCCTAACGCGTACCCTAACCCTAACCCCTACCCTAACCCTAACACGTACCCTATTCCTAACCCGTACCCTAAACCGAGCCCTAACCCTAACACTAACCCTAACCCTAACCCTAACCCATACCCTACGCCGTACCCGCACCCCTCCCCGAACCCGTACGCTAAGCCGTACCCTAACCCTAACCCTAAGCCTAACCCTAACCCTAGGCTACCCTTGACTGCTTCTGCCTCCAATAGATTTCCTAAGCACTAGTGTTTTAAGGAACAGCTTAAAAAGAGAATCCTAATGTGATTTCTTTATAATGGGTGTGTTCCTTATCTTATCCTAGTGTCTAAACTCTTCTCCATGGCTGGACCCCCAAATAATATTCCTTTACGTGCTAAGGGATATCTAGAGAGTGGGATAGGTTTAATAACTACCCTAACCCTAACGCGTACCCTAACCCTAACCCCTACCCTAACCCTAACACGTACCCTAATCCTAACCCGTACCCTAAACCGAGCCCTAACCCTAACACTAACCCTAACCCTAACCCTAACCCATACCCTACGCCGTACAGAAACCCCTCCCCGAACCCGTACCCTAAGCCGTACCCTATCCCTAACCCTAAGCCTAGGCTACCCTTGACTGCTTCTGCCTCCAATAGATTTCCTAAGCACTAGTGTTTTAAGGAACAGCTTAAAAAGAGAATCCTAATGTGATTTCTTTATAATGGGTGTGTTCCTTATCTTATCCTAGTGTCTAAACTCTTCTCCATGGCTGGACCCCCAAATAATATTCCTTTACGTGCTAAGGGGTATCTAGAGAGTGGGATAGGTTTAATAACTACCCTAACCCTAACGCGTACCCTAACCCTAACCCCTACCCTAACCCTAACACGTACCCTAATCCTAACCCGTACCCTAAACCGAGCCCAAACCCTAACACTAACCCTAACCCTAAACCTAACCCTAACCCATACCCTACGCCGTACAGAAACCCCTCCCCGAACCCGTACCCTAAGCCGTACCCTAAGCCTAACCCTAACCTTAGGCTACCCTTGACTGCTTCTGCATCCAATAGATTTCCTAAGCACTAGTGTTTTAAGGAACAGCTTAAAAAGAGAATCCTAATGTGATTTCTTTATAATGGGTGTGTTCCTTATCTTATCCCAGTGTGTAAACTCTTCTCCATGGCTGGACCCCCAAATAATATTCCTTTACGTGCTAAGGGGTGTCTAGAGAGTGGGATAGGTTTAATAACTACCCTAACCCTAATGCGTACCCTAACCCTAACCAATACCCTAACCCTAACACGTACCCTATTCCTAACCCGTACCCTAAACCGAGCCCTAACCCTAACACTAACCCTAACCCTAACCCTAACCCATGCCCTACGCCGTACCCGCACCCCTCCCTGAACCCGTACCCTAAGCCGTACCCTAACCCTAACCCTAAGCCTAACCCTAACCCTAGGCTACCCTTGACTGCTTCTGCCTCCAATAGATTTCCTAAGCACTAGTGTTTTAAGGAACAGCTTAAAAAGAGAATCCTAATGTGATTTCTTTATAATGGGTGTGTTCCTTATCTTATCCTAGTGTCTAAACTCTTCTCCATGGCTGGACCCCCAAATAATATTCCTTTACGTGCTAAGGGGTATCTAGAGAGTGGGATAGGTTTAATAACTACCCTAACCCTAACGCGTACCCTAACCCTAACCCCTACCCTAACCCTAACACGTACCCTATTCCTAACCCGTACCCTAAACCGAGCCCTAACCCTAACACTAATCCTAACCCTAACCCTAACCCATACCCTACGCCGTACCCGCACTCCTCCCCGAACCCGTACCCTAAGCCTAACCCTAAGCCTAACCCTAACCCTAGGCTACGCTTGACTGCTTCTGCCTCCAATAGATTTCCTAAGCACTAGTGTTTTAAGGAACAGCTTAAAAAGGGAATCCTAATGTGATTTCTTTATAATGGGTGTGTTCCTTATCTTATCCTAGTGTCTAAACTCTTCTCCATGGCTGGACCCCCAAATAATATTCCTTTACGTGCTAAGGGGTATCTAGAGAGTGGGATAGGTTTAATAACTACTCTAACCCTAATGCGTACCCTAACCCTAACCCCTACCCTAACCCTAACACGTACCCTATTCCTAACCCGTACCCTAAACCGAGCCCTAACCCTAACACTAACCCTAACCCTAACCCTAACCCATACCCTACGCCGTACCCGCACCCCTCCCCGAACCCGTACCCTAATCCGTACCCTAACCCTAACCCTGAGCCTAACCCTAACCCTAGGCTACCCTTGACTGCTTCTGCCTCCAATAGATTTCCTAAGCACTAGTGTTTTAAGGAACAGCTTAAAAAGAGAATCCTAATGTGATTTCTTTATAATGGGTGTGTTCCTTATCTTATCCCAGTGTCTAAACTCTTCTCCATGGCTGGACCCCCAAATAATATTCCTTTACGTGCTAAGGGGTATCTAGAGAGTGGGATAGGTTTAATAACTACCCTAACCCTAACGCGTACCCTAACCCTAACCCCTACCCTAACCCTAACACGTACCCTATTCCTAACCCGTACCCTAAACCGAGCCCTAACCCTAACACTAACCCTAACCCTAACCCTAACCCATACCCTACGCCGTACCCGCACCCCTCCCCGAACCCGTACGCTAAGCCGTACCCTAACCCTAACCCTAAGCCTAACCCTAACCCTAGGCTACCCTTGACTGCTTCTGCCTCCAATAGATTTCCTAAGCACTAGTGTTTTAAGGAACAGCTTAAAAAGAGAATCCTAATGTGATTTCTTTATAATGGGTGTGTTCCTTATCTTATCCTAGTGTCTAAACTCTTCTCCATGGCTGGACCCCCAAATAATATTCCTTTACGTGCTAAGGGATATCTAGAGAGTGGGATAGGTTTAATAACTACCCTAACCCTAACGCGTACCCTAACCCTAACCCCTACCCTAACCCTAACACGTACCCTAATCCTAACCCGTACCCTAAACCGAGCCCTAACCCTAACACTAACCCTAACCCTAACCCTAACCCATACCCTACGCCGTACAGAAACCCCTCCCCGAACCCGTACCCTAAGCCGTACCCTATCCCTAACCCTAAGCCTAGGCTACCCTTGACTGCTTCTGCCTCCAATAGATTTCCTAAGCACTAGTGTTTTAAGGAACAGCTTAAAAAGAGAATCCTAATGTGATTTCTTTATAATGGGTGTGTTCCTTATCTTATCCTAGTGTCTAAACTCTTCTCCATGGCTGGAGCCCCAAATAATATTCCTTTACGTGCTAAGGGGTATCTAGAGAGTGGGATAGGTTTAATAACTACCCTAACCCTAACGCGTACCCTAACCCTAACCCCTAACCTAACCCTAACACGTACCCTATTCCTAACCCGTACCCTAAACCGAGCCCTAACCCTAACACTAACCCTAACCCTAACCCTAACCCATACCCTACGCCGTACCCGCACCCCTCCCCGAACCCGTACCCTAAGCCGTACCCTAACCCTAACCCTAAGCCTAACCCTAACCCTAGGCTACCCTTGACTGCTTCTGCCTCCAATAGATTTCCTAAGCACAAGTGTTTTAAGGAACAGCTTAAAAAGAGAATCCTAATGTGATTTCTTTATAATGGGTGTGTTCCTTATCTTATCCTAGTGTCTAAACTCTTCTCCATGGCTGGACCCCCAAATAATATTCCTTTACGTGCTAAGGGATATCTAGAGAGTGGGATAGGTTTAATAACTACCCTAACCCTAACGCGTACCCTAACCCTAACCCCTACCCTAACCCTAACACGTACCCTAATCCTAACCCGTACCCTAAACCGAGCCCTAACCCTAACACTAACCCTAACCCTAACCCTAACCCATACCCTACGCCGTACAGAAACCCCTCCCCGAACCCGTACCCTAAGCCGTACCCTATCCCTAACCCTAAGCCTAGGCTACCCTTGACTGCTTCTGCCTCCAATAGATTTCCTAAGCACTAGTGTTTTAAGGAACAGCTTAAAAAGAGAATCCTAATGTGATTTCTTTATAATGGGTGTGTTCCTTATCTTATCCTAGTGTCTAAACTCTTCTCCATGGCTGGACCCCCAAATAATATTCCTTTACGTGCTAAGGGGTATCTAGAGAGTGGGATAGGTTTAATAACTACCCTAACCCTAACGCGTACCCTAACCCTAACCCCTACCCTAACCCTAACACGTACCCTAATCCTAACCCGTACCCTAAACCGAGCCCTAACCCTAACACTAACCCTAACCCTAAACCTAACCCTAACCCATACCCTACGCCGTACAGAAACCCCTCCCCGAACCCGTACCCTAAGCCGTACCCTAAGCCTAACCCTAACCTTAGGCTACCCTTGACTGCTTCTGCATCCAATAGATTTCCTAAGCACTAGTGTTTTAAGGAACAGCTTAAAAAGAGAATCCTAATGTGATTTCTTTATAATGGGTGTGTTCCTTATCTTATCCCAGTGTCTAAACTCTTCTCCATGGCTGGACCCCCAAATAATATTCCTTTACGTGCTAAGGGGTATCTAGAGAGTGGGATAGGTTTAATAACTACCCTAACCCTTACGTGTACCCTAACCCTAACCCCTACCCTAACCCTAACACGTACCCTAAACCTAACCCGTACCCTAAACAGAGCCCTAACCCTATCACTAACCCTAACCCTAACCCTAACCCATACCCTACGCCGTACCCGCACCCCTCCCTGAACCCGTACCCTAAGCCGTACCCTAAGCCTAACCATGAGCCTAACCCTAACCCTAGGCTACCCTTGACTGCTTCTGCCTGCAATAGATTTCCTAAACACTAGTGTTTTAAGGAACAGCTTAAAAAGAGAATCCTAATGTGATTTCTTTATAATGGGTGTGTTCCTTATCTTATCCCAGTGTGTAAACTCTTCTCCATGGCTGGACCCCCAAATAATATTCCTTTACGTGCTAAGGGGTGTCTAGAGAGTGGGATAGGTTTAATAACTACCCTAACCCTAATGCGTACCCTAACCCTAACCAATACCCTAACCCTAACACGTACCCTATTCCTAACCCGTACCCTAAACCGAGCCCTAACCCTAACACTAACCCTAACCCTAACCCTAACCCATGCCCTACGCCGTACCCGCACCCCTCCCTGAACCCGTACCCTAAGCCGTACCCTAACCCTAACCCTAAGCCTAACCCTAACCCTAGGCTACCCTTGACTGCTTCTGCCTCCAATAGATTTCCTAAGCACTAGTGTTTTAAGGAACAGCTTAAAAAGAGAATCCTAATGTGATTTCTTTATAATGGGTGTGTTCCTTATCTTATCCTAGTGTCTAAACTCTTCTCCATGGCTGGACCCCCAAATAATATTCCTTTACGTGCTAAGGGGTATCTAGAGAGTGGGATAGGTTTAATAACTACCCTAACCCTAACGCGTTCCCTAACCCTAACCCCTACCCTAACCCTAACACGTACCCTATTCCTAATCCGTACCCTAAACCGAGCCCTAACCCTAACACTAACCCTAACCCATACCCTACGCCGTACCCGCACCCCTCCCCGAACCCGTCCCCTAAGCCGTACCCTGACCCTAACCCTAAGCCTAACCCTAACCCTAGGCTACCCTTGACTGCTTCTGCCTCCAATAGATTTCCTAAGCACTAGTGTTTTAAGGAACAGCTTAAAAAGAGAATCCTAATGTGATTTCTTTATAATGGGTGTGTTCCTTATCTTATCCTAGTGTCTAAACTCTTCTCCATGGCTGGACCCCCAAATAATATTCCTTTACGTGCTAAGGGGTATCTAGAGAGTGGGATAGGTTTAATAACTACCCTAACCCTAACGCGTACCCTAACCCTAACCCCTACCCTAACCCTAACACGTACCCTAATCCTAACCCATACCCTAAACTGAGCCCTAACCCTAACACTAACCCTAACCCTAACCCTAACCCATACCCTACGCCATACCCGCACCCCTCCCCGAACCCGTACCCTAAGCCGTACCCTAAGCCTAACCCTAAGCCTAACCCTAACCCTAGGCTACCCTTGACTAATTCTGCCTCCAATAGATTTCCTAAGCACTAGTGTTTTAAGGAACAGCTTTAAAAGAGAATCCTAATGTGATTTCTTTATAATGGGTGTGTTCCTTATCTTATCCTAGTGTCTAAACTCTTCTCCATGGCTGGACCCCCAAATAATATTCCTTTACGTGCTAAGGGGTATCTAGAGAGTGGGATAGGTTTAATAACTACCCTAACCCTAACGCGTACCCTAACCCTAACCCCTACCCTAACCCTAACACGTACCCTATTCCTAACCCGTACCCTAAACCGAGCCCTAACCCTAACACTAACCCTAACCCTAACCCTAACCCATACCCTACGCCGTACCCGCACCCCTCCCCGAACCCGTACCCTAAGCCGTACCCTGACCCTAACCCTAAGCCTAACCCTAACCCTAGGCTACCCTTGACTGCTTCTGCCTCCAATAGATTTCCTAAGCACTAGTGTTTTAAGGAACAGCTTAAAAAGAGAATCCTAATGTGATTTCTTTATAATGGGTGTGTTCCTTATCTTATCCTAGTGTCTAAACTCTTCTCCATGGCTGGACCCCCAAATAATATCCCTTTACGTGCTAAGGGGTATCTAGAGAGTGGGATAGGTTTAATAACTACCCTAACCCTAACGCGTACCCTAACCCTTACCCCTACCCTAACCCTAACACGTACCCTATTCCTAACCCGTACCCTAAACCGAGCCCTAACCCTAACACTAATCATAACCCTAACCCTAACCCATACCCTACGCCGTACCCGCACTCCTCCCCGAACCCGTACCCTAAGCCGTACCCTAAGCCTAACCCTAAGCCTAACCCTAACCCTAGGCTACCCTTGACTGCTTCTGCCTCCAATAGATTTCCTAAGCACTAGTGTTTTAAGGAACAGCTTAAAAAGGGAATCCTAATGTGATTTCTTTATAATGGGTGTGTTCCTTATCTTATCCTAGTGTCTAAACTCTTCTCCATGGCTGGACCCCCAAATAATATTCCTTTACGTGCTAAGGGGTATCTAGAGAGTGGGATAGGTTTAATAACTACTCTAACCCTAATGCGTACCCTAACCCTAACCCCTACCCTAACCCTAACACGTACCCTATTCCTAACCCGTACCCTAAACCGAGCCCTAACCCTAACACTAACCCTAACCCTAACCCTAACCCATACCCTACGCCGTACCCGCACCCCTCCCCGAACCCGTACCCTAATCCGTACGCTAACCCTAACCCTGAGCCTAACCCTAACCCTAGGCTTCCCTTGACTGCTTCTGCCTGCAATAGATTTCCTAAGCACTAGTGTTTTAAGGAACAGCTTAAAAAGAGAATCCTAATGTGATTTCTTTATAATGGGTGTGTTCCTTATCTTATCCCAGTGTCTAAACTCTTCTCCAAGGCTGGACCCCCAAATAATATTCCTTTACGTGCTAAGGGGTATCTAGAGAGTGGGATAGCTTTAATAACTACCCTAACCCTAACGCGTACCCTAACCTTAACCCCTACCCTAACCCTAACACGTACCCTAATCCTAACCCGTACCCTAAACCGAGCCCTAACCCTAACACTAACCCTAACCCTAACCCTAACCCATACCCTACGCCGTACCCGCACCCCTCCCCGAACCCGTACCCTAAGCCGTACCCTAAGCCTAACCCTAAGCCTAACCCTAACCCTAGGCTACCCTTGACTGCTTCTGCCTCCAATAGATTTCCTAAGCACTAGTGTTTTAAGGAACAGCTTAAAAAGAGAATCCTAATGTGATTTCTTTATAATGGGTGTGTTCCTTATCTTATCCCAGTGTCTAAACTCTTCTCCACGGCTGGAGCCCCAAATAATATTCCTTTACGTGCTAAGGGGTATCTAGAGAGTGGGATAGGTTTAATAACTACCCTAACCCTAACACGTACCCTAACCCTAACCCCTACCCTAACCCTAACACGTACCCTATTCCTAACCCGTACCCTAAACCGAGCCCTAACCCTAACACTAACCCTAACCCTAACCCTAACCCATACCCTACGCCGTACCCGCACCCCTCCCCGAACCCGTACGCTAAGCCGTACCCTAACCCTAACCCTAAGCCTAACCCTAACCCTAGGCTACCCTTGACTGCTTCTGCCTCCAATAGATTTCCTAAGCACTAGTGTTTTAAGGAACAGCTTAAAAAGAGAATCCTAATGTGATTTCTTTATAATGGGTGTGTTCCTTATCTTATCCTAGTGTCTAAACTCTTCTCCATGGCTGGACCCCCAAATAATATTCCTTTACGTGCTAAGGGATATCTAGAGAGTGGGATAGGTTTAATAACTACCCTAACCCTAACGCGTACCCTAACCCTAACCCCTACCCTAACCCTAACACGTACCCTAATCCTAACCCGTACCCTAAACCGAGCCCTAACCCTAACACTAACCCTAACCCTAACCCTAACCCATACCCTACGCCGTACAGAAACCCCTCCCCGAACCCGTACCCTAAGCCGTACCCTATCCCTAACCCTAAGCCTAGGCTACCCTTGACTGCTTCTGCCTCCAATAGATTTCCTAAGCACTAGTGTTTTAAGGAACAGCTTAAAAAGAGAATCCTAATGTGATTTCTTTATAATGGGTGTGTTCCTTATCTTATCCTAGTGTCTAAACTCTTCTCCATGGCTGGACCCCCAAATAATATTCCTTTACGTGCTAAGGGGTATCTAGAGAGTGGGATAGGTTTAATAACTACCCTAACCCTAACGCGTACCCTAACCCTAACCCCTACCCTAACCCTAACACGTACCCTAATCCTAACCCATACCCTAAACCGAGCCCAAACCCTAACACTAACCCTAACCCTAAACCTAACCCTAACCCATACCCTACGCCGTACAGAAACCCCTCCCCGAACCCGTACCCTAAGCCGTACCCTAAGCCTAACCCTAACCTTAGGCTACCCTTGACTGCTTCTGCATCCAATAGATTTCCTAAGCACTAGTGTTTTAAGGAACAGCTTAAAAAGAGAATCCTAATGTGATTTCTTTATAATGGGTGTGTTCCTTATCTTATCCCAGTGTCTAAACTCTTCTCCATGGCTGGACCCCCAAATAATATTCCTTTACGTGCTAAGGGGTATCTAGAGAGTGGGATAGGTTTAATAACTACCCTAACCCTTACGTGTACCCTAACCCTAACCCCTACCCTAACCCTAACACGTACCCTAATCCTAACCCGTACCCTAAACAGAGCCCTAACCCTATCAGTAACCCTAACCCTAACCCTAACCCATACCCTACGCCGTACCCGCACCCCTCCCTGAACCCGTACCCTAAGCCGTACCCTAAGCCTAACCCTGAGCCTAACCCTAACCCTAGGCTACCCTTGACTGCTTCTGCCTCCAATAGATTTCCTAAACACTAGTGTTTTAAGGAACAGCTTAAAAAGAGAATCCTAATGTGATTTCTTTATAATGGGTGTGTTCCTTATCTTATCCCAGTGTGTAAACTCTTCTCCATGGCTGAACCCCCAAATAATATTCCTTTACGTGCTAAGGGGTGTCTAGAGAGTGGGATAGGTTTAATAACTACCCTAACCCTAATGCGTACCCTAACCCTAACCAATACCCTAACCCTAACACGTACCCTATTCCTAACCCGTACCCTAAACCGAGCCCTAACCCTAACACTAACCCTAACCCTAACCCTAACCCATGCCCTACGCCGTACCCGCACCCCTCCCTGAACCCGTACCCTAAGCCGTACCCTAACCCTAACCCTAAGCCTAACCCTAACCCTAGGCTACCCTTGACTGCTTCTGCCTCCAATAGATTTCCTAAGCACTAGTGTTTTAAGGAACAGCTTAAAAAGAGAATCCTAATGTGATTTCTTTATAATGGGTGTGTTCCTTATCTTATCCCAGTGTGTAAACTCTTCTCCATGGCTGAACCCCCAAATAATATTCCTTTACGTGCTAAAGGGTATCTAGAGAGTGGGATAGGTTTAATAACTACCCTAACCCTAACGCGTACCCTAACCCTAACCCCTACCCTAACCCTAACACGTACCCTAATCCTAACCCGTACCCTAAACCGAGCCCTAACCCTAACACTAACCCTAACCCTACCCCTAACCCATACCCTACGCCGTACCCGAACCCCTCCCCGAACCCGTACCCTAGGCCGTACCCTAAGCCTAACCCTGAGCCTAACCCTAACCCTAGGCTACCCTTGACTGCTTCTGCCTCCAATAGATTTCCTAAGCACTAGTGTTTTAAGGAACAGCTTAAAAAGAGAATCCTAATGTGATTTCTTTATAATGGGTGTGTTCCTTATCTTATCCCAGTGTCTAAACTCTTCTCCATGGCTGAACCCCCAAATAATATTCCTTTACGTGCTAAGGGGTGTCTAGAGAGTGGGATATGTTTAATAACTACCCTAACCCTAACGCATACCCTAACCCTAACCCCTACCCTAACCCTAACACGTACCCTATTCCTAACCCGTACCCTAAACCGAGCCCTAACCCTAACACTAACCCTAACCCTAACCCTCACCCATGCCCTACGCCGTACCCGCACCCCTCCCTGAACCCGTACCCTAAGCCGTACCCTAAGCCTAACCCTAAGCCTAACACTAATCCTAGGCTACCCTTGACTGCTTCTGCCTCCAATAGATTTCCTAAGCACTAGTGTTTTAAGGAACAGCTTAAAAAGAGAATCCTAATGTGATTTCTTTATAATGGGTGTGTTCCTTATCTTATCCTAGTGTCTAAACTCTTCTCCATGGCTGGACCCCCAAATAATATTCCTTTACGTGCTAAGGGGTATCTAGAGAGTGGGATAGGTTTAATAACTACCCTAACCCTAACGCGTACCCTAACCCTAACCCCTACCCTAACCCTAACAAGTACCCTAATCCTAACCCGTACCCTAAACTGAGCCCTAACCCTAACACTAACCCTAACCCTAACCCTAACCCATACCCTACGCCGTACCCGCACCCCTCCCCGAACCCGTACCCTAAGCCGTACCCTAAGCCTAACCCTAAGCCTAACCCTAACCCTAGGCTACCCTTGACTGCTTCTGCCTCCAATAGATTTCCTAAGCACTAGTCTTTTAAGGAACAGCTTTAAAAGAGAATCCTAATGTGATTTCTTTATAATGGGTGTGTTCCTTATCTTATCCCAGTGTCTAAACTCTTCTCCATGGCTGGACCCCCAAATAATATTCCTTTACGTGCTAAGGGGTATCTAGAGAGTGGGATAGGTTTAATAACTACCCTAACCCTAACGCGTACCCTAACCCTAACCCCTACCCTAACCCTAACACGTACCCTAATCCTAACCCGTACCCTAAACCGAGCCCTAACCCTAACACTAACCCTAACCCTAAACCTAACCCTAACCCATACCCTACGCCGTACAGAAACCCCTCCCCGAACCCGTACCCTAAGCCGTACCCTAAGCCTAACCCTAAGCCTAACCCTAACCCTAGGCTACCCTTGACTGCTTCTGCCTCCAATAGATTTCCTAAGCACTAGTGTTTTAAGGAACAGCTTAAAAAGAGAATCCTAATGTGATTTCTTTATAATGGGTGTGTTCCTTATCTTATCCCAGTGTCTAAACTCTTCTCCATGGCTGGACCCCCAAATAATATTCCTTTACGTGCTAAGGGGTATCTAGAGAGTGGGATAGGTTTAATAACTACCCTAACCCTAACGCGTACCCTAACCCTAACCCCTACCCTAACCCTAACAAGTACCCTAATCCTAACCCGTACCCTAAACTGAGCCCTAACCCTAACACTAACCCTAACCCTAACCCTAACCCATACCCTACGCCGTACCCGCACCCCTCCCCGAACCCGTACCCTAAGCCGTACCCTAAGCCTAACCCTAAGCCTAACCCTAACCCTAGGCTACCCTTGACTGCTTCTGCCTCCAATAGATTTCCTAAGCACTAGTCTTTTAAGGAACAGCTTTAAAAGAGAATCCTAATGTGATTTCTTTATAATGGGTGTGTTCCTTATCTTATCCCAGTGTCTAAACTCTTCTCCATGGCTGGACCCCCAAATAATATTCCTTTACGTGCTAAGGGGTATCTAGAGAGTGGGATAGGTTTAATAACTACCCTAACCCTAACGCGTACCCTAACCCTAACCCCTACCCTAACCCTAACACGTACCCTAATCCTAACCCGTACCCTAAACCGAGCCCTAACCCTAACACTAACCCTAACCCTAAACCTAACCCTAACCCATACCCTACGCCGTACAGAAACCCCTCCCCGAACCCGTACCCTAAGCCGTACCCTAAGCCTAACCCTAAGCCTAACCCTAACCCTAGGCTACCCTTGACTGCTTCTGCCTCCAATAGATTTCCTAAGCACTAGTGTTTTAAGGAACAGCTTAAAAAGAGAATCCTAATGTGATTTCTTTATAATGGGTGTGTTCCTTATCTTATCCCAGTGTCTAAACTCTTCTCCACGGCTGGACCCCCAAATAATATTCCTTTACGTGCTAAGGGGTATCTAGAGAGTGGGATAGGTTTAATAACTACCCTAACCCTAACACGTACCCTAACCCTAACCCCTACCCTAACCCTAACACGTACCCTAATCCTAACCCATACGCTAAACCGAGCCCTAACCCTAACACTAACCCTAACCCTAACCCTAACCAATACCCTACGCCGTACTCGAACCCCTCCCCCAACCCGTTCCCTAAGCCGTACCCTAAGCCTAACCCTAAGCCTAAACCTAACCCTAGGCTACCCTTGACTGCTTCTGCCTCCAATAGATTTCCTAAGCACTAGTGTTTTAAAGAACAGCTTAAAAAGAGAATCCTAATGTGATTTCTTTATAATGGGTGTGTTCCTTATCTTATCCTAGTGTCTAAACCCTTCTCCATGGCTGGACCCCCAAATAATATTCCTTTACGTGCTAAGGGGTATCTAGAGAGTGGGATAGGTTTAATAACTACTCTAACCCTAAAGCGTACCCTAACCCTAACCCCTACCCTAACCCTAACACGTACCCTATTCCTAACCCGTACCCTAAACCGAGCCCTAACCCTAACACTAACCCTAACCCTAACCCTAACCCATACCCTACGCCGTACCCGCACCCCTCCCCGAACCCGTACCCTAATCCGTACCCTAACCCTAACCCTGAGCCTAACCCTAACCCTAGGCTACCCTTGACTGCTTCTGCCTCCAATAGATTTCCTAAGCACTAGTGTTTTAAGGAACAGCTTAAAAAGAGAATCCTAATGTGATTTCTTTATAATGGGTGTGTTCCTTATCTTATCCTAGTGTCTAAACTCTTCTCCATGGCTGGACCCCCAAATAATATTCCTTTACGTGCTAAGGGATATCTAGAGAGTGGGATAGGTTTAATAACTACCCTCACCCTAACGCGTACCCTAACCCTAACCCCTACCCTAACCCTAACACGTACCCTAATCCTAACCCGTACCCTAAACCGCGCCCTAACCCTAACACTAACCCTAACCCTAACCCTAACCCATACCCTACGCCGTACAGAAACCCCTCCCCGAACCCGTACCCTAAGCCGTACCCTATCCCTAACCCTAAGCCTAGGCTACCCTTGACTGCTTCTGCCTCCAATAGATTTCCTAAGCACTAGTGTTTTAAGGAACAGCTTAAAAAGAGAATCCTAATGTGATTTCTTTATAATGGGTGTGTTCCTTATCTTATCCTAGTGTCTAAACTCTTCTCCATGGCTGGACCCCCAAATAATATTCCTTTACGTGCTAAGGGGTATCTAGAGAGTGGGATAGGTTTAATAACTACCCTAACCCTAACGCGTACCCTAACCCTAACCCCTACCCTAACCCTAACACGTACCCTAATCCTAACCCGTACCCTAAACCGAGCCCTAACCCTAACACTAACCCTAACCCTAAACCTAACCCTAACCCATACCCTACGCCGTACAGAAACCCCTCCCCGAACCCGTACCCTAAGCCGTACCCTAAGCCTAACCCTAACCTTAGGCTACCCTTGACTGCTTCTGCATCCAATAGATTTCCTAAGCACTAGTGTTTTAAGGAACAGCTTAAAAAGAGAATCCTAATGTGATTTCTTTATAATGGGTGTGTTCCTTATCTTATCCCAGTGTCTAAACTCTTCTCCATGGCTGGACCCCCAAATAATATTCCTTTACGTGCTAAGGGGTATCTAGAGAGTGGGATAGGTTTAATAACTACCCTAACCCTTACGTGTACCCTAACCCTAACCCCTACCCTAACCCTAACACGTACCCTAATCCTAACCCGTACCCTAAACAGAGCCCTAACCCTATCACTAACCCTAACCCTAACCCTAACCCATACCCTACGCCGTACCCGCACCCCTCCCTGAACCCGTACCCTAAGCCGTACCCTAAGCCTAACCCTGAGCCTAACCCTAACCCTAGGCTACCCTTGACTGCTTCTGCCTCCAATAGATTTCCTAAACACTAGTGTTTTAAGGAACAGCTTAAAAAGAGAATCCTAATGTGATTTCTTTATAATGGGTGTGTTCCTTATCTTATCCCAGTGTGTAAACTCTTCTCCAGGGCTGAACCCCCAAATAATATTCCTTTACGTGCTAAGGGGTGTCTAGAGAGTGGGATAGGTTTAATAACTACCCTAACCCTAATGCGTACCCTAACCCTAACCAATACCCTAACCCTAACACGTACCCTATTCCTAACCCGTACCCTAAACCGAGCCCTAACCCTAACACTAACCCTAACCCTAACCCTAACCCATGCCCTACGCCGTACCCGCACCCCTCCCTGAACCCGTACCCTAAGCCGTACCCTAACCCTAACCCTAAGCCTAACCCTAACCCTAGGCTACCCTTGACTGCTTCTGCCTCCAATAGATTTCCTAAGCACTAGTGTTTTAAGGAACAGCTTAAAAAGAGAATCCTAATGTGATTTCTTTATAATGGGTGTGTTCCTTATCTTATCCCAGTGTGTAAACTCTTCTCCATGGCTGAACCCCCAAATAATATTCCTTTACGTGCTAAAGGGTATCTAGAGAGTGGGATAGGTTTAATAACTACCCTAACCCTAACGCGTACCCTAACCCTAACCCCTACCCTAACCCTAACACGTACCCTAATCCTAACCCGTACCCTAAACCGAGCCCTAACCCTAACACTAACCCTAACCCTACCCCTAACCCATACCCTACGCCGTACCCGAACCCCTCCCCGAACCCGTACCCTAGGCCGTACCCTAAGCCTAACCCTGAGCCTAACCCTAACCCTAGGCTACCCTTGACTGCTTCTGCCTCCAATAGATTTCCTAAGCACTAGTGTTTTAAGGAACAGCTTACAAAGAGAATCCTAATGTGATTTCTTTATAATGGGTGTGTTCCTTATCTTATCCCAGTGTCTAAACTCTTCTCCATGGCTGAACCCCCAAATAATATTCCTTTACGTGCTAAGGGGTGTCTAGAGAGTGGGATATGTTTAATAACTACCCTAACCCTAACGCGTACCCTAACCCTAACCCCTACCCTAACCCTAACAAGTACCCTAATCCTAACCCGTACCCTAAACTGAGCCCTAACCCTAACACTAACCCTTACCCTAACCCTAACCCATACCCTACGCCGTACCCGCACCCCTCCCCGAACCCGTACCCTAAGCCGTACCCTAAGCCTAACCCTAAGCCTAACCCTAACCCTAGGCTACCCTTGACTGCTTCTGCCTCCAATAGATTTCCTAAGCACTAGTGTTTTAAGGAACAGCTTTAAAAGAGAATCCTAATGTGATTTCTTTATAATGGGTGTGTTCCTTATCTTATCCCAGTGTCTAAACTCTTCTCCATGGCTGGACCCCCAAATAATATTCCTTTACGTGCTAAGGGGTATCTAGAGAGTGGGATAGGTTTAATAACTACCCTAACCCTAACGCGTACCCTAACCCTAACCCCTACCCTAACCCTAACACGTACCCTATTCCTAACCCGTACCCTAAACCGAGCCCTAACCCTAACACTAACCCTAACCCATACCCTACGCCGTACCCGCACCCCTCCCCGAACCCGTCCCCTAAGCCGTACCCTGACCCTAACCCTAAGCCTAACCCTAACCCTAGGCTACCCTTGACTGCTTCTGCCTCCAATAGATTTCCTAAGCACTAGTGTTTTAAGGAACAGCTTAAAAAGAGAATCCTAATGTGATTTCTTTATAATGGGTGTGTTCCTTATCTTATCCTAGTGTCTAAACTCTTCTCCATGGCTGGACCCCCAAATAATATTCCTTTACGTGCTAAGGGGTATCTAGAGAGTGGGATAGGTTTAATAACTACCCTAACCCTAACGCGTACCCTAACCCTAACCCCTACCCTAACCCTAACACGTACCCTAATCCTACCCCGTACCCTAAACCGAGCCCTAACCCTAACACTAACCCTAACCCTAACACATACCCTATGCCGTACCCGCACCCCTCCCCGAACCCGTACCCTAAGCCGTACCCTAAGCCTAACCCTAAGCCTAACCCTAACCCTAGGCTACCCTTGACTGCTTCTGCCTCCAATAGATTTCCTAAGCACTAGTGTTTTAAGGAACAGCTTAAAAAGAGAATCCTAATGTGATTTCTTTATAATGGGTGTGTTCCTTATCTTATCCCAGTGTCTAAACTCTTCTCCACGGCTGGACCCCCAAATAATATTCCTTTACGTGCTAAGGGGTATCTAGAGAGTGGGATAGGTTTAATAACTACCCTAACCCTAACACGTACCCTAACCCTAACCCCTACCCTAACCCTAACACGTACCCTAATCCTAACCCATACGCTAAACCGAGCCCTAACCCTAACACTAACCCTAACCCTAACCCTAACCAATACCCTATGCCGTACTCGAACCCCTCCCCCCACCCGTACCCTAAGCCGTACCCTAAGCCTAACCCTAAGCCTAACCCTAACCCTAGGCTACCCTTGACTGCTTCTGCCTCCAATAGATTTCCTAAGCACTAGTGTTTTAAAGAACAGCTTAAAAAGAGAATCCTAATGTGATTTCTTTATAATGGGTGTGTTCCTTATCTTATCCTAGTGTCTAAACCCTTCTCCATGGCTGGACCCCCAAATAATATTCCTTTACGTGCTAAGGGGTATCTAGAGAGTGGGATAGGTTTAATAACTACTCTAACCCTAAAGCGTACCCTAACCCTAACCCCTACCCTAACCCTAACACGTACCCTATTCCTAACCCGTACCCTAAACCGAGCCCTAACCCTAACACTAACCCTAACCCTAACCCTAACCCATACCCTACGCCGTACCCGCACCCCTCCCCGAACCCGTACCCTAATCCGTACCCTAACCCTAACCCTGAGCCTAACCCTAACCCTAGGCTACCCTTGACTGCTTCTGCCTCCAATAGATTTCCTAAGCACTAGTGTTTTAAGGAACAGCTTAAAAAGAGAATCCTAATGTGATTTCTTTATAATGGGTGTGTTCCTTATCTTATCCTAGTGTCTAAACTCTTCTCCATGGCTGGACCCCCAAATAATATTCCTTTACGTGCTAAGGGATATCTAGAGAGTGGGATAGGTTTAATAACTACCCTAACCCTAACGCGTACCCTAACCCTAACCCCTACCCTAACCCTAACACGTACCCTAATCCTAACCCGTACCCTAAACCGAGCCCTAACCCTAACACTAACCCTAACCCTAACCCTAACCCATACCCTACGCCGTACAGAAACCCCTCCCCGAACCCGTACCCTAAGCCGTACCCTATCCCTAACCCTAAGCCTAGGCTACCCTTGACTGCTTCTGCCTCCAATAGATTTCCTAAGCACTAGTGTTTTAAGGAACAGCTTAAAAAGAGAATCCTAATGTGATTTCTTTATAATGGGTGTGTTCCTTATCTTATCCTAGTGTCTAAACTCTTCTCCATGGCTGGACCCCCAAATAATATTCCTTTACGTGCTAAGGGGTATCTAGAGAGTGGGATAGGTTTAATAACTACCCTAACCCTAACGCGTACCCTAACCCTAACCCCTACCCTAACCCTAACACGTACCCTAATCCTAACCCGTACCCTAAACCGAGCCCTAACCCTAACACTAACCCTAACCCTAAACCTAACCCTAACCCATACCTTACGCCGTACAGAAACCCCTCCCCGAACCCGTACCCTAAGCCGTACCCTAAGCCTAACCCTAACCTTAGGCTACCCTTGACTGCTTCTGCATCCAATAGATTTCCTAAGCACTAGTGTTTTAAGGAACAGCTTAAAAAGAGAATCCTAATGTGATTTCTTTATAATGGGTGTGTTCCTTATCTTATCCCAGTGTCTAAACTCTTCTCCATGGCTGGACCCCCAAATAATATTCCTTTACGTGCTAAGGGGTATCTAGAGAGTGGGATAGGTTTAATAACTACCCTAACCCTTACGTGTACCCTAACCCTAACCCCTACCCTAACCCTAACACGTACCCTAATCCTAACCCGTACCCTAAACAGAGCCCTAACCCTATCACTAACCCTAACCCTAACCCTAACCCATACCCTACGCCGTACCCGCACCCCTCCCTGAACCCGTACCCTAAGCCGTACCCTAAGCCTAACCCTGAGCCTAACCCTAACCCTAGGCTACCCTTGACTGCTTCTGCCTCCAATAGATTTCCTAAACACTAGTGTTTTAAGGAACAGCTTAAAAAGAGAATCCTAATGTGATTTCTTTATAATGGGTGTGTTCCTTATCTTATCCCAGTGTGTAAACTCTTCTCCAGGGCTGAACCCCCAAATAATATTCCTTTACGTGCTAAGGGGTGTCTAGAGAGTGGGATAGGTTTAATAACTACCCTAACCCTAATGCGTACCCTAACCCTAACCAATACCCTAACCCTAACACGTACCCTATTCCTAACCCGTACCCTAAACCGAGCCCTAACCCTAACACTAACCCTAACCCTAACCCTAACCCATGCCCTACGCCGTACCCGCACCCCTCCCTGAACCCGTACCCTAAGCCGTACCCTAACCCTAACCCTAAGCCTAACCCTAACCCTAGGCTACCCTTGACTGCTTCTGCCTCCAATAGATTTCCTAAGCACTAGTGTTTTAAGGAACAGCTTAAAAAGAGAATCCTAATGTGATTTCTTTATAATGGGTGTGTTCCTTATCTTATCCCAGTGTGTAAACTCTTCTCCATGGCTGAACCCCCAAATAATATTCCTTTACGTGCTAAAGGGTATCTAGAGAGTGGGATAGGTTTAATAACTACCCTAACCCTAACGCGTACCCTAACCCTAACCCCTACCCTAACCCTAACACGTACCCTAATCCTAACCCGTACCCTAAACCGAGCCCTAACCCTAACACTAACCCTAACCCTACCCCTAACCCATACCCTACGCCGTACCCGAACCCCTCCCCGAACCCGTACCCTAGGCCGTACCCTAAGCCTAACCCTGAGCCTAACCCTAACCCTAGGCTACCCTTGACTGCTTCTGCCTCCAATAGATTTCCTAAGCACTAGTGTTTTAAGGAACAGCTTACAAAGAGAATCCTAATGTGATTTCTTTATAATGGGTGTGTTCCTTATCTTATCCCAGTGTGTAAACTCTTCTCCATGGCTGAACCCCCAAATAATATTCCTTTACGTGCTAAGGGGTGTCTAGAGAGTGGGATATGTTTAATAACTACCCTAACCCTAACGCATACCCTAACCCTAACCCCTACCCTAACCCTAACACGTACCCTATTCCTAACCCGTACCCTAAACCGAGCCCTAACCCTAACACTAACACTAACCCTAACCCTCACCCATGCCCTACGCCGTACCCGCACCCCTCCCTGAACCCGTACCCTAAGCCGTACCCTAACCCTAACCCTAAGCCTAACACTAATCCTAGGCTACCCTTGACTGCTTCTGCCTCCAATAGATTTCCTAAGCACTAGTGTTTTAAGGAACAGCTTAAAAAGAGAATCCTAATGTGATTTCTTTATAATGGGTGTGTTCCTTATCTTATCCTAGTGTCTAAACTCTTCTCCATGGCTGGACCCCCAAATAATATTCCTTTACGTGCTAAGGGGTATCTAGAGAGTGGGATAGGTTTAATAACTACCCTAACCCTAACGCGTACCCTAACCCTAACCCCTACCCTAACCCTAACAAGTACCCTAATCCTAACCCGTACCCTAAACTGAGCCCTAACCCTAACACTAACCCTAACCCTAACCCTAACCCATACCCTACGCCGTACCCGCACCCCTCCCCGAACCCGTACCCTAAGCCGTACCCTAAGCCTAACCCTAAGCCTAACCCTAACCCTAGGCTACCCTTGACTGCTTCTGCCTCCAATAGATTTCCTAAGCACTAGTGTTTTAAGGAACAGCTTTAAAAGAGAATCCTAATGTGATTTCTTTATAATGGGTGTGTTCCTTATCTTATCCCAGTGTCTAAACTCTTCTCCATGGCTGGACCCCCAAATAATATTCCTTTACGTGCTAAGGGGTATCTAGAGAGTGGGATAGGTTTAATAACTACCCTAACCCTAACGCGTATCCTAACCCTAACCCCTACCCTAACCCTAACACGTACCCTATTCCTAACCCGTACCCTAAACCGAGCCCTAACCCTAACACTAACCCTAACCCATACCCTACGCCGTACCCGCACCCCTCCCCGAACCCGTCCCCTAAGCCGTCCCCTGACCCTAACCCTAAGCCTAACCCTAAACCTAGGCTACCCTTGACTGCTTCTGCCTCCAATAGATTTCCTAAGCACTAGTGTTTTAAGGAACAGCTTAAAAAGAGAATCCTAATGTGATTTCTTTATAATGGGTGTGTTCCTTATCTTATCCTAGTGTCTAAACTCTTCTCCATGGCTGGACCCCCAAATAATATTCCTTTACGTGCTAAGGGGTATCTAGAGAGTGGGATAGGTTTAATAACTACCCTAACCCTAACGCGTACCCTAACCCTAACCCCTACCCTAACCCTAACACGTACCCTAATCCTAACCCGTACCCTAAACCGAGCCCTAACCCTAACACTAACCCTAACCCTAACCCTAACCCATACCCTACGCCGTACCCGCACCCCTCCCCGAACCCGTACCCTAAGCCGTACCCTGACCCTAACCCTAAGCCTAACCCTAACCCTAGGCTACCCTTGACTGCTTCTGCCTCCAATAGATTTCCTAAGCACTAGTGTTTTAAGGAACAGCTTAAAAAGAGAATCCTAATGTGATTTCTTTATAATGGGTGTGTTCCTTATCTTATCCTAGTGTCTAAACTCTTCTCCATGGCTGGACCCCCAAATAATATTCCTTTACGTGCTAAGGGGTATCTAGAGAGTGGGATAGCTTTAATAACTACCCTAACCCTAACGCGTACCCTAACCTTAACCCCTACCCTAACCCTAACACGTACCCTAATCCTAACCCGTACCCTAAACCGAGCCCTAACCCTAACACTAACCCTAACCCTAACCCATACCCTACACCGTACCCGCACCCCTCCCCGAACCCGTACCCTAAGCCGTACCCTAAGCCTAACCCTAAGCCTAACCCTAACCCTAGGCTACCCTTGACTGCTTCTGCCTCCAATAGATTTCCTAAGCACTAGTGTTTTAAGGAACAGCTTAAAAAGAGAATCATAATGTGATTTCTTTATAATGGGTGTGTTCCTTATCTTATCCCAGTGTCTAAACTCTTCTCCACGGCTGGACCCCCAAATAATATTCCTTTACGTGCTAAGGGGTATCTAGAGATTGGGATAGGTTTAATAACTACCCTAACCCTAACACGTACCCTAACCCTAACCCCTACCCTAACCCTAACACGTACCCTAATCCTAACCCATACGCTAAACCGAGCCCTAACCCTAACACTAACCCTAACCCTAACCCTAACCAATACCCTACGCCGTACTCGAACCCCTCCCCCAACCCGTACCCTAAGCCGTACCCTAAGCCTAACCCTAAGCCTAACCCTAACCCTAGGCTACCCTTGACTGCTTCTGCCTCCAATAGATTTCCTAAGCACTAGTGTTTTAAAGAACAGCTTAAAAAGAGAATCCTAATGTGATTTCTTTATAATGGGTGTGTTCCTTATCTTATCCTAGTGTCTAAACCCTTCTCCATGGCTGGACCCCCAAATAATATTCCTTTACGTGCTAAGGGGTATCTAGAGAGTGGGATAGGTTTAATAACTACTCTAACCCTAAAGCGTACCCTAACCCTAACCCCTACCCTAACCCTAACACGTACCCTATTCCTAACCCGTACCCTAAACCGAGCCCTAACCCTAACACTAACCCTAACCCTAACCCTAACCCATACCCTACGCCGTACCCGCACCCCTCCCCGAACCCGTACCCTAATCCGTACCCTAACCCTAACCCTGAGCCTAACCCTAACCCTAGGCTACCCTTGACTGCTTCTGCCTCCAATAGATTTCCTAAGCACTAGTGTTTTAAGGAACAGCTTAAAAAGAGAATCCTAATGTGATTTCTTTATAATGGGTGTGTTCCTTATCTTATCCTAGTGTCTAAACTCTTCTCCATGGCTGGACCCCCAAATAATATTCCTTTACGTGCTAAGGGATATCTAGAGAGTGGGATAGGTTTAATAACTACCCTAACCCTAACGCGTACCCTAACCCTAACCCCTACCCTAACCCTAACACGTACCCTAATCCTAACCCGTACCCTAAACCGAGCCCTAACCCTAACACTAACCCTAACCCTAACCCTAACCCATACCCTACGCCGTACAGAAACCCCTCCCCGAACCCGTACCCTAAGCCGTACCCTATCCCTAACCCTAAGCCTAGGCTACCCTTGACTGCTTCTGCCTCCAATAGATTTCCTAAGCACTAGTGTTTTAAGGAACAGCTTAAAAAGAGAATCCTAATGTGATTTCTTTATAATGGGTGTGTTCCTTATCTTATCCTAGTGTCTAAACTCTTCTCCATGGCTGGACCCCCAAATAATATTCCTTTACGTGCTAAGGGGTATCTAGAGAGTGGGATAGGTTTAATAACTACCCTAACCCTAACGCGTACCCTAACCCTAACCCCTACCCTAACCCTAACACGTACCCTAATCCTAACCCGTACCCTAAACCGAGCCCAAACCCTAACACTAACCCTAACCCTAAACCTAACCCTAACCCATACCCTACGCCGTACAGAAACCCCTCCCCGAACCCGTACCCTAAGCCGTACCCTAAGCCTAACCCTAACCTTAGGCTACCCTTGACTGCTTCTGCATCCAATAGATTTCCTAAGCACTAGTGTTTTAAGGAACAGCTTAAAAAGAGAATCCTAATGTGATTTCTTTATAATGGGTGTGTTCCTTATCTTATCCCAGTGTCTAAACTCTTCTCCATGGCTGGACCCCCAAATAATATTCCTTTACGTGCTAAGGGGTATCTAGAGAGTGGGATAGGTTTAATAACTACCCTAACCCTTACGTGTACCCTAACCCTAACCCCTACCCTAACCCTAACACGTACCCTAATCCTAACCCGTACCCTAAACAGAGCCCTAACCCTATCACTAACCCTAACCCTAACCCTAACCCATACCCTACGCCGTACCCGCACCCCTCCCTGAACCCGTACCCTAAGCCGTACCCTAAGCCTAACCCTGAGCCTAACCCTAACCCTAGGCTACCCTTGACTGCTTCTGCCTCCAATAGATTTCCTAAACACTAGTGTTTTAAGGAACAGCTTAAAAAGAGAATCCTAATGTGATTTCTTTATAATGGGTGTGTTCCTTATCTTATCCCAGTGTGTAAACTCTTCTCCAGGGCTGAACCCCCAAATAATATTCCTTTACGTGCTAAGGGGTGTCTAGAGAGTGGGATAGGTTTAATAACTACCCTAACCCTAATGCGTACCCTAACCCTAACCAATACCCTAACCCTAACACGTACCCTATTCCTAACCCGTACCCTAAACCGAGCCCTAACCCTAACACTAACCCTAACCCTAACCCTAACCCATGCCCTACGCCGTACCCGCACCCCTCCCTGAACCCGTACCCTAAGCCGTACCCTAACCCTAACCCTAAGCCTAACCCTAACCCTAGGCTACCCTTGACTGCTTCTGCCTCCAATAGATTTCCTAAGCACTAGTGTTTTAAGGAACAGCTTAAAAAGAGAATCCTAATGTGATTTCTTTATAATGGGTGTGTTCCTTATCTTATCCCAGTGTGTAAACTCTTCTCCATGGCTGAACCCCCAAATAATATTCCTTTACGTGCTAAAGGGTATCTAGAGAGTGGGATAGGTTTAATAACTACCCTAACCCTAACGCGTACCCTAACCCTAACCCCTACCCTAACCCTAACACGTACCCTAATCCTAGCCCGTACCCTAAACCGAGCCCTAACCCTAACACTAACCCTAACACTACCCCTAACCCATACCCTACGCCGTACCCGAACCCCTCCCCGAACCCGTACCCTAGGCCGTACCCTAAGCCTAACCCTGAGCCTAACCCTAACCCTAGGCTACCCTTGACTGCTTCTGCCTCCAATAGATTTCCTAAGCACTAGTGTTTTAAGGAACAGCTTACAAAGAGAATCCTAATGTGATTTCTTTATAATGGGTGTGTTCCTTATCTTATCCCAGTGTGTAAACTCTTCTCCATGGCTGAACCCCCAAATAATATTCCTTTACGTGCTAAGGGGTGTCTAGAGAGTGGGATATGTTTAATAACTACCCTAACCCTAACGCGTACCCTAACCCTAACCCCTACCCTAACCCTAACACGTACCCTATTCCTAACCCGTACCCTAAACCGAGCCCTAACCCTAACACTAACCCTAACCCTAACCCTCACCCATGCCCTACGCCGTACCCGCACCCCTCCCTGAACCCGTACCCTAAGCCGTACCCTAACCCTAACCCTAAGCCTAACACTAATCCTAGGCTACCCTTGACTGCTTCTGCCTCCAATAGATTTCCTAAGCACTAGTGTTTTAAGGAACAGCTTAAAAAGAGAATCCTAATGTGATTTCTTTATAATGGGTGTGTTCCTTATCTTATCCTAGTGTCTAAACTCTTCTCCATGGCTGGACCCCCAAATAATATTCCTTTACGTGCTAAGGGGTATCTAGAGAGTGGGATAGGTTTAATAACTACCCTAACCCTAACGCGTACCCTAACCCTAACCCCTACCCTAACCCTAACAAGTACCCTAATCCTAACCCGTACCCTAAACTGAGCCCTAACCCTAACACTAACCCTAACCCTAACCCTAACCCATACCCTACGCCGTACCCGCACCCCTCCCCGAACCCGTACCCTAAGCCGTACCCTAAGCCTAACCCTAAGCCTAACCCTAACCCTAGGCTACCCTTGACTGCTTCTGCCTCCAATAGATTTCCTAAGCACTAGTGTTTTAAGGAACAGCTTTAAAAGAGAATCCTAATGTGATTTCTTTATAATGGGTGTGTTCCTTATCTTATCCCAGTGTCTAAACTCTTCTCCATGGCTGGACCCCCAAATAATATTCCTTTACGTGCTAAGGGGTATCTAGAGAGTGGGATAGGTTTAATAACTACCCTAACCCTAACGCGTACCCTAACCCTAACCCCTACCCTAACCCTAACACGTACCCTATTCCTAACCCGTACCCTAAACCGAGCCCTAACCCTAACACTAACCCTAACCCATACCCTACGCCGTACCTGCACCCCTCCCCGAACCCGTCCCTTAAGCCGTACATTGACCCTAACCCTAAGCCTAACCCTAACCCTAGGCTACCCTTGACTGCTTCTGCCTCCAATAGATTTCCTAAGCACTAGTGTTTTAAGGAACAGCTTAAAAAGAGAATCCTAATGTGATTTCTTTATAATGGGTGTGTTCCTTATCTTATCCTAGTGTCAAAACTCTTCTCCATGGCTGGACCCCCAAATAATATTCCTTTACGTGCTAAGGGGTATCTAGAGAGTGGGATAGGTTTAATAACTACCCTAACCCTAACGCGTACCCTAACCCTAACCCCTACCCTAACCCTAACACGTACCCTATTCCTAACCCGTACCCTAAACCGAGCCCTAACCCTAACACTAACCCTAACCCTAACCCTAACCCATACCCTACGCCGTACCCGCACCCCTCCCCGAACCCGTACCCTAAGCCGTACCCTGACCCTAACCCTAAGCCTAACCCTAACCCTAGGCTACCCTTGACTGCTTCTGCCTCCAATAGATTTCCTAAGCACTAGTGTTTTAAGGAACAGCTTAAAAAGAGAATCCTAATGTGATTTCTTTATAATGGGTGTGTTCCTTATCTTATCCTAGTGTCTAAACTCTTCTCCATGGCTGGACCCCCAAATAATATTCCTTTACGTGCTAAGGGGTATCTAGAGAGTGGGATAGGTTTAATAACTACCCTAACCCTAACGCGTACCCTAACCCTAACCCCTACCCTAACCCTAACACGTACCCTATTCCTAACCCGTACCCTAAACCGAGCCCTAACCCTAACACTAATCCTAACCCTAACCCTAACCCATACCCTACGCCGTACCCGCACTCCTCCCCGAACCCGTACCCTAAGCCGTACCCTAAGCCTAACCCTAAGCCTAACCCTAACCCTAGGCTACCCTTGACTGCTTCTGCCTCCAATAGATTTCCTAAGCACTAGTGTTTTAAGGAACAGCTTAAAAAGAGAATCCTAATGTGATTTCTTTATAATGGGTGTGTTCCTTATCTTATCCTAGTGTCTAAACTCTTCTCCATGGCTGGACCCCCAAATAATATTCCTTTACGTGCTAAGGGGTATCTAGAGAGTGGGATAGCTTTAATAACTACCCTAACCCTAACGCGTACCCTAACCTTAACCCCTACCCTAACCCTAACACGTACCCTAATCCTAACCCGTACCCTAAACCGAGCCCTAACCCTAACACTAACCCTAACCCTAACCGTAACCCATACCCTACGCCGTACCCGCACCCCTCCCCGAACCCGTACCCTAAGCCGTACCCTAAGCCTAACCCTAAGCCTAACCCTAACCCTAGGCTACCCTTGACTGCTTCTGCCTCCAATAGATTTCCTAAGCACTAGTGTTTTAAGGAACAGCTTAAAAAGAGAATCCTAATGTGATTTCTTCATAATGGGTGTGTTCCTTATCTTATCCCAGTGTCTAAACTCTTCTCCACGGCTGGAGCCCCAAATAATATTCCTTTACGTATTAAGGGGTATCTAGAGAGTGGGATAGGTTTAATAACTACCCTAACCCTAACGCGTACCCTAACCCTAACCCCTACCCTAACCCTAACACGTACCCTATTCCTAACCCGTACCCTAAACCGAGCCCTAACCCTAACACTAACCCTAACCCTAACCCTAACCCATACCCTACGCCGTACCCGCACCCCTCCCCGAACCCGTACGCTAAGCCGTACCCTAACCCTAACCCTAAGCCTAACCCTAACCCTAGGCTACCCTTGACTGCTTCTGCCTCCAATAGATTTCCTAAGCACTAGTGTTTTAAGGAACAGCTTAAAAAGAGAATCCTAATGTGATTTCTTTATAATGGGTGTGTTCCTTATCTTATCCTAGTGTCTAAACTCTTCTCCATGGCTGGACCCCCAAATAATATTCCTTTACGTGCTAAGGGATATCTAGAGAGTGGGATAGGTTTAATAACTACCCTAACCCTAACGCGTACCCTAACCCTAACCCCTACCCTAACCCTAACACGTACCCTAATCCTAACCCGTACCCTAAACCGAGCCCTAACCCTAACACTAACCCTAACCCTAACCCTAACCCATACCCTACGCCGTACAGAAACCCCTCCCCGAACCCGTACCCTAAGCCGTACCCTATCCCTAACCCTAAGCCTAGGCTACCCTTGACTGCTTCTGCCTCCAATAGATTTCCTAAGCACTAGTGTTTTAAGGAACAGTTTAAAAAGAGAATCCTAATGTGATTTCTTTATAATGGGTGTGTTCCTTATCTTATCCTAGTGTCTAAACTCTTCTCCATGGCTGGACCCCCAAATAATATTCCTTTACGTGCTAAGGGGTATCTAGAGAGTGGGATAGGTTTAATAACTACCCTAACCCTAACGCGTACCCTAACCCTAACCCCTACCCTAACCCTAACACGTACCCTAATCCTAACCCGTACCCTAAACCGAGCCCAAACCCTAACACTAACCCTAACCCTAAACCTAACCCTAACCCATACCCTACGCCGTACAGAAACCCCTCCCCGAACCCGTACCCTAAGCCGTACCCTAAGCCTAACCCTAACCTTAGGCTACCCTTGACTGCTTCTGCATCCAATAGATTTCCTAAGCACTAGTGTTTTAAGGAACAGCTTAAAAAGAGAATCCTAATGTGATTTCTTTATAATGGGTGTGTTCCTTATCTTATCCCAGTGTCTAAACTCTTCTCCATGGGTGGACCCCCAAATAATATTCCTTTACGTGCTAAGGGGTATCTAGAGAGTGGGATAGGTTTAATAACTACCCTAACCCTTACGTGTACCCTAACCCTAACCCCTACCCTAACCCTAACACGTACCCTAATCCTAACCCGTACCCTAAACAGAGCCCTAACCCTATCACTAACCCTAACCCTAACCCTAACCCATACCCTACGCCATACCCGCACCCCTCCCTGAACCCGTACCCTAAGCCGTACCCTAAGCCTAACCCTGAGCCTAACCCTAACCCTAGGCTACCCTTGACTGCTTCTGCCTCCAATAGATTTCCTAAACACTAGTGTTTTAAAGAACAGCTTAAAAAGAGAATCCTAATGTGATTTCTTTATAATGGGTGTGTTCCTTATCTTATCCCAGAGTGTAAACTCTTCTCCATGGCTGAACCCCCAAATAATATTCCTTTACGTGCTAAGGGGTGTCTAGAGAGTGGGATATGTTTAATAACTACCCTAACCCTAACGCATACCCTAACCCTAACCCCTACCCTAACCCTAACACGTACCCTATTCCTAACCCGTACCCTAAACCGAGCCCTAACCCTAACACTAACCCTAACCCTAACCCTAACCCATGCCCTACGCCGTACCCGCACCCCTCCCTGAACCCGTACCCTAAGCCGTACCCTAACCCTAACCCTAAGCCTAACACTAATCCTAGGCTACCCTTGACTGCTTCTGCCTCCAATAGATTTCCTAAGCACTAGTGTTTTAAGGAACAGCTTAAAAAGAGAATCCTAATGTGATTTCTTTATAATGGGTGTGTTCCTTATCTTATCCCAGTGTCTAAACTCTTCTCCATGGCTGGACCCCCAAATAATATTCCTTTACGTGCTAAGGGGTATCTAGAGAGTGGGATAGGTTTAATAACTACCCTAACCCTTACGTGTACCCTAACCCTAACCCCTACCCTAACCCTAACACGTACCCTAATCCTAACCCGTACCCTAAACCGAGCCCTAACCCTAACACTAACCCTAACCCTAAACCTAACCCTAACCCATACCCTACGCCGTACAGAAACCCCTCCCCGAACCCGTACCCTAAGCCGTACCCTAAGCCTAACCCTAACCTTAGGCTACCCTTGACTGCTTCTGCATCCAATAGATTTCCTAAGCACTAGTGTTTTAAGGAACAGCTTAAAAAGAGAATCCTAATGTTATTTCTTTATAATGGGTGTGTTCCTTATCTTATCCCAGTGTCTAAACTCTTCTCCATGGCTGGACCCCCAAATAATATTCCTTTACGTGCTAAGGGGTATGTAGAGAGTGGGATAGGTTTAATAACTACCCTAACCCTTACGTGTACCCTAACCCTAACCCCTACCCTAACCCTAACACGTACCCTAATCCTAACCCATACCCTAAACCGAGCCCTAACCCTAACACTAACCCTAACCCTAACCCTAACCCATACCCTACGCCGTACCCGCACCCCTCCCCGAACCCGTACCCTAATCCGTACCCTAACCCTAACCCTGAGCCTAACCCTAACCCTAGGCTACCCTTGACTGCTTCTGCCTCCAATAGATTTCCTAAGCACTAGTGTTTTAAGGAACAGCTTAAAAAGAGAATCCTAATGTGATTTCTTTATAATGGGTGTGTTCCTTATCTTATCCTAGTGTCTAAACTCTTCTCCATGGCTGGACCCCCAAATAATATTCCTTTACGTGCTAAGGGATATCTAGAGAGTGGGATAGGTTTAATAACTACCCTAACCCTAACGCGTACCCTAACCCTAACCCCTACTCTAACCCTAACACGTACCCTAATCCTAACCCATACCCTAAACCGAGCCCTAACCCTAACACTAACCCTAACCCTAACCCTAACCCATACCCTACGCCGTACAGAAACCCCTCCCCGAACCCGTACCCTAAGCCGTACCCTATCCCTAACCCTAAGCCTAGGCTACCCTTGACTGCTTCTGCCTCCAATAGATTTCCTAAGCACTAGTGTTTTAAGGAACAGCTTAAAAAGAGAATCCTAATGTGATTTCTTTATAATGGGTGTGTTCCTTATCTTATCCTAGTGTCTAAACTCTTCTCCATGGCTGGACCCCCAAATAATATTCCTTTACGTGCTAAGGGGTATCTAGAGAGTGGGATAGGTTTAATAACTACCCTAACCCTAACGCGTACCCTAACCCTAACCCCTACCCTAACCCTAACACGTACCCTAATCCTAACCCGTACCCTAAACCGAGCCCTAACCCTAACACTAACCCTAACCCTAAACCTAACCCTAACCCATACCCTACGCCGTACAGAAACCCCTCCCCGAACCCGTACCCTAAGCCGTACCCTAAGCCTAACCCTAACCTTAGGCTACCCTTGACTGCTTCTGCATCCAATAGATTTCCTAAGCACTAGTGTTTTAAGGAACAGCTTAAAAAGAGAATCCTAATGTGATTTCTTTATAATGGGTGTGTTCCTTATCTTATCCCAGTGTCTAAACTCTTCTCCATGGCTGGACCCCCAAATAATATTCCTTTACGTGCTAAGGGGTATCTAGAGAGTGGGATAGGTTTAATAACTACCCTAACCCTTACGTGTACCCTAACCCTAACCCCTACCCTAACCCTAACACGTACCCTAATCCTAACCCGTACCCTAAACAGAGCCCTAACCCTATCACTAACCCTAACCCTAACCCTAACCCATACCCTACGCCGTACCCGCACCCCTCCCTGAACCCGTACCCTAAGCCGTACCCTAAGCCTAACCCTGAGCCTAACCCTAACCCTAGGCTACCCTTGACTGCTTCTGCCTCCAATAGATTTCCTAAACACTAGTGTTTTAAGGAACAGCTTAAAAAGAGAATCCTAATGTGATTTCTTTATAATGGGTGTGTTCCTTATCTTATCCCAGTGTGTAAACTCTTCTCCAGGGCTGAACCCCCAAATAATATTCCTTTACGTGCTAAGGGGTGTCTAGAGAGTGGGATAGGTTTAATAACTACCCTAACCCTAATGCGTACCCTAACCCTAACCAATACCCTAACCCTAACACGTACCCTATTCCTAAACCGTACCCTAAACCGAGCCCTAACCCTAACACTAACCCTAACCCTAACCCTAACCCATGCCCTACGCCGTACCCGCACCCCTCCCTGAACCCGTACCCTAAGCCGTACCCTAACCCTAACCCTAAGCCTAACCCTAACCCTAGGCTACCCTTGACTGCTTCTGCCTCCAATAGATTTCCTAAGCACTAGTGTTTTAAGGAACAGCTTAAAAAGAGAATCCTAATGTGATTTCTTTATAATGGGTGTGTTCCTTATCTTATCCCAGTGTGTAAACTCTTCTCCATGGCTGAACCCCCAAATAATATTCCTTTACGTGCTAAAGGGTATCTAGAGAGTGGGATAGGTTTAATAACTACCCTAACCCTAACGCGTACCCTAACCCTAACCCCTACCCTAACCCTAACACGTACCCTAATCCTAACCCGTACCCTAAACCGAGCCCTAACCCTAACACTAACCCTAACCCTACCCCTAACCCATACCCTACGCCGTACCCGAACCCCTCCCCGAACCCGTACCCTAGGCCGTACCCTAAGCCTAACCCTGAGCCTAACCCTAACCCTAGGCTACCCTTGACTGCTTCTGCCTCCAATAGATTTCCTAAGCACTAGTGTTTTAAGGAACAGCTTACAAAGAGAATCCTAATGTGATTTCTTTATAATGGGTGTGTTCCTTATCTTATCCCAGTGTGTAAACTCTTCTCCATGGCTGAACCCCCAAATAATATTCCTTTACGTGCTAAGGGGTGTCTAGAGAGTGGGATATGTTTAATAACTACCCTAACCCTAACGCATACCCTAACCCTAACCCCTACCCTAACCCTAACACGTACCCTATTCCTAACCCGTACCCTAAACCGAGCCCTAACCCTAACACTAACACTAACCCTAACCCTCACCCATGCCCTACGCCGTACCCGCACCCCTCCCTGAACCCGTACCCTAAGCCGTACCCTAACCCTAACCCTAAGCCTAACACTAATCCTAGGCTACCCTTGACTGCTTCTGCCTCCAATAGATTTCCTAAGCACTAGTGTTTTAAGGAACAGCTTAAAAAGAGAATCCTAATGTGATTTCTTTATAATGGGTGTGTTCCTTATCTTATCCTAGTGTCTAAACTCTTCTCCATGGCTGGACCCCCAAATAATATTCCTTTACGTGCTAAGGGGTATCTAGAGAGTGGGATAGGTTTAATAACTACCCTAACCCTAACGCGTACCCTAACCCTAACCCCTACCCTAACCCTAACAAGTACCCTAATCCTAACCCGTACCCTAAACTGAGCCCTAACCCTAACACTAACCCTAACCCTAACCCTAACCCATACCCTACGCCGTACCCGCACCCCTCCCCGAACCCGTACCCTAAGCCGTACCCTAAGCCTAACCCTAAGCCTAACCCTAACCCTAGGCTACCCTTGACTGCTTCTGCCTCCAATAGATTTCCTAAGCACTAGTGTTTTAAGGAACAGCTTTAAAAGAGAATCCTAATGTGATTTCTTTATAATGGGTGTGTTCCTTATCTTATCCCAGTGTCTAAACTCTTCTCCATGGCTGGACCCCCAAATAATATTCCTTTACGTGCTAAGGGGTATCTAGAGAGTGGGATAGGTTTAATAACTACCCTAACCCTAACGCGTACCCTAACCCTAACCCCTACCCTAACCCTAACACGTACCCTATTCCTAACCCGTACCCTAAACCGAGCCCTAACCCTAACACTAACCCTAACCCATACCCTACGCCGTATCCGCACCCCTCCCCGAACCCGTCCCCTAAGCCGTACCCTGACCCTAACCCTAAGCCTAACCCTAAACCTAGGCTACCCTTGACTGCTTCTGCCTCCAATAGATTTCCTAAGCACTAGTGTTTTAAGGAACAGCTTAAAAAGAGAATCCTAATGTGATTTCTTTATAATGGGTGTGTTCCTTATCTTATCCTAGTGTCTAAACTCTTCTCCATGGCTGGACCCCCAAATAATATTCCTTTACGTGCTAAGGGGTATCTAGAGAGTGGGATAGGTTTAATAACTACCCTAACCCTAACGCGTACCCTAACCCTAACCCCTACCCTAACCCTAACACGTACCCTAATCCTAACCCGTACCCTAAACCGAGCCCTAACCCTAACACTAACCCTAACCCTAACCCTAACCCATACCCTACGCCGTACCCGCACCCCTCCCCGAACCCGTACCCTAAGCCGTACCCTGACCCTAACCCTAAGCCTAACCCTAACCCTAGGCTACCCTTGACTGCTTCTGCCTCCAATAGATTTCCTAAGCACTAGTGTTTTAAGGAACAGCTTAAAAAGAGAATCCTAATGTGATTTCTTTATAATGGGTGTGTTCCTTATCTTATCCTAGTGTCTAAACTCTTCTCCATGGCTGGACCCCCAAATAATATTCCTTTACGTGCTAAGGGGTATCTAGAGAGTGGGATAGCTTTAATAACTACCCTAACCCTAACGCGTACCCTAACCTTAACCCCTACCCTAACCCTAACACGTACCCTAATCCTATCCCGTACCCTAAACCGAGCCCTAACCCTAACACTAACCCTAACCCTAACCCATACCCTACACCGTACCCGCACCCCTCCCCGAACCCGTACCCTAAGCCGTACCCTAAGCCTAACCCTAAGCCTAACCCTAACCCTAGGCTACCCTTGACTGCTTCTGCCTCCAATAGATTTCCTAAGCACTAGTGTTTTAAGGAACAGCTTAAAAAGAGAATCATAATGTGATTTCTTTATAATGGGTGTGTTCCTTATCTTATCCCAGTGTCTAAACTCTTCTCCACGGCTGGACCCCCAAATAATATTCCTTTACGTGCTAAGGGGTATCTAGAGATTGGGATAGGTTTAATAACTACCCTAACCCTAACGCGTACCCTAACCCTAACCCCTACCCTAACCCTAACACGTACCCTAATCCTAACCCATACGCTAAACCGAGCCCTAACCCTAACACTAACCCTAACCCTAACCCTAACCAATACCCTACGCCGTACTCGAACCCCTCCCCCAACCCGTACCCTAAGCCGTACCCTAAGCCTAACCCTAAGCCTAACCCTAACCCTAGGCTACCCTTGACTGCTTCTGCCTCCAATAGATTTCCTAAGCACTAGTGTTTTAAAGAACAGCTTAAAAAGAGAATCCTAATGTGATTTCTTTATAATGGGTGTGTTCCTTATCTTATCCTAGTGTCTAAACCCTTCTCCATGTCTGGACCCCCAAATAATATTCCTTTACGTGCTAAGGGGTATCTAGAGAGTGGGATAGGTTTAATAACTACTCTAACCCTAAAGCGTACCCTAACCCTAACCCCTACCCTAACCCTAACACGTACCCTATTCCTAACCCGTACCCTAAACCGAGCCCTAACCCTAACACTAACCCTAACCCTAACCCTAACCCATACCCTACGCCGTACCCGCACCCCTCCCCGAACCCGTACCCTAATCCGTACCCTAACCCTAACCCTGAGCCTAACCCTAACCCTAGGCTACCCTTGACTGCTTCTGCCTCCAATAGATTTCCTAAGCACTAGTGTTTTAAGGAACAGCTTAAAAAGAGAATCCTAATGTGATTTCTTTATAATGGGTGTGTTCCTTATCTTATCCTAGTGTCTAAACTCTTCTCCATGGCTGGACCCCCAAATAATATTCCTTTACGTGCTAAGGGATATCTAGAGAGTGGGATAGGTTTAATAACTACCCTAACCCTAACGCGTACCCTAACCCTAACCCCTACCCTAACCCTAACACGTACCCTAATCCTAACCCGTACCCTAAACCGAGCCCTAACCCTAACACTAACCCTAACCCTAACCCTAACCCATACCCTACGCCGTACAGAAACCCCTCCCCGAACCCGTACCCTAAGCCGTACCCTAACCCTAACCCTAAGCCTAACCCTAACCCTAGGCTACCCTTGACTGCTTCTGCCTCCAATAGATTTCCTAAGCACTAGTGTTTTAAGGAACAGCTTAAAAAGAGAATCCTAATGTGATTTCTTTATAATGGGTGTGTTCCTTATCTTATCCTAGTGTCTAAACTCTTCTCCATGGCTGGACCCCCAAATAATATTCCTTTACGTGCTAAGGGGTATCTAGAGAGTGGGATAGGTTTAATAACTACCCTAACCCTAACGCGTACCCTAACCCTAACCCCTACCCTAACCCTAACACGTACCCTATTCCTAACCCGTACCCTAAACCGAGCCCTAACCCTGACACTAATCCTAACCCTAACCCTAACCCATACCCTACGCCGTACCCGCACTCCTCCCCGAACCCGTACCCTAAGCCTAACCCTAAGCCTAACCCTAACCCTAGGCTACGCTTGACTGCTTCTGCCTCCAATAGATTTCCTAAGCACTAGTGTTTTAAGGAACAGCTTAAAAAGGGAATCCTAATGTGATTTCTTTATAATGGGTGTGTTCCTTATCTTATCCTAGTGTCTAAACTCTTCTCCATGGCTGGACCCCCAAATAATATTCCTTTACGTGCTAAGGGGTATCTAGAGAGTGGGATAGGTTTAATAACTACTCTAACCCTAATGCGTACCCTAACCCTAACCCCTACCCTAACCCTAACACGTACCCTATTCCTAACCCGTACCCTAAACCGAGCCCTAACCCTAACACTAACCCTAACCCTAACCCTAACCCATACCCTACGCCGTACCCGCACCCCTCCCCGAACCCGTACCCTAATCCGTACCCTAACCCTAACCCTGAGCCTAACCCTAACCCTAGGCTACCCTTGACTGCTTCTGCCTCCAATAGATTTCCTAAGCACTAGTGTTTTAAGGAACAGCTTAAAAAGAGAATCCTAATGTGATTTCTTTATAATGGGTGTGTTCCTTATCTTATCCCAGTGTCTAAACTCTTCTCCATGGCTGGACCCCCAAATAATATTCCTTTACGTGCTAAGGGGTATCTAGAGAGTGGGATAGGTTTAATAACTACCCTAACCCTAACGCGTACCCTAACCCTAACCCCTACCCTAACCCTAACACGTACCCTATTCCTAACCCGTACCCTAAACCGAGCCCTAACCCTAACACTAACCCTAACCCTAACCCTAACCCATACCCTACGCCGTACCCGCACCCCTCCCCGAACCCGTACGCTAAGCCGTACCCTAACCCTAACCCTAAGCCTAACCCTAACCCTAGGCTACCCTTGACTGCTTCTGCCTCCAATAGATTTCCTAAGCACTAGTGTTTTAAGGAACAGCTTAAAAAGAGAATCCTAATGTGATTTCTTTATAATGGGTGTGTTCCTTATCTTATCCTAGTGTCTAAACTCTTCTCCATGGCTGGACCCCCAAATAATTTTCCTTTACGTGCTAAGGGATATCTAGAGAGTGGGATAGGTTTAATAACTACCCTAACCCTAACGCGTACCCTAACCCTAACCCCTACCCTAACCCTAACACGTACCCTAATCCTAACCCGTACCCTAAACCGAGCCCTAACCCTAACACTAATCCTAACCCTAACCCTAACCCATACCCTACGCCGTACAGAAACCCCTCCCCGAACCCGTACCCTAAGCCGTACCCTATCCCTAACCCTAAGCCTAGGCTACCCTTGACTGCTTCTGCCTCCAATAGATTTCCTAAGCACTAGTGTTTTAAGGAACAGCTTAAAAAGAGAATCCTAATGTGATTTCTTTATAATGGGTGTGTTCCTTATCTTATCCTAGTGTCTAAACTCTTCTCCATGGCTGGAGCCCCAAATAATATTCCTTTACGTGCTAAGGGGTATCTAGAGAGTGGGATAGGTTTAATAACTACCCTAACCCTAACGCGTACCCTAACCCTAACCCCTAACCTAACCCTAACACGTACCCTATTCCTAACCCGTACCCTAAACCGAGCCCTAACCCTAACACTAACCCTAACCCTAACCCTAACCCATACCCTACGCCGTACCCGCACCCCTCCCCGAACCCGTACCCTAAGCCGTACCCTAACCCTAACCCTAAGCCTAACCCTAACCCTAGGCTACCCTTGACTGCTTCTGCCTCCAATAGATTTCCTAAGCACAAGTGTTTTAAGGAACAGCTTAAAAAGAGAATCCTAATGTGATTTCTTTATAATGGGTGTGTTCCTTATCTTATCCTAGTGTCTAAACTCTTCTCCATGGCTGGACCCCCAAATAATATTCCTTTACGTGCTAAGGGGTATCTAGAGAGTGGGATAGGTTTAATAACTACCCTAACCCTAACGCGTACCCTAACCCTAACCCCTACCCTAACCCTAACACGTACCCTAATCCTAACCCGTACCCTAAACCGAGCCCTAACCCTAACACTAACCCTAACCCTAACCCTAACCCATACCCTACGCCGTACAGAAACCCCTCCCCGAACCCGTACCCTAAGCCGTACCCTATCCCTAACCCTAAGCCTAGGCTACCCTTGACTGCTTCTGCCTCCAATAGATTTCCTAAGCACTAGTGTTTTAAGGAACAGCTTAAAAAGAGAATCCTAATGTGATTTCTTTATAATGGGTGTGTTCCTTATCTTATCCTAGTGTCTAAACTCTTCTCCATGGCTGGACCCCCAAATAATATTCCTTTACGTGCTAAGGGGTATCTAGAGAGTGGGATAGGTTTAATAACTACCCTAACCCTAACGCGTACCCTAACCCTAACCCCTACCCTAACCCTAACACGTACCCTAATCCTAACCCGTACCCTAAACCGAGCCCTAACCCTAACACTAACCCTAACCCTAAACCTAACCCTAACCCATACCCTACGCCGTACAGAAACCCCTCCCCGAACCCGTACCCTAAGCCGTACCCTAAGCCTAACCCTAACCTTAGGCTACCCTTGACTGCTTCTGCATCCAATAGATTTCCTAAGCACTAGTGTTTTAAGGAACAGCTTAAAAAGAGAATCCTAATGTGATTTCTTTATAATGGGTGTGTTCCTTATCTTATCCCAGTGTGTAAACTCTTCTCCATGGCTGGACCCCCAAATAATATTCCTTTACGTGCTAAGGGGTGTCTAGAGAGTGGGATAGGTTTAATAACTACCCTAACCCTAATGCGTACCCTAACCCTAACCAATACCCTAACCCTAACACGTACCCTATTCCTAACCCGTACCCTAAACCGAGCCCTAACCCTAACACTAACCCTAACCCTAACCCTAACCCATGCCCTACGCCGTACCCGCACCCCTCCCTGAACCCGTACCCTAAGCCGTACCCTAACCCTAACCCTAAGCCTAACCCTAACCCTAGGCTACCCTTGACTGCTTCTGCCTCCAATAGATTTCCTAAGCACTAGTGTTTTAAGGAACAGCTTAAAAAGAGAATCCTAATGTGATTTCTTTATAATGGGTGTGTTCCTTATCTTATCCTAGTGTCTAAACTCTTCTCCATGGCTGGACCCCCAAATAATATTCCTTTACGTGCTAAGGGGTATCTAGAGAGTGGGATAGGTTTAATAACTACCCTAACCCTAACGCGTACCCTAACCCTAACCCCTACCCTAACCCTAACACGTACCCTATTCCTAATCCGTACCCTAAACCGAGCCCTAACCCTAACACTAACCCTAACCCATACCCTACGCCGTACCCGCACCCCTCCCCGAACCCGTCCCCTAAGCCGTACCCTGACCCTAACCCTAAGCCTAACCCTAACCCTAGGCTACCCTTGACTGCTTCTGCCTCCAATAGATTTCCTAAGCACTAGTGTTTTAAGGAACAGCTTAAAAAGAGAATCCTAATGTGATTTCTTTATAATGGGTGTGTTCCTTATCTTATCCTAGTGTCTAAACTCTTCTCCATGGCTGGACCCCCAAATAATATTCCTTTACGTGCTAAGGGGTATCTAGAGAGTGGGATAGGTTTAATAACTACCCTAACCCTAACGCGTACCCTAACCCTAACCCCTACCCTAACCCTAACACGTACCCTAATCCTAACCCATACCCTAAACTGAGCCCTAACCCTAACACTAACCCTAACCCTAACCCTAACCCATACCCTACGCCATACCCGCACCCCTCCCCGAACCCGTACCCTAAGCCGTACCCTAAGCCTAACCCTAAGCCTAACCCTAACCCTAGGCTACCCTTGACTAATTCTGCCTCCAATAGATTTCCTAAGCACTAGTGTTTTAAGGAACAGCTTTAAAAGAGAATCCTAATGTGATTTCTTTATAATGGGTGTGTTCCTTATCTTATCCTAGTGTCTAAACTCTTCTCCATGGCTGGACCCCCAAATAATATTCCTTTACGTGCTAAGGGGTATCTAGAGAGTGGGATAGGTTTAATAACTACCCTAACCCTAACGCGTACCCTAACCCTAACCCCTACCCTAACCCTAACACGTACCCTATTCCTAACCCGTACCCTAAACCGAGCCCTAACCCTAACACTAACCCTAACCCTAACCCTAACCCATACCCTACGCCGTACCCGCACCCCTCCCCGAACCCGTACCCTAAGCCGTACCCTGACCCTAACCCTAAGCCTAACCCTAACCCTAGGCTACCCTTGACTGCTTCTGCCTCCAATAGATTTCCTAAGCACTAGTGTTTTAAGGAACAGCTTAAAAAGAGAATCCTAATGTGATTTCTTTATAATGGGTGTGTTCCTTATCTTATCCTAGTGTCTAAACTCTTCTCCATGGCTGGACCCCCAAATAATATCCCTTTACGTGCTAAGGGGTATCTAGAGAGTGGGATAGGTTTAATAACTACCCTAACCCTAACGCGTACCCTAACCCTTACCCCTACCCTAACCCTAACACGTACCCTATTCCTAACCCGTACCCTAAACCGAGCCCTAACCCTAACACTAATCCTAACCCTAACCCTAACCCATACCCTACGCCGTACCCGCACTCCTCCCCGAACCCGTACCCTAAGCCGTACCCTAAGCCTAACCCTAAGCCTAACCCTAACCCTAGGCTACCCTTGACTGCTTCTGCCTCCAATAGATTTCCTAAGCACTAGTGTTTTAAGGAACAGCTTAAAAAGGGAATCCTAAAGTGATTTCTTTATAATGGGTGTGTTCCTTATCTTATCCTAGTGTCTAAACTCTTCTCCATGGCTGGACCCCCAAATAATATTCCTTTACGTGCTAAGGGGTATCTAGAGAGTGGGATAGGTTTAATAACTACTCTAACCCTAATGCGTACCCTAACCCTAACCCCTACCCTAACCCTAACACGTACCCTATTCCTAACCCGTACCCTAAACCGAGCCCTAACCCTAACACTAACCCTAACCCTAACCCTAACCCATACCCTACGCCGTACCCGCACCCCTCCCCGAACCCGTACCCTAATCCGTACGCTAACCCTAACCCTGAGCCTAACCCTAACCCTAGGCTTCCCTTGACTGCTTCTGCCTGCAATAGATTTCCTAAGCACTAGTGTTTTAAGGAACAGCTTAAAAAGAGAATCCTAATGTGATTTCTTTATAATGGGTGTGTTCCTTATCTTATCCCAGTGTCTAAACTCTTCTCCAAGGCTGGACCCCCAAATAATATTCCTTTACGTGCTAAGGGGTATCTAGAGAGTGGGATAGCTTTAATAACTACCCTAACCCTAACGCGTACCCTAACCTTAACCCCTACCCTAACCCTAACACGTACCCTAATCCTAACCCGTACCCTAAACCGAGCCCTAACCCTAACACTAACCCTAACCCTAACCCTAACCCATACCCTACGCCGTACCCGCACCCCTCCCCGAACCCGTACCCTAAGCCGTACCCTAAGCCTAACCCTAAGCCTAACCCTAACCCTAGGCTACCCTTGACTGCTTCTGCCTCCAATAGATTTCCTAAGCACTAGTGTTTTAAGGAACAGCTTAAAAAGAGAATCCTAATGTGATTTCTTTATAACGGGTGTGTTCCTTATCTTATCCCAGTGTGTAAAGTCTTCTCCATGGCTGAACCCCCAAATAATATTCCTTTACGTGCTAAAGGGTATCTAGAGAGTGGGATAGGTTTAATAACTACCCTAACCCTAACGCGTACCCTAACCCTAACCCCTACCCTAACCCTATCACGTACCCTAATCCTAACCCGTACCCTAAACCGAGCCCTAACCCTAACACTAACCCTAACCCTAACCCTAACCCATACCCTACGCCGTACCCGAACCCCTCCCCGAACCCGTACCCTAGGCCGTACCCTAAGCCTAACCCTGAGCCTAACCCTAACCCTAGGCTACCCTTGACTGCTTCTGCCTCCAATAGATTTCCTAAGCACTAGTGTTTTAAGGAACAGCTTACAAAGAAAATCCTAATGTGATTTCTTTATAATGGGTGTGTTCCTTATCTTATCCCAGTGTGTAAACTCTTCTCCATGGCTGAACCCCCAAATAATATTCCTTTACGTGCTAAGGGGTGTCTAGAGAGTGGGATATGTTTAATAACTACCCTAACCCTAACGCATACCCTAACCCTAACCCCTACCCTAACCCTAACACGTACCCTATTCCTAACCCGTACCCTAAACCGAGCCCTAACCCTAACACTAACCCTAACCCTAACCCTAACCCATGCCCTACGCCGTACCCGCACCCCTCCCTGAACCCGTACCCTAAGCCGTACCCTAACCCTAACCCTAAGCCTAACACTAATCCTAGGCTACCCTTGACTGCTTCTGCCTCCAATAGATTTCCTAAGCACTAGTGTTTTAAGGAACAGCTTAAAAAGAGAATCCTAATGTGATTTCTTTATAATGGGTGTGTTCCTTATCTTATCCCAGTGTCTAAACTCTTCTCCATGGCTGGACCCCCAAATAATATTCCTTTACGTGCTAAGGGGTATCTAGAGAGTGGGATAGGTTTAATAACTACCCTAACCCTTACGTGTACCCTAACCCTAACCCCTACCCTAACCCTAACACGTACCCTAATCCTAACCCGTACCCTAAACAGAGCCCTAACCCTATCACTAACCCTAACCCTAACCCTAACCCATACCCTACGCCGTACCCGCACCCCTCCCCGAACCCGTACCCTAAGCCGTACCCTAAGCCTAACCCTGAGCCTAACCCTAACCCTAGGCTACCCTTGACTGCTTCTGCCTCCAATAGATTTCCTAAGCACTAGTGTTTTAAGGAACAGCTTAAAAAGAGAATCCTAATGTGATTTCTTTATAATGGGTGTGTTCCTTATCTTATCCCAGTGTGTAAACTCTTCTCCATGGCTGAACCCCCAAATAATATTCCTTTACGTGCTAAGGGGTGTCTAGAGAGTGGGATAGGTTTAATAACTACCATAACCCTAATGCGTACCCTAACCCTAACCCCTACCCTAACCCTAACACGTACCCTATTCCTAACCCGTACCCTAAACCGAGCCCTAACCCTAACACTAACCCTAACCCTAACCCTAACCCATGCCCTTCGCCGTACCCGCACCCCTCCCTGAACCCGTACCCTAAGCCGTACCCTAAACCTAACCCTAAGCCTAACCCTAACCCTAGGCTACCCTTGACTGCTTCTGCCTCCAATAGATTTCCTAAGCACTAGTGTATTAAGGAACAGCTTAAAAAGAGAATCCTAATGTGATTTCTTTATAATGGGTGTGTTCCTTATCTTATCCTAGTGTCTAAATTCTTCTCCATGGCTGGACCCCCAAATAATATTCCTTTACGTGCTAAGGGGTATCTAGAGAGTGGGATAGGTTTAATAACTACCCTAACCCTAACACGTACCCTAACCCTAACCCCTACCCTAACCCTAACACGTACCCTAATCCTAACCCATACCCTAAACCGAGCCCTAACCCTAACACTAACCCTAACCCTAACCCTAACCCATACCCTACGCCGTACCCGCACCCCTCCCCGAACCCGTACCCTAATCCGTACCCTAACCCTAACCCTGAGCCTAACCCTAACCCTAGGCTACCCTTGACTGCTTCTGCCTCCAATAGATTTCCTAAGCACTAGTGTTTTAAGGAACAGCTTAAAAAGAGAATCCTAATGTGATTTCTTTATAATGGGTGTGTTCCTTATCTTATCCTAGTGTCTAAACTCTTCTCCATGGCTGGACCCCCAAATAATATTCCTTTACGTGCTAAGGGATATCTAGAGAGTGGGATAGGTTTAATAACTACCCTAACCCTAACGCGTACCCTAACCCTAACCCCTACTCTAACCCTAACACGTACCCTAATCCTAACCCATACCCTAAACCGAGCCCTAACCCTAACACTAACCCTAACCCTAACCCTAACCCATACCCTACGCCGTACAGAAACCCCTCCCCGAACCCGTACCCTAAGCCGTACCCTATCCCTAACCCTAAGCCTAGGCTACCCTTGACTGCTTCTGCCTCCAATAGATTTCCTAAGCACTAGTGTTTTAAGGAACAGCTTAAAAAGAGAATCCTAATGTGATTTCTTTATAATGGGTGTGTTCCTTATCTTATCCTAGTGTCTAAACTCTTCTCCATGGCTGGACCCCCAAATAATATTCCTTTACGTGCTAAGGGGTATCTAGAGAGTGGGATAGGTTTAATAACTACCCTAACCCTAACGCGTACCCTAACCCTAACCCCTACCCTAACCCTAACACGTACCCTAATCCTAACCCGTACCCTAAACCGAGCCCTAACCCTAACACTAACCCTAACCCTAAACCTAACCCTAACCCATACCCTACGCCGTACAGAAACCCCTCCCCGAACCCGTACCCTAAGCCGTACCCTAAGCCTAACCCTAACCTTAGGCTACCCTTGACTGCTTCTGCATCCAATAGATTTCCTAAGCACTAGTGTTTTAAGGAACAGCTTAAAAAGAGAATCCTAATGTGATTTCTTTATAATGGGTGTGTTCCTTATCTTATCCCAGTGTCTAAACTCTTCTCCATGGCTGGACCCCCAAATAATATTCCTTTACGTGCTAAGGGGTATCTAGAGAGTGGGATAGGTTTAATAACTACCCTAACCCTTACGTATACCCTAACCCTAACCCCTACCCTAACCCTAACACGTACCCTAATCCTAACCCGTACCCTAAACAGAGCCCTAACCCTATCACTAACCCTAACCCTAACCCTAACCCATACCCTACGCCGTACCCGCACCCCTCCCTGAACCCGTACCCTAAGCCGTACCCTAAGCCTAACCCTGAGCCTAACCCTAACCCTAGGCTACCCTTGACTGCTTCTGCCTCCAATAGATTTCCTAAACACTAGTGTTTTAAGGAACAGCTTAAAAAGAGAATCCTAATGTGATTTCTTTATAATGGGTGTGTTCCTTATCTTATCCCAGTGTGTAAACTCTTCTCCAGGGCTGAACCCCCAAATAATATTCCTTTACGTGCTAAGGGGTGTCTAGAGAGTGGGATAGGTTTAATAACTACCCTAACCCTAATGCGTACCCTAACCCTAACCAATACCCTAACCCTAACACGTACCCTATTCCTAAACCGTACCCTAAACCGAGCCCTAACCCTAACACTAACCCTAACCCTAACCCTAACCCATGCCCTACGCCGTACCCGCACCCCTCCCTGAACCCGTACCCTAAGCCGTACCCTAACCCTAACCCTAAGCCTAACCCTAACCCTAGGCTACCCTTGACTGCTTCTGCCTCCAATAGATTTCCTAAGCACTAGTGTTTTAAGGAACAGCTTAAAAAGAGAATCCTAATGTGATTTCTTTATAATGGGTGTGTTCCTTATCTTATCCCAGTGTGTAAACTCTTCTCCATGGCTGAACCCCCAAATAATATTCCTTTACGTGCTAAAGGGTATCTAGAGAGTGGGATAGGTTTAATAACTACCCTAACCCTAACGCGTACCCTAACCCTAACCCCTACCCTAACCCTAACACGTACCCTAATCCTAACCCGTACCCTAAACCGAGCCCTAACCCTAACACTAACCCTAACCCTACCCCTAACCCATACCCTACGCCGTACCCGAACCCCTCCCCGAACCCGTACCCTAGGCCGTACCCTAAGCCTAACCCTGAGCCTAACCCTAACCCTAGGCTACCCTTGACTGCTTCTGCCTCCAATAGATTTCCTAAGCACTAGTGTTTTAAGGAACAGCTTACAAAGAGAATCCTAATGTGATTTCTTTATAATGGGTGTGTTCCTTATCTTATCCCAGTGTGTAAACTCTTCTCCATGGCTGAACCCCCAAATAATATTCCTTTACGTGCTAAGGGGTGTCTAGAGAGTGGGATATGTTTAATAACTACCCTAACCCTAACGCATACCCTAACCCTAACCCCTACCCTAACCCTAACACGTACCCTATTCCTAACCCGTACCCTAAACCGAGCCCTAACCCTAACACTAACACTAACCCTAACCCTCACCCATGCCCTACGCCGTACCCGCACCCCTCCCTGAACCCGTACCCTAAGCCGTACCCTAACCCTAACCCTAAGCCTAACACTAATCCTAGGCTACCCTTGACTGCTTCTGCCTCCAATAGATTTCCTAAGCACTAGTGTTTTAAGGAACAGCTTAAAAAGAGAATCCTAATGTGATTTCTTTATAATGGGTGTGTTCCTTATCTTATCCTAGTGTCTAAACTCTTCTCCATGGCTGGACCCCCAAATAATATTCCTTTACGTGCTAAGGGGTATCTAGAGAGTGGGATAGGTTTAATAACTACCCTAACCCTAACGCGTACCCTAACCCTAACCCCTACCCTAACCCTAACAAGTACCCTAATCCTAACCCGTACCCTAAACTGAGCCCTAACCCTAACACTAACCCTAACCCTAACCCTAACCCATACCCTACGCCGTACCCGCACCCCTCCCCGAACCCGTACCCTAAGCCGTACCCTAAGCCTAACCCTAAGCCTAACCCTAACCCTAGGCTACCCTTGACTGCTTCTGCCTCCAATAGATTTCCTAAGCACTAGTGTTTTAAGGAACAGCTTTAAAAGAGAATCCTAATGTGATTTCTTTATAATGGGTGTGTTCCTTATCTTATCCCAGTGTCTAAACTCTTCTCCATGGCTGGACCCCCAAATAATATTCCTTTACGTGCTAAGGGGTATCTAGAGAGTGGGATAGGTTTAATAACTACCCTAACCCTAACGCGTACCCTAACCCTAACCCCTACCCTAACCCTAACACGTACCCTATTCCTAACCCGTACCCTAAACCGAGCCCTAACCCTAACACTAACCCTAACCCATACCCTACGCCGTACCCGCACCCCTCCCCGAACCCGTCCCCTAAGCCGTACCCTGACCCTAACCCTAAGCCTAACCCTAAACCTAGGCTACCCTTGACTGCTTCTGCCTCCAATAGATTTCCTAAGCACTAGTGTTTTAAGGAACAGCTTAAAAAGAGAATCCTAATGTGATTTCTTTATAATGGGTGTGTTCCTTATCTTATCCTAGTGTCTAAACTCTTCTCCATGGCTGGACCCCCAAATAATATTCCTTTACGTGCTAAGGGGTATCTAGAGAGTGGGATAGGTTTAATAACTACCCTAACCCTAACGCGTACCCTAACCCTAACCCCTACCCTAACCCTAACACGTACCCTAATCCTAACCCGTACCCTAAACCGAGCCCTAACCCTAACACTAACCCTAACCCTAACCCTAACCCATACCCTACGCCGTACCCGCACCCCTCCCCGAACCCGTACCCTAAGCCGTACCCTGACCCTAACCCTAAGCCTAACCCTAACCCTAGGCTACCCTTGACTGCTTCTGCCTCCAATAGATTTCCTAAGCACTAGTGTTTTAAGGAACAGCTTAAAAAGAGAATCCTAATGTGATTTCTTTATAATGGGTGTGTTCCTTATCTTATCCTAGTGTCTAAACTCTTCTCCATGGCTGGACCCCCAAATAATATTCCTTTACGTGCTAAGGGGTATCTAGAGAGTGGGATAGCTTTAATAACTACCCTAACCCTAACGCGTACCCTAACCTTAACCCCTACCCTAACCCTAACACGTACCCTAATCCTATCCCGTACCCTAAACCGAGCCCTAACCCTAACACTAACCCTAACCCTAACCCATACCCTACACCGTACCCGCACCCCTCCCCGAACCCGTACCCTAAGCCGTACCCTAAGCCTAACCCTAAGCCTAACCCTAACCCTAGGCTACCCTTGACTGCTTCTGCCTCCAATAGATTTCCTAAGCACTAGTGTTTTAAGGAACAGCTTAAAAAGAGAATCATAATGTGATTTCTTTATAATGGGTGTGTTCCTTATCTTATCCCAGTGTCTAAACTCTTCTCCACGGCTGGACCCCCAAATAATATTCCTTTACGTGCTAAGGGGTATCTAGAGATTGGGATAGGTTTAATAACTACCCTAACCCTAACACGTACCCTAACCCTAACCCCTACCCTAACCCTAACACGTACCCTAATCCTAACCCATACGCTAAACCGAGCCCTAACCCTAACACTAACCCTAACCCTAACCCTAACCAATACCCTACGCCGTACTCGAACCCCTCCCCCAACCCGTACCCTAAGCCGTACCCTAAGCCTAACCCTAAGCCTAACCCTAACCCTAGGCTACCCTTGACTGCTTCTGCCTCCAATAGATTTCCTAAGCACTAGTGTTTTAAAGAACAGCTTAAAAAGAGAATCCTAATGTGATTTCTTTATAATGGGTGTGTTCCTTATCTTATCCTAGTGTCTAAACCCTTCTCCATGTCTGGACCCCCAAATAATATTCCTTTACGTGCTAAGGGGTATCTAGAGAGTGGGATAGGTTTAATAACTACTCTAACCCTAAAGCGTACCCTAACCCTAACCCCTACCCTAACCCTAACACGTACCCTATTCCTAACCCGTACCCTAAACCGAGCCCTAACCCTAACACTAACCCTAACCCTAACCCTAACCCATACCCTACGCCGTACCCGCACCCCTCCCCGAACCCGTACCCTAATCCGTACCCTAACCCTAACCCTGAGCCTAACCCTAACCCTAGGCTACCCTTGACTGCTTCTGCCTCCAATAGATTTCCTAAGCACTAGTGTTTTAAGGAACAGCTTAAAAAGAGAATCCTAATGTGATTTCTTTATAATGGGTGTGTTCCTTATCTTATCCTAGTGTCTAAACTCTTCTCCATGGCTGGACCCCCAAATAATATTCCTTTACGTGCTAAGGGATATCTAGAGAGTGGGATAGGTTTAATAACTACCCTAACCCTAACGCGTACCCTAACCCTAACCCCTACCCTAACCCTAACACGTACCCTAATCCTAACCCGTACCCTAAACCGAGCCCTAACCCTAACACTAACCCTAACCCTAACCCTAACCCATACCCTACGCCGTACAGAAACCCCTCCCCGAACCCGTACCCTAAGCCGTACCCTAACCCTAACCCTAAGCCTAACCCTAACCCTAGGCTACCCTTGACTGCTTCTGCCTCCAATAGATTTCCTAAGCACTAGTGTTTTAAGGAACAGCTTAAAAAGAGAATCCTAATGTGATTTCTTTATAATGGGTGTGTTCCTTATCTTATCCTAGTGTCTAAACTCTTCTCCATGGCTGGACCCCCAAATAATATTCCTTTACGTGCTAAGGGGTATCTAGAGAGTGGGATAGGTTTAATAACTACCCTAACCCTAACGCGTACACTAACCCTAACCCCTACCCTAACCCTAACACGTACCCTATTCCTAACCCGTACCCTAAACCGAGCCCTAACCCTAACACTAATCCTAACCCTAACCCTAACCCATACCCTACGCCGTACCCGCACTCCTCCCCGAACCCGTACCCTAAGCCTAACCCTAAGCCTAACCCTAACCCTAGGCTACGCTTGACTGCTTCTGCCTCCAATAGATTTCCTAAGCACTAGTGTTTTAAGGAACAGCTTAAAAAGGGAATCCTAATGTGATTTCTTTATAATGGGTGTGTTCCTTATCTTATCCTAGTGTCTAAACTCTTCTCCATGGCTGGACCCCCAAATAATATTCCTTTACGTGCTAAGGGGTATCTAGAGAGTGGGATAGGTTTAATAACTACTCTAACCCTAATGCGTACCCTAACCCTAACCCCTACCCTAACCCTAACACGTACCCTATTCCTAACCCGTACCCTAAACCGAGCCCTAACCCTAACACTAACCCTAACCCTAACCCTAACCCATACCCTACGCCGTACCCGCACCCCTCCCCGAACCCGTACCCTAATCCGTACCCTAACCCTAACCCTGAGCCTAACCCTAACCCTAGGCTACCCTTGACTGCTTCTGCCTCCAATAGATTTCCTAAGCACTAGTGTTTTAAGGAACAGCTTAAAAAGAGAATCCTAATGTGATTTCTTTATAATGGGTGTGTTCCTTATCTTATCCCAGTGTCTAAACTCTTCTCCATGGCTGGACCCCCAAATAATATTCCTTTACGTGCTAAGGGGTATCTAGAGAGTGGGATAGGTTTAATAACTACCCTAACCCTAACGCGTACCCTAACCCTAACCCCTACCCTAACCCTAACACGTACCCTATTCCTAACCCGTACCCTAAACCGAGCCCTAACCCTAACACTAACCCTAACCCTAACCCTAACCCATACCCTACGCCGTACCCGCACCCCTCCCCGAACCCGTACGCTAAGCCGTACCCTAACCCTAACCCTAAGCCTAACCCTAACCCTAGGCTACCCTTGACTGCTTCTGCCTCCAATAGATTTCCTAAGCACTAGTGTTTTAAGGAACAGCTTAAAAAGAGAATCCTAATGTGATTTCTTTATAATGGGTGTGTTCCTTATCTTATCCTAGTGTCTAAACTCTTCTCCATGGCTGGACCCCCAAATAATTTTCCTTTACGTGCTAAGGGATATCTAGAGAGTGGGATAGGTTTAATAACTACCCTAACCCTAACGCGTACCCTAACCCTAACCCCTACCCTAACCCTAACACGTACCCTAATCCTAACCCGTACCCTAAACCGAGCCCTAACCCTAACACTAATCCTAACCCTAACCCTAACCCATACCCTACGCCGTACAGAAACCCCTCCCCGAACCCGTACCCTAAGCCGTACCCTATCCCTAACCCTAAGCCTAGGCTACCCTTGACTGCTTCTGCCTCCAATAGATTTCCTAAGCACTAGTGTTTTAAGGAACAGCTTAAAAAGAGAATCCTAATGTGATTTCTTTATAATGGGTGTGTTCCTTATCTTATCCTAGTGTCTAAACTCTTCTCCATGGCTGGAGCCCCAAATAATATTCCTTTACGTGCTAAGGGGTATCTAGAGAGTGGGATAGGTTTAATAACTACCCTAACCCTAACGCGTACCCTAACCCTAACCCCTAACCTAACCCTAACACGTACCCTATTCCTAACCCGTACCCTAAACCGAGCCCTAACCCTAACACTAACCCTAACCCTAACCCTAACCCATACCCTACGCCGTACCCGCACCCCTCCCCGAACCCGTACCCTAAGCCGTACCCTAACCCTAACCCTAAGCCTAACCCTAACCCTAGGCTACCCTTGACTGCTTCTGCCTCCAATAGATTTCCTAAGCACAAGTGTTTTAAGGAACAGCTTAAAAAGAGAATCCTAATGTGATTTCTTTATAATGGGTGTGTTCCTTATCTTATCCTAGTGTCTAAACTCTTCTCCATGGCTGGACCCCCAAATAATATTCCTTTACGTGCTAAGGGATATCTAGAGAGTGGGATAGGTTTAATAACTACCCTAACCCTAACGCGTACCCTAACCCTAACCCCTACCCTAACCCTAACACGTACCCTAATCCTAACCCGTACCCTAAACCGAGCCCTAACCCTAACACTAACCCTAACCCTAACCCTAACCCATACCCTACGCCGTACAGAAACCCCTCCCCGAACCCGTACCCTAAGCCGTACCCTATCCCTAACCCTAAGCCTAGGCTACCCTTGACTGCTTCTGCCTCCAATAGATTTCCTAAGCACTAGTGTTTTAAGGAACAGCTTAAAAAGAGAATCCTAATGTGATTTCTTTATAATGGGTGTGTTCCTTATCTTATCCTAGTGTCTAAACTCTTCTCCATGGCTGGACCCCCAAATAATATTCCTTTACGTGCTAAGGGGTATCTAGAGAGTGGGATAGGTTTAATAACTACCCTAACCCTAACGCGTACCCTAACCCTAACCCCTACCCTAACCCTAACACGTACCCTAATCCTAACCCGTACCCTAAACCGAGCCCTAACCCTAACACTAACCCTAACCCTAAACCTAACCCTAACCCATACCCTACGCCGTACAGAAACCCCTCCCCGAACCCGTACCCTAAGCCGTACCCTAAGCCTAACCCTAACCTTAGGCTACCCTTGACTGCTTCTGCATCCAATAGATTTCCTAAGCACTAGTGTTTTAAGGAACAGCTTAAAAAGAGAATCCTAATGTGATTTCTTTATAATGGGTGTGTTCCTTATCTTATCCCAGTGTGTAAACTCTTCTCCATGGCTGGACCCCCAAATAATATTCCTTTACGTGCTAAGGGGTGTCTAGAGAGTGGGATAGGTTTAATAACTACCCTAACCCTAATGCGTACCCTAACCCTAACCAATACCCTAACCCTAACACGTACCCTATTCCTAACCCGTACCCTAAACCGAGCCCTAACCCTAACACTAACCCTAACCCTAACCCTAACCCATGCCCTACGCCGTACCCGCACCCCTCCCTGAACCCGTACCCTAAGCCGTACCCTAACCCTAACCCTAAGCCTAACCCTAACCCTAGGCTACCCTTGACTGCTTCTGCCTCCAATAGATTTCCTAAGCACTAGTGTTTTAAGGAACAGCTTAAAAAGAGAATCCTAATGTGATTTCTTTATAATGGGTGTGTTCCTTATCTTATCCTAGTGTCTAAACTCTTCTCCATGGCTGGACCCCCAAATAATATTCCTTTACGTGCTAAGGGGTATCTAGAGAGTGGGATAGGTTTAATAACTACCCTAACCCTAACGCGTACCCTAACCCTAACCCCTACCCTAACCCTAACACGTACCCTATTCCTAATCCGTACCCTAAACCGAGCCCTAACCCTAACACTAACCCTAACCCATACCCTACGCCGTACCCGCACCCCTCCCCGAACCCGTCCCCTAAGCCGTACCCTGACCCTAACCCTAAGCCTAACCCTAACCCTAGGCTACCCTTGACTGCTTCTGCCTCCAATAGATTTCCTAAGCACTAGTGTTTTAAGGAACAGCTTAAAAAGAGAATCCTAATGTGATTTCTTTATAATGGGTGTGTTCCTTATCTTATCCTAGTGTCTAAACTCTTCTCCATGGCTGGACCCCCAAATAATATTCCTTTACGTGCTAAGGGGTATCTAGAGAGTGGGATAGGTTTAATAACTACCCTAACCCTAACGCGTACCCTAACCCTAACCCCTACCCTAACCCTAACACGTACCCTAATCCTAACCCATACCCTAAACTGAGCCCTAACCCTAACACTAACCCTAACCCTAACCCTAACCCATACCCTACGCCATACCCGCACCCCTCCCCGAACCCGTACCCTAAGCCGTACCCTAAGCCTAACCCTAAGCCTAACCCTAACCCTAGGCTACCCTTGACTAATTCTGCCTCCAATAGATTTCCTAAGCACTAGTGTTTTAAGGAACAGCTTTAAAAGAGAATCCTAATGTGATTTCTTTATAATGGGTGTGTTCCTTATCTTATCCTAGTGTCTAAACTCTTCTCCATGGCTGGACCCCCAAATAATATTCCTTTACGTGCTAAGGGGTATCTAGAGAGTGGGATAGGTTTAATAACTACCCTAACCCTAACGCGTACCCTAACCCTAACCCCTACCCTAACCCTAACACGTACCCTATTCCTAACCCGTACCCTAAACCGAGCCCTAACCCTAACACTAACCCTAACCCTAACCCTAACCCATACCCTACGCCGTACCCGCACCCCTCCCCGAACCCGTACCCTAAGCCGTACCCTGACCCTAACCCTAAGCCTAACCCTAACCCTAGGCTACCCTTGACTGCTTCTGCCTCCAATAGATTTCCTAAGCACTAGTGTTTTAAGGAACAGCTTAAAAAGAGAATCCTAATGTGATTTCTTTATAATGGGTGTGTTCCTTATCTTATCCTAGTGTCTAAACTCTTCTCCATGGCTGGACCCCCAAATAATATCCCTTTACGTGCTAAGGGGTATCTAGAGAGTGGGATAGGTTTAATAACTACCCTAACCCTAACGCGTACCCTAACCCTTACCCCTACCCTAACCCTAACACGTACCCTATTCCTAACCCGTACCCTAAACCGAGCCCTAACCCTAACACTAATCCTAACCCTAACCCTAACCCATACCCTACGCCGTACCCGCACTCCTCCCCGAACCCGTACCCTAAGCCGTACCCTAAGCCTAACCCTAAGCCTAACCCTAACCCTAGGCTACCCTTGACTGCTTCTGCCTCCAATAGATTTCCTAAGCACTAGTGTTTTAAGGAACAGCTTAAAAAGGGAATCCTAATGTGATTTCTTTATAATGGGTGTGTTCCTTATCTTATCCTAGTGTCTAAACTCTTCTCCATGGCTGGACCCCCAAATAATATTCCTTTACGTGCTAAGGGGTATCTAGAGAGTGGGATAGGTTTAATAACTACTCTAACCCTAATGCGTACCCTAACCCTAACCCCTACCCTAACCCTAACACGTACCCTATTCCTAACCCGTACCCTAAACCGAGCCCTAACCCTAACACTAACCCTAACCCTAACCCTAACCCATACCCTACGCCGTACCCGCACCCCTCCCCGAACCCGTACCCTAATCCGTACGCTAACCCTAACCCTGAGCCTAACCCTAACCCTAGGCTTCCCTTGACTGCTTCTGCCTGCAATAGATTTCCTAAGCACTAGTGTTTTAAGGAACAGCTTAAAAAGAGAATCCTAATGTGATTTCTTTATAATGGGTGTGTTCCTTATCTTATCCCAGTGTCTAAACTCTTCTCCAAGGCTGGACCCCCAAATAATATTCCTTTACGTGCTAAGGGGTATCTAGAGAGTGGGATAGCTTTAATAACTACCCTAACCCTAACGCGTACCCTAACCTTAACCCCTACCCTAACCCTAACACGTACCCTAATCCTAACCCGTACCCTAAACCGAGCCCTAACCCTAACACTAACCCTAACCCTAACCCTAACCCATACCCTACGCCGTACCCGCACCCCTCCCCGAACCCGTACCCTAAGCCGTACCCTAAGCCTAACCCTAAGCCTAACCCTAACCCTAGGCTACCCTTGACTGCTTCTGCCTCCAATAGATTTCCTAAGCACTAGTGTTTTAAGGAACAGCTTAAAAAGAGAATCCTAATGTGATTTCTTTATAATGGGTGTGTTCCTTATCTTATCCCAGTGTCTAAACTCTTCTCCACGGCTGGAGCCCCAAATAATATTCCTTTACGTGCTAAGGGGTATCTAGAGAGTGGGATAGGTTTAATAACTACCCTAACCCTAACACGTACCCTAACCCTAACCCCTACCCTAACCCTAACACGTACCCTATTCCTAACCCGTACCCTAAACCGAGCCCTAACCCTAACACTAACCCTAACCCTAACCCAAACCCATACCCTACGCCGTACCCGCACCCCTCCCCGAACCCGTACCCTAATCCGTACCCTAACCCTAACCCTGAGCCTAACCCTAACCCTAGGCTACCCTTGACTGCTTCTGCCTCCAATAGATTTCCTAAGCACTAGTGTTTTAAGGAACAGCTTAAAAAGAGAATCCTAATGTGATTTCTTTATAATGGGTGTGTTCCTTATCTTATCCTAGTGTCTAAACTCTTCTCCATGGCTGGACCCCCAAATAATATTCCTTTACGTGCTAAGGGATATCTAGAGAGTGGGATAGGTTTAATAACTACCCTAACCCTAACGCGTACCCTAACCCTAACCCCTACCCTAACCCTAACACGTACCCTAATCCTAACCCGTACCCTAAACCGAGCCCTAACCCTAACACTAACCCTAACCCTAACCCTAACCCATACCCTACGCCGTACAGAAACCCCTCCCCGAACCCGTACCCTAAGCCGTACCCTAACCCTAACCCTAAGCCTAACCCTAACCCTAGGCTACCCTTGACTGCTTCTGCCTCCAATAGATTTCCTAAGCACTAGTGTTTTAAGGAACAGCTTAAAAAGAGAATCCTAATGTGATTTCTTTATAATGGGTGTGTTCCTTATCTTATCCTAGTGTCTAAACTCTTCTCCATGGCTGGACCCCCAAATAATATTCCTTTACGTGCTAAGGGGTATCTAGAGAGTGGGATAGGTTTAATAACTACCCTAACCCTAACGCGTACCCTAACCCTAACCCCTACCCTAACCCTAACACGTACCCTATTCCTAACCCGTACCCTAAACCGAGCCCTAACCCTAACACTAATCCTAACCCTAACCCTAACCCATACCCTACGCCGTACCCGCACTCCTCCCCGAACCCGTACCCTAAGCCTAACCCTAAGCCTAACCCTAACCCTAGGCTACGCTTGACTGCTTCTGCCTCCAATAGATTTCCTAAGCACTAGTGTTTTAAGGAACAGCTTAAAAAGGGAATCCTAATGTGATTTCTTTATAATGGGTGTGTTCCTTATCTTATCCTAGTGTCTAAACTCTTCTCCATGGCTGGACCCCCAAATAATATTCCTTTACGTGCTAAGGGGTATCTAGAGAGTGGGATAGGTTTAATAACTACTCTAACCCTAATGCGTACCCTAACCCTAACCCCTACCCTAACCCTAACACGTACCCTATTCCTAACCCGTACCCTAAACCGAGCCCTAACCCTAACACTAACCCTAACCCTAACCCTAACCCATACCCTACGCCGTACCCGCAACCCTCCCCGAACCCGTACCCTAATCCGTACCCTAACCCTAACCCTGAGCCTAACCCTAACCCTAGGCTACCCTTGACTGCTTCTGCCTCCAATAGATTTCCTAAGCACTAGTGTTTTAAGGAACAGCTTAAAAAGAGAATCCTAATGTGATTTCTTTATAATGGGTGTGTTCCTTATCTTATCCCAGTGTCTAAACTCTTCTCCATGGCTGGACCCCCAAATAATATTCCTTTACGTGCTAAGGGGTATCTAGAGAGTGGGATAGGTTTAATAACTACCCTAACCCTAACGCGTACCCTAACCCTAACCCCTACCCTAACCCTAACACGTACCCTATTCCTAACCCGTACCCTAAACCGAGCCCTAACCCTAACACTAACCCTAACCCTAACCCTAACCCATACCCTACGCCGTACCCGCACCCCTCCCCGAACCCGTACGCTAAGCCGTACCCTAACCCTAACCCTAAGCCTAACCCTAACCCTAGGCTACCCTTGACTGCTTCTGCCTCCAATAGATTTCCTAAGCACTAGTGTTTTAAGGAACAGCTTAAAAAGAGAATCCTAATGTGATTTCTTTATAATGGGTGTGTTCCTTATCTTATCCTAGTGTCTAAACACTTCTCCATGGCTGGACCCCCAAATAATATTCCTTTATGTGCTAAGGGGTATCTAGAGAGTGGGATAGGTTTAATAACTACCCTAAACCTAACACGTACCCTAACCCTAACCCCTACCCTAAACCTAACACGTACCCTAATCCTAACCCGTACCCTAAACCGAGCCCTAACCCTAACACTAACCCTAACCCTAACCCATACCATACGCCGTACCCGAACCCCTCCCCGAACCCGTACCCTAAGCCGTACCCTAAACCTAACCCTAAGCCTAACCCTAACCTTAGGCTACCCTTGACTGCTTCTGCCTCCAATAGATTTCCTAAGCACTAGTGTTTTAAGGAACAGCTTAAAAAGAGAATCCTAATGTGATTTCTTTATAATAGGTGTGTTCCTTATCTTATCCTAGTGTCTAAACTCTTCTGCATGGCTGGACCTCCAAATAATATTCCTTTACGTGCTAAGGGGTATCTAGAGAGTGGGATAGGTTTAATAACTACCCTAACCCTAATGCGTACCCTAACCCTAACCCCTACCCTAACCCTAACACGTACCCTAATCCTAACCCGTACCCTAAACCGAGCCCTAAAGCTAACACTAACCCTAAACCTAACCCTAACCCATACCCTACGCCGTACCTGAACCCCTACACGAACCCGTACCCTAAGCCGTACCCTAAGCCTAACCCTAAGCCTAACCCTAACCATACGCTACCCTTGACTGCTTCTGCCTCCAATAGATTTCCTAAGCACAAGTGTTTTAAGGAACAGCTTAAAAAGAGAATCCTAATATGATTTCTTTATAATGGGTGTGTTCCTTATCTTATCCTTGTGTCTAAACTCTTCTCCATGGCTGGACCCCCAAATAATATTCCTTTACGTGCTAAGGCGTATCTAGAGAGTGGGATAGGTTTAATAACTACCCTAAACCTAACACGTACCCTAACCCTAACCCCTACCCTAACCCTAACACGTACCCTAATCCTAACCCGTACCCTAAACCGAGCCCTAACCCTAACACTAACCCTAATCCTAACCCTAACCCATACCCTACGCCGTACCCGAACCCCTCCCCGTACCCGTACCCTAACCCTAACCCTAAGCCTAACCCTAACCCTAGGCTACCCTTGACTGCTTCTGCCTCCAATAGATTTTCTAAGCACTAGTGTTTTAAGGAACGGCTTAAAAAGAGAATCCTAATGTGATTTCTTTATAATGGGTGTGTTCCTTATCTTATCCTTGTGTCTAAACTCTTCTCCATGGCTGGACCCCCAAATAATATTCCTTTACGTGCTAAGGGGTATCTAGAGAGTGGGATAGGTCTAATAACTACCCTAACCCTAACGCGTTCTCTAACCCTAACCCCTACCCTAACCCTAACACGTACCCTAATCCTAACCCGTACCCTAAACCGAGCCCTAACCCTAACACTAACCCTAACCCTAACCCTAACCCATACCCTACGCCGTAGCCGCACCCCTCCCCGAACCCGTAACCTAAGCCGTACCCTAAGCCTAACCCTAAGCCTAACCCTAACCCTAGGCTACCCTTGACTGCTTCTGCCTCCAATAGATTTCCTAAGCACTAGTGCTTTAAGGAACAGCTTAAAAAGAGAATCCTAATGTGATTTCTTTATAATGGGTGTGTTCCTTATTTATCCTAGTGTCTAAACTCTTCTCCATGGCTGGACCCCCAAATAATATTCCTTTACGTGCTAAGGGGTATCTAGAGAGTGGGATAGGTTTAATAACTACCCTAACCCTAACGCGTACCCTAACCGTAACCCCTACCCTAACCCTAACACGTACCCTAATCCGAACCCGTACCCTAAACCGAGCCCTAACCCTAACACTAACCCTAACCCTAACCCTAACCCATACCCTACGCCGTACCCGCACCCCTCCCCGAACCCGTACCCTAAGCCGTACCCTAAGCCTAACCCTAAGCCTAACCCTAACCCTAGGCTACCCTTGACTGCTTCTGCCTCCAATAGATTTCCTAAGCACTAGTGTTTTAAGGAACAGCTTAAAAAGAGAATCCTAATGTGATTTCTTTATAATGGGTGTGTTCCTTATCTTATCCTAGTGTCTAAACTCTTCTCCATGGCTGAACCCCCAAATAATATTCCTTTACGTGCTAAGGGGTATCTAGAGAGTGGGATAGGTTTACTAACTACCCTAACCCTAACGCGTACCCTAACCCTAACCCCTACCCTAACCCTAACACGTACCCTAATCCTAACCCGTACCCTAAACCGAGCCCTAACCCTAACACTAACCCTAACCCTAACCCTAACCCATACCCTACGCCGTACCCGAACCCCTCCCCGAACCCGTACCCTAAGCCGTACCCTAACCCTAACCCTAAGCCTAACCCTAACCCTAGGCTACCCTTGACTGCTTCTGCCTCCAATAGATTTCCTAAGCACTAGTGTTTTAAGGAACAGCTTAAAAAGAGAATCCTAATGTGATTTCTTTATAATGGGTGTGTTCCTTATTTATCCTAGTGTCTAAACTCTTCTCCATGGCTGGATCCCCAAATAATATTCCTTTACGTGCTAAGGGGTATCTAGAGAGTGGGATAGGTTTAATAACTACCCTAACCCTAATGCGTACCCTAACCCTAACCCCTACCCTAACCCTAACACGTACCCTAATCCTAACCCGTACCCTAAACCGAGCCCTAAAGCTAACACTAACCCTAAACCTAACCCTAACCCATACCCTACGCCGTACCTGAACCCCTACACGAACCCGTACCCTAAGCCGTACCCTAAGCCTAACCCTAAGCCTAACCCTAACCATACGCTACCCTTGACTGCTTCTGCCTCCAATAGATTTCCTAAGCACTAGTGTTTTAAGGAACAGCTTAAAAAGAGAATCCTAATATGATTTCTTTATAATGGGTGTGTTCCTTATCTTATCCTTGTGTCTAAACTCTTCTCCATGGCTGGACCCCCAAATAATATTCCTTTACGTGCTAAGGCGTATCTAGAGAGTGGGATAGGTTTAATAACTACCCTAAACCTAACACGTACCCTAACCCTAACCCCTACCCTAACCCTAACACGTACCCTAATCCTAACCCGTACCCTAAACCGAGCCCTAACCCTAACACTAACCCTAATCCTAACCCTAACCCATACCCTACGCCGTACCCGAACCCCTCCCCGTACCCGTACCCTAACCCTAACCCTAAGCCTAACCCTAACCCTAGGCTACCCTTGACTGCTTCTGCCTCCAATAGATTTTCTAAGCACTAGTGTTTTAAGGAACGGCTTAAAAAGAGAATCCTAATGTGATTTCTTTATAATGGGTGTGTTCCTTATCTTATCCTTGTGTCTAAACTCTTCTCCATGGCTGGACCCCCAAATAATATTCCTTTACGTGCTAAGGGGTATCTAGAGAGTGGGATAGGTCTAATAACTACCCTAACCCTAACGCGTTCTCTAACCCTAACCCCTACCCTAACCCTAACACGTACCCTAATCCTAACCCGTACCCTAAACCGAGCCCTAACCCCAACACTAACCCTAACCCTAACCCTAACCCATACCCTACGCCGTAGCCGCACCCCTCCCCGAACCCGTAACCTAAGCCGTACCCTAAGCCTAACCCTAAGCCTAACCCTAACCCTAGGCTACCCTTGACTGCTTCTGCCTCCAATAGATTTCCTAAGCACTAGTGCTTTAAGGAACAGCTTAAAAAGAGAATCCTAATGTGATTTCTTTATAATGGGTGTGTTCCTTATTTATCCTAGTGTCTAAACTCTTCTCCATGGCTGGACCCCCAAATAATATTCCTTTACGTGCTAAGGGGTATCTAGAGAGTGGGATAGGTTTAATAACTACCCTAACCCTAACGCGTACCCTAACCGTAACCCCTACCCTAACCCTAACACGTACCCTAATCCGAACCCGTACCCTAAACCGAGCCCTAACCCTAACACTAACCCTAACCCTAACCCTAACCCATACCCTACGCCGTACCCGCACCCCTCCCCGAACCCGTACCCTAAGCCGTACCCTAAGCCTAACCCTAAGCCTAACCCTAACCCTAGGCTACCCTTGACTGCTTCTGCCTCCAATAGATTTCCTAAGCACTAGTGTTTTAAGGAACAGCTTAAAAAGAGAATCCTAATGTGATTTCTTTATAATGGGTGTGTTCCTTATCTTATCCTAGTGTCTAAACTCTTCTCCATGGCTGAACCCCCAAATAATATTCCTTTACGTGCTAAGGGGTATCTAGAGAGTGGGATAGGTTTACTAACTACCCTAACCCTAACGCGTACCCTAACCCTAACCCCTACCCTAACCCTAACACGTACCCTAATCCTAACCCGTACCCTAAACCGAGCCCTAACCCTAACACTAACCCTAACCCTAACCCTAACCCATACCCTACGCCGTACCCGAACCCCTCCCCGAACCCGTACCCTAAGCCGTACCCTAACCCTAACCCTAAGCCTAACCCTAACCCTAGGCTACCCTTGACTGCTTCTGCCTCCAATAGATTTCCTAAGCACTAGTGTTTTAAGGAACAGCTTAAAAAGAGAATCCTAATGTGATTTCTTTATAATGGGTGTGTTCCTTATTTATCCTAGTGTCTAAACTCTTCTCCATGGCTGGACCCCCAAATAATATTCCTTTACGTGCTAAGGGGTATCTAGAGAGTGGGATAGGTTTAATAACTACCCTAACCCTAACGCGTACCCTAACCGTAACCCCTACCCTAACCCTAACACGTACCCTAATCCGAACCCGTACCCTAAACCGAGCCCTAACCCTAAAACTAACCCTAACCCTAACCCTAACCCATACCCTACGCCGTACCCGCACCCCTCCCCGAACTCGTAACCTAAGCCGTACCCTAAGCCTAACCCTAAGCCTAACCCTAACCCTAGGCTACCCTTGACTGCTTCTGCCTCCAATAGATTTCCTAAGCACTAGTGCTTTAAGGAACAGCTTAAAAAGAGAATCCTAATGTGATTTCTTTATAATGGGTGTGTTCCTTATCTTATCCTAGTGTCTAAACTCTTCTCCATGGCTGGACCCCCAAATAATATTCCCTTACGTGCTAAGGGGTTTCTAGAGAGTGGGATAGGTTTACTAACTACCCTAAACCTAACGCGTACCCTAACCCTAACGCGTACCCTAACCCTAACCCCTACCCTAACCCTAACACGTACCCTAATCCGAACCCGTACCCTAAACCGAGCCCTAACCCTAACACTAACCCTAACCCTAACCCTAACCCATACCCTACGCCGTACCCGAACCCCTCCCCGAACCCGTACCCTAAGCCGTACCCTAACCCTAACCCTAAGCCTAACCCTAACCCTACGCTACCCTTGACTGCTTCTGCCTCCAATAGATTTTCTAAGCACTAATGTTTTAAGGAACGGCTTAAAAAGAGAATCCTAATGTGATTTCTTTATAATGGGTGTGTTCCTTATCTTATCCTAGTGTCTAAACTCTTCTCCATGGCTGGATCCCCAAATAATATTCCTTTACGTTGTAAGGGGTATCTAGAGAGTGGGATAGTTTTAATAACTACCCTAACCCTAACGCGTACCCTAACCCTAACCCCTACCGTAACCCTAACACGTACCCTAATCCTAATCCGTACACTAAACCGAGCCCTAACACTAACACTAACCCTAACCCTAACCCATACCCTACGCCGTACCCGAACCCCTCCCCGAAACCGTACGCTAAGCCGTACCCTAACCCTAACCCTAACCTTAGGCTACCCTTGACTGCTTCTGCCTCCAATAGATTTCCTAAGCACTAGTGTTTTAAGGAACAGCTTAAAAAGAGAATCCTAATGTGATTTCTTTATAATGGGTGTGTTCCTTATCTTATCCTAGTGTCTAAACTCTTCTCCATGGCTGGACCTCCAAATAATATACCTTTACGTGCTAAGCGGTATCTAGAGAGTGGGATAGGTTTAATAACTACCCTAACCCTAACGCGTACCCTAACCCTAACCCCTACACTAACCCTAACACGTACCCTAATCCTAACCCGTACCCTAAACCGAGCCCTAAAGCTAACACTAACCCTAACCCTAACCCATACCCTACGCCGTACCTGAACCCCTACACGAACCCGTACCTTAAGCCGTACCCTAAGCCTAACCCTAAGCCTAACCCTAACCCTAGGCTACCCTTGACTGCTTCTGCCTCCAATAGATTTCCTAAGCACTAGTGTTTTAAGGAACAGCTTAAAAAGAGAATCCTAATGTGATTTCTTTATAATGGGTGTGTTCCTTATCTTATCCTAGTGTCTAAACTCTTCTCCATGGCTGGACCCCCAACTAATATTCCTTTACGTGCTAAGGGGTATCTAGAGAGTGGGATAGGTTTAATAACTACCCTAAACCTAACGCGTACCCTAACCCTAACCCCTACCCTAAACCTAACACGTACCCTAATCCTAACCCATACCCTAAAGCGAGCCCTAACCTTAACACTAACCCTAACCCTAACCCTAACACATACCCTACGCTGTACCCGAACCCCTCCCCGAACCCGTACCCTAAGCCGTCCCCTAACCCTAACCCTAAGCCTAACCCTAACCCTAGGCTACCCTTGACTGCTTCTGCCTCCAATAGATTTCCTAAGCAGTAGTGTTTTAAGGAACAGCTTAAAAAGAGAATCCTAATGTGATTTCTTTATAATGGGTGTGTTCCTTATTTATCCTAGTGTCTAAACTCTTCTCCATGGCTGGACCCCCAAATAATATTCCCTTACGTGCTAAGGGGTTTCTAGAGAGTGGGATAGGTTTACTAACTACCCTTAACCTAACGCGTACCCTAACCCTAACGCGTACCCTAACCCTAACCCCTACCCTAACCCTAACACGTACCCTAATCCGAATCCGTACCCTAAACCGAGCCCTAACCCTAACACTAACCCTAACCCTAACCCTAACCCTAACCCTAACCCTAACCCTAACCATACGCTACCCTTGACTGCTTCTGCCTCCAATAGATTTCCTAAGCACTAGTGTTTTAAGGAACAGCTTAAAAAGAGAATCCTAATATGATTTCTTTATAATGGGTGTGTTCCTTATCTTATCCTTGTGTCTAAACTCTTCTCCATGGCTGGACCCCCAAATAATATTCCTTTACGTGCTAAGGGGTATCTAGAGAGTGGGATAGGTTTAATAACTACCCTAACCCTAACGTGTTCCCTAACCCTAACCCCTACCCTAACCCTAACACGTACCCTAATCCTAACCCGTACCCTAAACCGAGCCCTAACCCTAAAACTAACCCTAACCCTAACCCTAACCCATACCCTACGCTGTACCCGAACCCCTCCCCGAACCCGTACCCTAAGCCGTACCCTAACCCTAACCCTAAGCCTAACCCTAACCCTAGGCTACCCTTGACTGCTTCTGCCTCCAATAGATTTTCTAAGCACTAATGTTTTAAGGAACGGCTTAAAAATAGAATCCTAATGTGATTTCTTTATAATGGGTGTGTTCCTTATCTTATCCTAGTGTCTAAACTCTTCTCCATGGCTGGACCCCCAAATAATATTCCCTTACGTGCTAAGGGGTTTCTAGAGAGTGGGATAGGTTTACTAACTACCCTTAACCTAACGCGTACCCTAACCCTAACGCGTACCCTAACCCTAACCCCTACCCTAACCCTAACACGTACCCTAATCCGAATCCGTACCCTAAACCGAGCCCTAACCCTAACACTAACCCTAACCCTAACCCTAACCCATACCCTACGCCGTACCCGAACCCCTCCCCGAACCCGTACCCTAAGCCGTACCCTAACCCTAACCCTAACCCTACGCTACCCTTGACTGCTTCTGCCTCCAATAGATTTTCTAAGCACTAATGTTTTAAGGAACGGCTTAAAAAGAGAATCCTAATGTGATTTCTTTATAATGGGTGTGTTCCTTATCTTATCCTAGTGTCTAAACTCTTCTCCATGGCTGGATCCCCAAATAATATTCCTTTACGTTGTAAGGGGTATCTAGAGAGTGGGATAGTTTTAATAACTACCCTAACCCTAACGCGTACCCTAACCCTAACCCCTACCCTAACCCTAACACGTACCCTAATCCTAATCCGTACCCTAAACCGAGCCCTAACACTAACACTAACCCTAACCCTAACCCATACCCTACGCCGTACCCGAACCCCTCACCGAAACCGTACCCTAAGCCGTACCCTAACCCTAACCCTAAGCCTAACCCTAACCTTAGGCTACCCTTGACTGCTTCTGCCTCCAATAGATTTCCTAAGCACTAATGTTTTAAGGAACAGCTTAAAAAGAGAATCCTAATGTGATTTCTTTATAATAGGTGTGTTCCTTATCTTATCCTAGTGTCTAAACTCTTCTCCATGGCTGAACCTCCAAATAATATACCTTTACGTGCTAAGCGGTATCTAGAGAGTGGGATACGTTTAATAACTACCCTAACCCTAACGCGTACCCTAACCCTAACCCTAACCCTAACCCTAACCCTAACCCTAACCCTAACCCTAACCCTAACCCTAACCCTAACCCTAACCCTAACCCATACCCTACGCCGTACCTGAACCCCTACACGAACCCGTACCTTAAGCCATACCCTAAGCCTAACCCTAAGCCTAACCCTAACCCTAGGCTACCCTTGACTGCTTCTGCCTCCAATAGATTTCCTAAGCACTAGTGTTTTAAGGAACAGCTTAAAAAGAGAATCCTAATGTGATTTCTTTATAATGGGTGTGTTCCTTATCTTATCCTAGTGTCTAAACACTTCTCCATGGCTGGACCCCCAAATAATATTCCTTTATGTGCTAAGGGGTATCTAGAGAGTGGGATAGGTTTAATAACTACCCTAAACCTAACACGTACCCTAACCCTAACCCCTACCCTAAACCTAACACGTACCCTAATCCTAACCCGTACCCTAAACCGAGCCCTAACCCTAACACTAACCCTAACCCTAACCCATACCATACGCCGTACCCGAACCCCTCCCCGAACCCGTACCCTAAGCCGTACCCTAAACCTAACCCTAAGCCTAACCCTAACCTTAGGCTACCCTTGACTGCTTCTGCCTCCAATAGATTTCCTAAGCACTAGTGTTTTAAGGAACAGCTTAAAAAGAGAATCCTAATGTGATTTCTTTATAATAGGTGTGTTCCTTATCTTATCCTAGTGTCTAAACTCTTCTGCATGGCTGGACCTCCAAATAATATTCCTTTACGTGCTAAGGGGTATCTAGAGAGTGGGATAGGTTTAATAACTACCCTAACCCTAATGCGTACCCTAACCCTAACCCCTACCCTAACCCTAACACGTACCCTAATCCTAACCCGTACCCTAAACCGAGCCCTAAAGCTAACACTAACCCTAAACCTAACCCTAACCCATACCCTACGCCGTACCTGAACCCCTACACGAACCCGTACCCTAAGCCGTACCCTAAGCCTAACCCTAAGCCTAACCCTAACCATACGCTACCCTTGACTGCTTCTGCCTCCAATAGATTTCCTAAGCACTAGTGTTTTAAGGAACAGCTTAAAAAGAGAATCCTAATATGATTTCTTTATAATGGGTGTGTTCCTTATCTTATCCTTGTGTCTAAACTCTTCTCCATGGCTGGACCCCCAAATAATATTCCTTTACGTGCTAAGGCGTATCTAGAGAGTGGGATAGGTTTAATAACTACCCTAAACCTAACACGTACCCTAACCCTAACCCCTACCCTAACCCTAACACGTACCCTAATCCTAACCCGTACCCTAAACCGAGCCCTAACCCTAACACTAACCCTAATCCTAACCCTAACCCATACCCTACGCCGTACCCGAACCCCTCCCCGTACCCGTACCCTAACCCTAACCCTAAGCCTAACCCTAACCCTAGGCTACCCTTGACTGCTTCTGCCTCCAATAGATTTTCTAAGCACTAGTGTTTTAAGGAACGGCTTAAAAAGAGAATCCTAATGTGATTTCTTTATAATGGGTGTGTTCCTTATCTTATCCTTGTGTCTAAACTCTTCTCCATGGCTGGACCCCCAAATAATATTCCTTTACGTGCTAAGGGGTATCTAGAGAGTGGGATAGGTCTAATAACTACCCTAACCCTAACGCGTTCTCTAACCCTAACCCCTACCCTAACCCTAACACGTACCCTAATCCTAACCCGTACCCTAAACCGAGCCCTAACCCTAACACTAACCCTAACCCTAACCCTAACCCATACCCTACGCCGTAGCCGCACCCCTCCCCGAACCCGTAACCTAAGCCGTACCCTAAGCCTAACCCTAAGCCTAACCCTAACCCTAGGCTACCCTTGACTGCTTCTGCCTCCAATAGATTTCCTAAGCACTAGTGCTTTAAGGAACAGCTTAAAAAGAGAATCCTAATGTGATTTCTTTATAATGGGTGTGTTCCTTATTTATCCTAGTGTCTAAACTCTTCTCCATGGCTGGACCCCCAAATAATATTCCTTTACGTGCTAAGGGGTATCTAGAGAGTGGGATAGGTTTAATAACTACCCTAACCCTAACGCGTACCCTAACCGTAACCCCTACCCTAACCCTAACACGTACCCTAATCCGAACCCGTACCCTAAACCGAGCCCTAACCCTAACACTAACCCTAACCCTAACCCTAACCCATACCCTACGCCGTACCCGCACCCCTCCCCGAACCCGTACCCTAAGCCGTACCCTAAGCCTAACCCTAAGCCTAACCCTAACCCTAGGCTACCCTTGACTGCTTCTGCCTCCAATAGATTTCCTAAGCACTAGTGTTTTAAGGAACAGCTTAAAAAGAGAATCCTAATGTGATTTCTTTATAATGGGTGTGTTCCTTATCTTATCCTAGTGTCTAAACTCTTCTCCATGGCTGAACCCCCAAATAATATTCCTTTACGTGCTAAGGGGTATCTAGAGAGTGGGATAGGTTTACTAACTACCCTAACCCTAACGCGTACCCTAACCCTAACCCCTACCCTAACCCTAACACGTACCCTAATCCTAACCCGTACCCTAAACCGAGCCCTAACACTAACACTAACCCTAACCCTAACCCATACCCTACGCCGTACCCGAACCCCTCACCGAAACCGTACCCTAAGCCGTACCCTAACCCTAACCCTAAGCCTAACCCTAACCTTAGGCTACCCTTGACTGCTTCTGCCTCCAATAGATTTCCTAAGCACTAATGTTTTAAGGAACAGCTTAAAAAGAGAATCCTAATGTGATTTCTTTATAATAGGTGTGTTCCTTATCTTATCCTAGTGTCTAAACTCTTCTCCATGGCTGAACCTCCAAATAATATACCTTTACGTGCTAAGCGGTATCTAGAGAGTGGGATACGTTTAATAACTACCCTAACCCTAACGCGTACCCTAACCCTAACCCTAACCCTAACCCTAACCCTAACCCTAACCCTAACCCTAACCCTAACCCTAACCCATACCCTACGCCGTACCTGAACCCCTACACGAACCCGTACCTTAAGCCATACCCTAAGCCTAACCCTAAGCCTAACCCTAACCCTAGGCTACCCTTGACTGCTTCTGCCTCCAATAGATTTCCTAAGCACTAGTGTTTTAAGGAACAGCTTAAAAAGAGAATCCTAATGTGATTTTTTTATAATGGGTGTGTTCCTTATCTTATCCTAGTGTCTAAACACTTCTCCATGGCTGGACCCCCAAATAATATTCCTTTATGTGCTAAGGGGTATCTAGAGAGTGGGATAGGTTTAATAACTACCCTAAACCTAACACGTACCCTAACCCTAACCCCTACCCTAAACCTAACACGTACCCTAATCCTAACCCGTACCCTAAACCGAGCCCTAACCCTAACACTAACCCTAACCCTAACCCATACCATACGCCGTACCCGAACCCCTCCCCGAACCCGTACCCTAAGCCGTACCCTAAACCTAACCCTAAGCCTAACCCTAACCTTAGGCTACCCTTGACTGCTTCTGCCTCCAATAGATTTCCTAAGCACTAGTGTTTTAAGGAACAGCTTAAAAAGAGAATCCTAATGTGATTTCTTTATAATAGGTGTGTTCCTTATCTTATCCTAGTGTCTAAACTCTTCTGCATGGCTGGACCTCCAAATAATATTCCTTTACGTGCTAAGGGGTATCTAGAGAGTGGGATAGGTTTAATAACTACCCTAACCCTAATGCGTACCCTAACCCTAACCCCTACCCTAACCCTAACACGTACCCTAATCCTAACCCGTACCCTAAACCGAGCCCTAAAGCTAACACTAACCCTAAACCTAACCCTAACCCATACCCTACGCCGTACCTGAACCCCTACACGAACCCGTACCCTAAGCCGTACCCTAAGCCTAACCCTAAGCCTAACCCTAACCATACGCTACCCTTGACTGCTTCTGCCTCCAATAGATTTCCTAAGCACTAGTGTTTTAAGGAACAGCTTAAAAAGAGAATCCTAATATGATTTCTTTATAATGGGTGTGTTCCTTATCTTATCCTTGTGTCTAAACTCTTCTCCATGGCTGGACCCCCAAATAATATTCCTTTACGTGCTAAGGCGTATCTAGAGAGTGGGATAGGTTTAATAACTACCCTAAACCTAACACGTACCCTAACCCTAACCCCTACCCTAACCCTAACACGTACCCTAATCCGAATCCGTACCCTAAACCGAGCCCTAACCCTAACACTAACCCTAACCCTAACCCTAACCCATACCCTACGCCGTACCCGAACCCCTCCCCGAACCCGTACCCTAAGCCGTACCCTAACCCTAACCCTAACCCTACGCTACCCTTGACTGCTTCTGCCTCCAATAGATTTTCTAAGCACTAATGTTTTAAGGAACGGCTTAAAAAGAGAATCCTAATGTGATTTCTTTATAATGGGTGTGTTCCTTATCTTATCCTAGTGTCTAAACTCTTCTCCATGGCTGGATCCCCAAATAATATTCCTTTACGTTGTAAGGGGTATCTAGAGAGTGGGATAGTTTTAATAACTACCCTAACCCTAACGCGTACCCTAACCCTAACCCCTACCCTAACCCTAACACGTACCCTAATCCTAATCCGTACCCTAAACCGAGCCCTAACACTAACACTAACCCTAACCCTAACCCATACCCTACGCCGTACCCGAACCCCTCACCGAAACCGTACCCTAAGCCGTACCCTAACCCTAACCCTAAGCCTAACCCTAACCTTAGGCTACCCTTGACTGCTTCTGCCTCCAATAGATTTCCTAAGCACTAATGTTTTAAGGAACAGCTTAAAAAGAGAATCCTAATGTGATTTCTTTATAATAGGTGTGTTCCTTATCTTATCCTAGTGTCTAAACTCTTCTCCATGGCTGAACCTCCAAATAATATACCTTTACGTGCTAAGCGGTATCTAGAGAGTGGGATACGTTTAATAACTACCCTAACCCTAACGCGTACCCTAACCCTAACCCTAACCCTAACCCTAACCCTAACCCTAACCCTAACCCTAACCCTAACCCTAACCCTAACCCTAACCCTAACCCATACCCTACGCCGTACCTGAACCCCTACACGAACCCGTACCTTAAGCCATACCCTAAGCCTAACCCTAAGCCTAACCCTAACCCTAGGCTACCCTTGACTGCTTCTGCCTCCAATAGATTTCCTAAGCACTAGTGTTTTAAGGAACAGCTTAAAAAGAGAATCCTAATGTGATTTCTTTATAATGGGTGTGTTCCTTATCTTATCCTAGTGTCTAAACACTTCTCCATGGCTGGACCCCCAAATAATATTCCTTTATGTGCTAAGGGGTATCTAGAGAGTGGGATAGGTTTAATAACTACCCTAAACCTAACACGTACCCTAACCCTAACCCCTACCCTAAACCTAACACGTACCCTAATCCTAACCCGTACCCTAAACCGAGCCCTAACCCTAACACTAACCCTAACCCTAACCCATACCATACGCCGTACCCGAACCCCTCCCCGAACCCGTACCCTAAGCCGTACCCTAAACCTAACCCTAAGCCTAACCCTAACCTTAGGCTACCCTTGACTGCTTCTGCCTCCAATAGATTTCCTAAGCACTAGTGTTTTAAGGAACAGCTTAAAAAGAGAATCCTAATGTGATTTCTTTATAATAGGTGTGTTCCTTATCTTATCCTAGTGTCTAAACTCTTCTGCATGGCTGGACCTCCAAATAATATTCCTTTACGTGCTAAGGGGTATCTAGAGAGTGGGATAGGTTTAATAACTACCCTAACCCTAATGCGTACCCTAACCCTAACCCCTACCCTAACCCTAACACGTACCCTAATCCTAACCCGTACCCTAAACCGAGCCCTAAAGCTAACACTAACCCTAAACCTAACCCTAACCCATACCCTACGCCGTACCTGAACCCCTACACGAACCCGTACCCTAAGCCGTACCCTAAGCCTAACCCTAAGCCTAACCCTAACCATACGCTACCCTTGACTGCTTCTGCCTCCAATAGATTTCCTAAGCACTAGTGTTTTAAGGAACAGCTTAAAAAGAGAATCCTAATATGATTTCTTTATAATGGGTGTGTTCCTTATCTTATCCTTGTGTCTAAACTCTTCTCCATGGCTGGACCCCCAAATAATATTCCTTTACGTGCTAAGGCGTATCTAGAGAGTGGGATAGGTTTAATAACTACCCTAAACCTAACACGTACCCTAACCCTAACCCCTACCCTAACCCTAACACGTACCCTAATCCTAACCCGTACCCTAAACCGAGCCCTAACCCTAACACTAACCCTAATCCTAACCCTAACCCATACCCTACGCCGTACCCGAACCCCTCCCCGTACCCGTACCCTAACCCTAACCCTAAGCCTAACCCTAACCCTAGGCTACCCTTGACTGCTTCTGCCTCCAATAGATTTTCTAAGCACTAGTGTTTTAAGGAACGGCTTAAAAAGAGAATCCTAATGTGATTTCTTTATAATGGGTGTGTTCCTTATCTTATCCTTGTGTCTAAACTCTTCTCCATGGCTGGACCCCCAAATAATATTCCTTTACGTGCTAAGGGGTATCTAGAGAGTGGGATAGGTCTAATAACTACCCTAACCCTAACGCGTTCTCTAACCCTAACCCCTACCCTAACCCTAACACGTACCCTAATCCTAACCCGTACCCTAAACCGAGCCCTAACCCTAACACTAACCCTAACCCTAACCCTAACCCATACCCTACGCCGTAGCCGCACCCCTCCCCGAACCCGTAACCTAAGCCGTACCCTAAGCCTAACCCTAAGCCTAACCCTAACCCTAGGCTACCCTTGACTGCTTCTGCCTCCAATAGATTTCCTAAGCACTAGTGCTTTAAGGAACAGCTTAAAAAGAGAATCCTAATGTGATTTCTTTATAATGGGTGTGTTCCTTATTTATCCTAGTGTCTAAACTCTTCTCCATGGCTGGACCCCCAAATAATATTCCTTTACGTGCTAAGGGGTATCTAGAGAGTGGGATAGGTTTAATAACTACCCTAACCCTAACGCGTACCCTAACCGTAACCCCTACCCTAACCCTAACACGTACCCTAATCCGAACCCGTACCCTAAACCGAGCCCTAACCCTAACACTAACCCTAACCCTAACCCTAACCCATACCCTACGCCGTACCCGCACCCCTCCCCGAACCCGTACCCTAAGCCGTACCCTAAGCCTAACCCTAAGCCTAACCCTAACCCTAGGCTACCCTTGACTGCTTCTGCCTCCAATAGATTTCCTAAGCACTAGTGTTTTAAGGAACAGCTTAAAAAGAGAATCCTAATGTGATTTCTTTATAATGGGTGTGTTCCTTATCTTATCCTAGTGTCTAAACTCTTCTCCATGGCTGAACCCCCAAATAATATTCCTTTACGTGCTAAGGGGTATCTAGAGAGTGGGATAGGTTTACTAACTACCCTAACCCTAACGCGTACCCTAACCCTAACCCCTACCCTAACCCTAACACGTACCCTAATCCTAACCCGTACCCTAAACCGAGCCCTAACACTAACACTAACCCTAACCCTAACCCATACCCTACGCCGTACCCGAACCCCTCACCGAAACCGTACCCTAAGCCGTACCCTAACCCTAACCCTAAGCCTAACCCTAACCTTAGGCTACCCTTGACTGCTTCTGCCTCCAATAGATTTCCTAAGCACTAATGTTTTAAGGAACAGCTTAAAAAGAGAATCCTAATGTGATTTCTTTATAATAGGTGTGTTCCTTATCTTATCCTAGTGTCTAAACTCTTCTCCATGGCTGAACCTCCAAATAATATACCTTTACGTGCTAAGCGGTATCTAGAGAGTGGGATACGTTTAATAACTACCCTAACCCTAACGCGTACCCTAACCCTAACCCTAACCCTAACCCTAACCCTAACCCTAACCCTAACCCTAACCCTAACCCTAACCCTAACCCATACCCTACGCCGTACCTGAACCCCTACACGAACCCGTACCTTAAGCCATACCCTAAGCCTAACCCTAAGCCTAACCCTAACCCTAGGCTACCCTTGACTGCTTCTGCCTCCAATAGATTTCCTAAGCACTAGTGTTTTAAGGAACAGCTTAAAAAGAGAATCCTAATGTGATTTTTTTATAATGGGTGTGTTCCTTATCTTATCCTAGTGTCTAAACACTTCTCCATGGCTGGACCCCCAAATAATATTCCTTTATGTGCTAAGGGGTATCTAGAGAGTGGGATAGGTTTAATAACTACCCTAAACCTAACACGTACCCTAACCCTAACCCCTACCCTAAACCTAACACGTACCCTAATCCTAACCCGTACCCTAAACCGAGCCCTAACCCTAACACTAACCCTAACCCTAACCCATACCATACGCCGTACCCGAACCCCTCCCCGAACCCGTACCCTAAGCCGTACCCTAAACCTAACCCTAAGCCTAACCCTAACCTTAGGCTACCCTTGACTGCTTCTGCCTCCAATAGATTTCCTAAGCACTAGTGTTTTAAGGAACAGCTTAAAAAGAGAATCCTAATGTGATTTCTTTATAATAGGTGTGTTCCTTATCTTATCCTAGTGTCTAAACTCTTCTGCATGGCTGGACCTCCAAATAATATTCCTTTACGTGCTAAGGGGTATCTAGAGAGTGGGATAGGTTTAATAACTACCCTAACCCTAATGCGTACCCTAACCCTAACCCCTACCCTAACCCTAACACGTACCCTAATCCTAACCCGTACCCTAAACCGAGCCCTAAAGCTAACACTAACCCTAAACCTAACCCTAACCCATACCCTACGCCGTACCTGAACCCCTACACGAACCCGTACCCTAAGCCGTACCCTAAGCCTAACCCTAAGCCTAACCCTAACCATACGCTACCCTTGACTGCTTCTGCCTCCAATAGATTTCCTAAGCACTAGTGTTTTAAGGAACAGCTTAAAAAGAGAATCCTAATATGATTTCTTTATAATGGGTGTGTTCCTTATCTTATCCTTGTGTCTAAACTCTTCTCCATGGCTGGACCCCCAAATAATATTCCTTTACGTGCTAAGGCGTATCTAGAGAGTGGGATAGGTTTAATAACTACCCTAAACCTAACACGTACCCTAACCCTAACCCCTACCCTAACCCTAACACGTACCCTAATCCTAACCCGTACCCTAAACCGAGCCCTAACCCTAACACTAACCCTAATCCTAACCCTAACCCATACCCTACGCCGTACCCGAACCCCTCCCCGTACCCGTACCCTAACCCTAACCCTAAGCCTAACCCTAACCCTAGGCTACCCTTGACTGCTTCTGCCTCCAATAGATTTTCTAAGCACTAGTGTTTTAAGGAACGGCTTAAAAAGAGAATCCTAATGTGATTTCTTTATAATGGGTGTGTTCCTTATCTTATCCTTGTGTCTAAACTCTTCTCCATGGCTGGACCCCCAAATAATATTCCTTTACGTGCTAAGGGGTATCTAGAGAGTGGGATAGGTCTAATAACTACCCTAACCCTAACGCGTTCTCTAACCCTAACCCCTACCCTAACCCTAACACGTACCCTAATCCTAACCCGTACCCTAAACCGAGCCCTAACCCTAACACTAACCCTAACCCTAACCCTAACCCATACCCTACGCCGTAGCCGCACCCCTCCCCGAACCCGTAACCTAAGCCGTACCCTAAGCCTAACCCTAAGCCTAACCCTAACCCTAGGCTACCCTTGACTGCTTCTGCCTCCAATAGATTTCCTAAGCACTAGTGCTTTAAGGAACAGCTTAAAAAGAGAATCCTAATGTGATTTCTTTATAATGGGTGTGTTCCTTATTTATCCTAGTGTCTAAACTCTTCTCCATGGCTGGACCCCCAAATAATATTCCTTTACGTGCTAAGGGGTATCTAGAGAGTGGGATAGGTTTAATAACTACCCTAACCCTAACGCGTACCCTAACCGTAACCCCTACCCTAACCCTAACACGTACCCTAATCCGAACCCGTACCCTAAACCGAGCCCTAACCCTAACACTAACCCTAACCCTAACCCTAACCCATACCCTACGCCGTACCCGCACCCCTCCCCGAACCCGTACCCTAAGCCGTACCCTAAGCCTAACCCTAAGCCTAACCCTAACCCTAGGCTACCCTTGACTGCTTCTGCCTCCAATAGATTTCCTAAGCACTAGTGTTTTAAGGAACAGCTTAAAAAGAGAATCCTAATGTGATTTCTTTATAATGGGTGTGTTCCTTATCTTATCCTAGTGTCTAAACTCTTCTCCATGGCTGAACCCCCAAATAATATTCCTTTACGTGCTAAGGGGTATCTAGAGAGTGGGATAGGTTTACTAACTACCCTAACCCTAACGCGTACCCTAACCCTAACCCCTACCCTAACCCTAACACGTACCCTAATCCTAACCCGTACCCTAAACCGAGCCCTAACACTAACACTAACCCTAACCCTAACCCATACCCTACGCCGTACCCGAACCCCTCACCGAAACCGTACCCTAAGCCGTACCCTAACCCTAACCCTAAGCCTAACCCTAACCTTAGGCTACCCTTGACTGCTTCTGCCTCCAATAGATTTCCTAAGCACTAATGTTTTAAGGAACAGCTTAAAAAGAGAATCCTAATGTGATTTCTTTATAATAGGTGTGTTCCTTATCTTATCCTAGTGTCTAAACTCTTCTCCATGGCTGAACCTCCAAATAATATACCTTTACGTGCTAAGCGGTATCTAGAGAGTGGGATACGTTTAATAACTACCCTAACCCTAACGCGTACCCTAACCCTAACCCTAACCCTAACCCTAACCCTAACCCTAACCCTAACCCTAACCCTAACCCTAACCCTAACCCTAACCCATACCCTACGCCGTACCTGAACCCCTACACGAACCCGTACCTTAAGCCATACCCTAAGCCTAACCCTAAGCCTAACCCTAACCCTAGGCTACCCTTGACTGCTTCTGCCTCCAATAGATTTCCTAAGCACTAGTGTTTTAAGGAACAGCTTAAAAAGAGAATCCTAATGTGATTTTTTTATAATGGGTGTGTTCCTTATCTTATCCTAGTGTCTAAACACTTCTCCATGGCTGGACCCCCAAATAATATTCCTTTATGTGCTAAGGGGTATCTAGAGAGTGGGATAGGTTTAATAACTACCCTAAACCTAACACGTACCCTAACCCTAACCCCTACCCTAAACCTAACACGTACCCTAATCCTAACCCGTACCCTAAACCGAGCCCTAACCCTAACACTAACCCTAACCCTAACCCATACCATACGCCGTACCCGAACCCCTCCCCGAACCCGTACCCTAAGCCGTACCCTAAACCTAACCCTAAGCCTAACCCTAACCTTAGGCTACCCTTGACTGCTTCTGCCTCCAATAGATTTCCTAAGCACTAGTGTTTTAAGGAACAGCTTAAAAAGAGAATCCTAATGTGATTTCTTTATAATAGGTGTGTTCCTTATCTTATCCTAGTGTCTAAACTCTTCTGCATGGCTGGACCTCCAAATAATATTCCTTTACGTGCTAAGGGGTATCTAGAGAGTGGGATAGGTTTAATAACTACCCTAACCCTAATGCGTACCCTAACCCTAACCCCTACCCTAACCCTAACACGTACCCTAATCCTAACCCGTACCCTAAACCGAGCCCTAAAGCTAACACTAACCCTAAACCTAACCCTAACCCATACCCTACGCCGTACCTGAACCCCTACACGAACCCGTACCCTAAGCCGTACCCTAAGCCTAACCCTAAGCCTAACCCTAACCATACGCTACCCTTGACTGCTTCTGCCTCCAATAGATTTCCTAAGCACTAGTGTTTTAAGGAACAGCTTAAAAAGAGAATCCTAATATGATTTCTTTATAATGGGTGTGTTCCTTATCTTATCCTTGTGTCTAAACTCTTCTCCATGGCTGGACCCCCAAATAATATTCCTTTACGTGCTAAGGCGTATCTAGAGAGTGGGATAGGTTTAATAACTACCCTAAACCTAACACGTACCCTAACCCTAACCCCTACCCTAACCCTAACACGTACCCTAATCCTAACCCGTACCCTAAACCGAGCCCTAACCCTAACACTAACCCTAATCCTAACCCTAACCCATACCCTACGCCGTACCCGAACCCCTCCCCGTACCCGTACCCTAACCCTAACCCTAAGCCTAACCCTAACCCTAGGCTACCCTTGACTGCTTCTGCCTCCAATAGATTTTCTAAGCACTAGTGTTTTAAGGAACGGCTTAAAAAGAGAATCCTAATGTGATTTCTTTATAATGGGTGTGTTCCTTATCTTATCCTTGTGTCTAAACTCTTCTCCATGGCTGGACCCCCAAATAATATTCCTTTACGTGCTAAGGGGTATCTAGAGAGTGGGATAGGTCTAATAACTACCCTAACCCTAACGCGTTCTCTAACCCTAACCCCTACCCTAACCCTAACACGTACCCTAATCCTAACCCGTACCCTAAACCGAGCCCTAACCCTAACACTAACCCTAACCCTAACCCTAACCCATACCCTACGCCGTAGCCGCACCCCTCCCCGAACCCGTAACCTAAGCCGTACCCTAAGCCTAACCCTAAGCCTAACCCTAACCCTAGGCTACCCTTGACTGCTTCTGCCTCCAATAGATTTCCTAAGCACTAGTGCTTTAAGGAACAGCTTAAAAAGAGAATCCTAATGTGATTTCTTTATAATGGGTGTGTTCCTTATTTATCCTAGTGTCTAAACTCTTCTCCATGGCTGGACCCCCAAATAATATTCCTTTACGTGCTAAGGGGTATCTAGAGAGTGGGATAGGTTTAATAACTACCCTAACCCTAACGCGTACCCTAACCGTAACCCCTACCCTAACCCTAACACGTACCCTAATCCGAACCCGTACCCTAAACCGAGCCCTAACCCTAACACTAACCCTAACCCTAACCCTAACCCATACCCTACGCCGTACCCGCACCCCTCCCCGAACCCGTACCCTAAGCCGTACCCTAAGCCTAACCCTAAGCCTAACCCTAACCCTAGGCTACCCTTGACTGCTTCTGCCTCCAATAGATTTCCTAAGCACTAGTGTTTTAAGGAACAGCTTAAAAAGAGAATCCTAATGTGATTTCTTTATAATGGGTGTGTTCCTTATCTTATCCTAGTGTCTAAACTCTTCTCCATGGCTGAACCCCCAAATAATATTCCTTTACGTGCTAAGGGGTATCTAGAGAGTGGGATAGGTTTACTAACTACCCTAACCCTAACGCGTACCCTAACCCTAACCCCTACCCTAACCCTAACACGTACCCTAATCCTAACCCGTACCCTAAACCGAGCCCTAACCCTAACACTAACCCTAACCCTAACCCTAACCCATACCCTACGCCGTACCCGAACCCCTCCCCGAACCCGTACCCTAAGCCGTACCCTAACCCTAACCCTAAGCCTAACCCTAACCCTAGGCTACCCTTGACTGCTTCTGCCTCCAATAGATTTCCTAAGCACTAGTGTTTTAAGGAACAGCTTAAAAAGAGAATCCTAATGTGATTTCTTTATAATGGGTGTGTTCCTTATTTATCCTAGTGTCTAAACTCTTCTCCATGGCTGGACCCCCAAATAATATTCCTTTACGTGCTAAGGGGTATCTAGAGAGTGGGATAGGTTTAATAACTACCCTAACCCTAACGGGTACCCTAACCGTAACCCCTACCCTAACCCTAACACGTACCCTAATCCGAACCCGTACCCTAAACCGAGCCCTAACCCTAAAACTAACCCTAACCCTAACCCTAACCCATACCTTACGCCGTACCCGCACCCCTCCCCGAACTCGTAACCTAAGCCGTACCCTAAGCCTAACCCTAAGCCTAACCCTAACCCTAGGCTACCCTTGACTGCTTCTGCCTCCAATAGATTTCCTAAGCACTAGTGCTTTAAGGAACAGCTTAAAAAGAGAATCCTAATGTGATTTCTTTATAATGGGTGTGTTCCTTATCTTATCCTAGTGTCTAAACTCTTCTCCATGGCTGGACCCCCAAATAATATTCCCTTACGTGCTAAGGGGTTTCTAGAGAGTGGGATAGGTTTACTAACTACCCTAAACCTAACGCGTACCCTAACCCTAACGCGTACCCTAACCCTAACCCCTACCCTAACCCTAACACGTACCCTAATCCGAACCCGTACCCTAAACCGAGCCCTAACCCTAACACTAACCCTAACCCTAACCCTAACCCATACCCTACGCCGTACCCGAACCCCTCCCCGAACCCGTACCCTAAGCCGTACCCTAACCCTATCCCTAAGCCTAACCCTAACCCTACGCTACCCTTGACTGCTTCTGCCTCCAATAGATTTTCTAAGCACTAATGTTTTAAGGAACGGCTTAAAAAGAGAATCCTAATGTGATTTCTTTATAATGGGTGTGTTCCTTATCTTATCCTAGTGTCTAAACTCTTCTCCATGGCTGGATCCCCAAATAATATTCCTTTACGTTGTAAGGGGTATCTAGAGAGTGGGATAGTTTTAATAACTACCCTAACCCTAACGCGTACCCTAACCCTAACCCCTACCGTAACCCTAACACGTACCCTAATCCTAATCCGTACCCTAAACCGAGCCCTAACACTAACACTAACCCTAACCCTAACCCATACCCTACGCCGTACCCGAACCCCTCCCCGAAACCGTACGCTAAGCCGTACCCTAACCCTAACCCTAACCTTAGGCTACCCTTGACTGCTTCTGCCTCCAATAGATTTCCTAAGCACTAGTGTTTTAAGGAACAGCTTAAAAAGAGAATCCTAATGTGATTTCTTTATAATGGGTGTGTTCCTTATCTTATCCTTGTGTCTAAACTCTTCTCCATGGCTGGACCCCCAAATAATATTCCTTTACGTGCTAAGGGGTATCTAGAGAGTGGGATAGGTCTAATAACTACCCTAACCCTAACGCGTTCTCTAACCCTAACCCCTACCCTAACCCTAACACGTACCCTAATCCTAACCCGTACCCTAAACCGAGCCCTAACCCTAACACTAACCCTAACCCTAACCCTAACCCATACCCTACGCCGTAGCCGCACCCCTCCCCGAACCCGTAACCTAAGCCGTACCCTAAGCCTAACCCTAAGCCTAACCCTAACCCTAGGCTACCCTTGACTGCTTCTGCCTCCAATAGATTTCCTAAGCACTAGTGCTTTAAGGAACAGCTTAAAAAGAGAATCCTAATGTGATTTCTTTATAATGGGTGTGTTCCTTATTTATCCTAGTGTCTAAACTCTTCTCCATGGCTGGACCCCCAAATAATATTCCTTTACGTGCTAAGGGGTATCTAGAGAGTGGGATAGGTTTAATAACTACCCTAACCCTAACGCGTACCCTAACCGTAACCCCTACCCTAACCCTAACACGTACCCTAATCCGAACCCGTACCCTAAACCGAGCCCTAACCCTAACACTAACCCTAACCCTAACCCTAACCCATACCCTACGCCGTACCCGCACCCCTCCCCGAACCCGTACCCTAAGCCGTACCCTAAGCCTAACCCTAAGCCTAACCCTAACCCTAGGCTACCCTTGACTGCTTCTGCCTCCAATAGATTTCCTAAGCACTAGTGTTTTAAGGAACAGCTTAAAAAGAGAATCCTAATGTGATTTCTTTATAATGGGTGTGTTCCTTATCTTATCCTAGTGTCTAAACTCTTCTCCATGGCTGAACCCCCAAATAATATTCCTTTACGTGCTAAGGGGTATCTAGAGAGTGGGATAGGTTTACTAACTACCCTAACCCTAACGCGTACCCTAACCCTAACCCCTACCCTAACCCTAACACGTACCCTAATCCTAACCCGTACCCTAAACCGAGCCCTAACACTAACACTAACCCTAACCCTAACCCATACCCTACGCCGTACCCGAACCCCTCACCGAAACCGTACCCTAAGCCGTACCCTAACCCTAACCCTAAGCCTAACCCTAACCTTAGGCTACCCTTGACTGCTTCTGCCTCCAATAGATTTCCTAAGCACTAATGTTTTAAGGAACAGCTTAAAAAGAGAATCCTAATGTGATTTCTTTATAATAGGTGTGTTCCTTATCTTATCCTAGTGTCTAAACTCTTCTCCATGGCTGAACCTCCAAATAATATACCTTTACGTGCTAAGCGGTATCTAGAGAGTGGGATACGTTTAATAACTACCCTAACCCTAACGCGTACCCTAACCCTAACCCTAACCCTAACCCTAACCCTAACCCTAACCCTAACCCTAACCCTAACCCTAACCCTAACCCATACCCTACGCCGTACCTGAACCCCTACACGAACCCGTACCTTAAGCCATACCCTAAGCCTAACCCTAAGCCTAACCCTAACCCTAGGCTACCCTTGACTGCTTCTGCCTCCAATAGATTTCCTAAGCACTAGTGTTTTAAGGAACAGCTTAAAAAGAGAATCCTAATGTGATTTTTTTATAATGGGTGTGTTCCTTATCTTATCCTAGTGTCTAAACACTTCTCCATGGCTGGACCCCCAAATAATATTCCTTTATGTGCTAAGGGGTATCTAGAGAGTGGGATAGGTTTAATAACTACCCTAAACCTAACACGTACCCTAACCCTAACCCCTACCCTAAACCTAACACGTACCCTAATCCTAACCCGTACCCTAAACCGAGCCCTAACCCTAACACTAACCCTAACCCTAACCCATACCATACGCCGTACCCGAACCCCTCCCCGAACCCGTACCCTAAGCCGTACCCTAAACCTAACCCTAAGCCTAACCCTAACCTTAGGCTACCCTTGACTGCTTCTGCCTCCAATAGATTTCCTAAGCACTAGTGTTTTAAGGAACAGCTTAAAAAGAGAATCCTAATGTGATTTCTTTATAATAGGTGTGTTCCTTATCTTATCCTAGTGTCTAAACTCTTCTGCATGGCTGGACCTCCAAATAATATTCCTTTACGTGCTAAGGGGTATCTAGAGAGTGGGATAGGTTTAATAACTACCCTAACCCTAATGCGTACCCTAACCCTAACCCCTACCCTAACCCTAACACGTACCCTAATCCTAACCCGTACCCTAAACCGAGCCCTAAAGCTAACACTAACCCTAAACCTAACCCTAACCCATACCCTACGCCGTACCTGAACCCCTACACGAACCCGTACCCTAAGCCGTACCCTAAGCCTAACCCTAAGCCTAACCCTAACCATACGCTACCCTTGACTGCTTCTGCCTCCAATAGATTTCCTAAGCACTAGTGTTTTAAGGAACAGCTTAAAAAGAGAATCCTAATATGATTTCTTTATAATGGGTGTGTTCCTTATCTTATCCTTGTGTCTAAACTCTTCTCCATGGCTGGACCCCCAAATAATATTCCTTTACGTGCTAAGGCGTATCTAGAGAGTGGGATAGGTTTAATAACTACCCTAAACCTAACACGTACCCTAACCCTAACCCCTACCCTAACCCTAACACGTACCCTAATCCTAACCCGTACCCTAAACCGAGCCCTAACCCTAACACTAACCCTAATCCTAACCCTAACCCATACCCTACGCCGTACCCGAACCCCTCCCCGTACCCGTACCCTAACCCTAACCCTAAGCCTAACCCTAACCCTAGGCTACCCTTGACTGCTTCTGCCTCCAATAGATTTTCTAAGCACTAGTGTTTTAAGGAACGGCTTAAAAAGAGAATCCTAATGTGATTTCTTTATAATGGGTGTGTTCCTTATCTTATCCTTGTGTCTAAACTCTTCTCCATGGCTGGACCCCCAAATAATATTCCTTTACGTGCTAAGGGGTATCTAGAGAGTGGGATAGGTCTAATAACTACCCTAACCCTAACGCGTTCTCTAACCCTAACCCCTACCCTAACCCTAACACGTACCCTAATCCTAACCCGTACCCTAAACCGAGCCCTAACCCTAACACTAACCCTAACCCTAACCCTAACCCATACCCTACGCCGTAGCCGCACCCCTCCCCGAACCCGTAACCTAAGCCGTACCCTAAGCCTAACCCTAAGCCTAACCCTAACCCTAGGCTACCCTTGACTGCTTCTGCCTCCAATAGATTTCCTAAGCACTAGTGTTTTAAGGAACAGCTTAAAAAGAGAATCCTAATGTGATTTCTTTATAATGGGTGTGTTCCTTATTTATCCTAGTGTCTAAACTCTTCTCCATGGCTGGACCCCCAAATAATATTCCTTTACGTGCTAAGGGGTATCTAGAGAGTGGGATAGGTTTAATAACTACCCTAACCCTAACGCGTACCCTAACCGTAACCCCTACCCTAACCCTAACACGTACCCTAATCCGAACCCGTACCCTAAACCGAGCCCTAACCCTAACACTAACCCTAACCCTAACCCTAACCCATACCCTACGCCGTACCCGCACCCCTCCCCGAACCCGTACCCTAAGCCGTACCCTAAGCCTAACCCTAAGCCTAACCCTAACCCTAGGCTACCCTTGACTGCTTCTGCCTCCAATAGATTTCCTAAGCACTAGTGTTTTAAGGAACAGCTTAAAAAGAGAATCCTAATGTGATTTCTTTATAATGGGTGTGTTCCTTATCTTATCCTAGTGTCTAAACTCTTCTCCATGGCTGAACCCCCAAATAATATTCCTTTACGTGCTAAGGGGTATCTAGAGAGTGGGATAGGTTTACTAACTACCCTAACCCTAACGCGTACCCTAACCCTAACCCCTACCCTAACCCTAACACGTACCCTAATCCTAACCCGTACCCTAAACCGAGCCCTAACCCTAACACTAACCCTAACCCTAACCCTAACCCATACCCTACGCCGTACCCGAACCCCTCCCCGAACCCGTACCCTAAGCCGTACCCTAACCCTAACCCTAAGCCTAACCCTAACCCTAGGCTACCCTTGACTGCTTCTGCCTCCAATAGATTTCCTAAGCACTAGTGTTTTAAGGAACAGCTTAAAAAGAGAATCCTAATGTGATTTCTTTATAATGGGTGTGTTCCTTATTTATCCTAGTGTCTAAACTCTTCTCCATGGCTGGACCCCCAAATAATATTCCTTTACGTGCTAAGGGGTATCTAGAGAGTGGGATAGGTTTAATAACTACCCTAACCCTAACGGGTACCCTAACCGTAACCCCTACCCTAACCCTAACACGTACCCTAATCCGAACCCGTACCCTAAACCGAGCCCTAACCCTAAAACTAACCCTAACCCTAACCCTAACCCATACCTTACGCCGTACCCGCACCCCTCCCCGAACTCGTAACCTAAGCCGTACCCTAAGCCTAACCCTAAGCCTAACCCTAACCCTAGGCTACCCTTGACTGCTTCTGCCTCCAATAGATTTCCTAAGCACTAGTGCTTTAAGGAACAGCTTAAAAAGAGAATCCTAATGTGATTTCTTTATAATGGGTGTGTTCCTTATCTTATCCTAGTGTCTAAACTCTTCTCCATGGCTGGACCCCCAAATAATATTCCCTTACGTGCTAAGGGGTTTCTAGAGAGTGGGATAGGTTTACTAACTACCCTAAACCTAACGCGTACCCTAACCCTAACGCGTACCCTAACCCTAACCCCTACCCTAACCCTAACACGTACCCTAATCCGAACCCGTACCCTAAACCGAGCCCTAACCCTAACACTAACCCTAACCCTAACCCTAACCCATACCCTACGCCGTACCCGAACCCCTCCCCGAACCCGTACCCTAAGCCGTACCCTAACCCTAACCCTAAGCCTAACCCTAACCCTACGCTACCCTTGACTGCTTCTGCCTCCAATAGATTTTCTAAGCACTAATGTTTTAAGGAACGGCTTAAAAAGAGAATCCTAATGTGATTTCTTTATAATGGGTGTGTTCCTTATCTTATCCTAGTGTCTAAACTCTTCTCCATGGCTGGATCCCCAAATAATATTCCTTTACGTTGTAAGGGGTATCTAGAGAGTGGGATAGTTTTAATAACTACCCTAACCCTAACGCGTACCCTAACCCTAACCCCTACCGTAACCCTAACACGTACCCTAATCCTAATCCGTACCCTAAACCGAGCCCTAACACTAACACTAACCCTAACCCTAACCCATACCCTACGCCGTACCCGAACCCCTCCCCGAAACCGTACGCTAAGCCATACCCTAACCCTAACCCTAACCTTAGGCTACCCTTGACTGCTTCTGCCTCCAATAGATTTCCTAAGCACTAGTGTTTTAAGGAACAGCTTAAAAAGAGAATCCTAATGTGATTTCTTTATAATGGGTGTGTTCCTTATCTTATCCTAGTGTCTAAACTCTTCTCCATGGCTGGACCTCCAAATAATATACCTTTACGTGCTAAGCGGTATCTAGAGAGTGGGATAGGTTTAATAACTACCCTAACCCTAACGCGTACCCTAACCCTAACCCCTACACTAACCCTAACACGTACCCTAATCCTAACCCGTACCCTAAACCGAGCCCTAAAGCTAACACTAACCCTAACCCTAACCCATACCCTACGCCGTAGCTGAACCCCTACACGAACCCGTACCTTAAGCCGTACCCTAAGCCTAACCCTAAGCCTAACACTAACCCTAGGCTACCCTTGACTGCTTCTGCCTCCAATAGATTTCCTAAGCACTAGTGTTTTAAGGAACAGCTTAAAAAGAGAATCCTAATGTGATTTCTTTATAATGGGTGTGTTCCTTATCTTATCCTAGTGTCTAAACTCTTCTCCATGGCTGGACCCCCAACTAATATTCCTTTACGTGCTAAGGGGTATCTAGAGAGTGGGATAGGTTTAATAACTACCCTAAACCTAACGCGTACCCTAACCCTAACCCCTACCCTAAACCTAACACGTACCCTAATCCTAACCCATACCCTAAACCGAGCCCTAACCTTAACACTAACCCTAACCCTAACCCTAACACATACCCTACGCTGTACCCGAACCCCTCCCCGAACCCGTACCCTAAGCCGTCCCCTAACCCTAACCCTAAGCCTAACCCTAACCCTAGGCTACCCTTGACTGCTTCTGCCTCCAATAGATTTCCTAAGCAGTAGTGTTTTAAGGAACAGCTTAAAAAGAGAATCCTAATGTGATTTCTTTATAATGGGTGTGTTCCTTATTTATCCTAGTGTCTAAACTCTTCTCCATGGCTGGACCCCCAAATAATATTCCCTTACGTGCTAAGGGGTTTCTAGAGAGTGGGATAGGTTTACTAACTACCCTTAACCTAACGCGTACCCTAACCCTAACGCGTACCCTAACCCTAACCCCTACCCTAACCCTAACACGTACCCTAATCCGAATCCGTACCCTAAACCGAGCCCTAACCCTAACACTAACCCTAACCCTAACCCTAACCCTAACCCTAACCCTAACCCTAACCATACGCTACCCTTGACTGCTTCTGCCTCCAATAGATTTCCTAAGCACTAGTGTTTTAAGGAACAGCTTAAAAAGAGAATCCTAATATGATTTCTTTATAATGGGTGTGTTCCTTATCTTATCCTTGTGTCTAAACTCTTCTCCATGGCTGGACCCCCAAATAATATTCCTTTACGTGCTAAGGGGTATCTAGAGAGTGGGATAGGTTTAATAACTACCCTAACCCTAACGTGTTCCCTAACCCTAACCCCTACCCTAACCCTAACACGTACCCTAATCCTAACCCGTACCCTAAACCGAGCCCTAACCCTAAAACTAACCCTAACCCTAACCCTAACCCATACCCTACGCTGTACCCGAACCCCTCCCCGAACCCGTACCCTAAGCCGTACCCTAACCCTAACCCTAAGCCTAACCCTAACCCTAGGCTACCCTTGACTGCTTCTGCCTCCAATAGATTTTCTAAGCACTAATGTTTTAAGGAACGGCTTAAAAATAGAATCCTAATGTGATTTCTTTATAATGGGTGTGTTCCTTATCTTATCCTAGTGTCTAAACTCTTCTCCATGGCTGGACCCCCAAATAATATTCCTTTACGTGCTAAGGGGTATCTAGAGAGTGGGATAGGTTTAATAACTACCCTAACCCTAACGCGTACCCTAACTCTAACCCCTACCCTAACCCTAACACGTACCCTAATCCTAACCCGTACCCTAAACCGAGCCCTAACCTTAACACTAACCCTAACCCTAACCCTAACACATACCCTACGCTGTACCCGAACCCCTCCCCGAACCCGTACCCTAAGCCGTACCCTAACCCTAACCCTAAGCCTAACCCTAACCCTAGGCTACTCTTGACTGCTTCTGCCTCCAATAGATTTCCTAAGCAGTAGTGTTTTAAGGAACAGCTTAAAAAGAGAATCCTAATGTGATTTCTTTATAATGGGTGTGTTCCTTATTTATCCTAGTGTCTAAACTCTTCTCCATGGCTGGACCCCCAAATAATATTCCCTTACGTGCTAAGGGGTTTCTAGAGAGTGGGATAGGTTTACTAACTACCCTTAACCTAACGCGTACCCTAACCCTAACGCGTACCCTAACCCTAACCCCTACCCTAACCCTAACACGTACCCTAATCCGAATCCGTACCCTAAACCGAGCCCTAACCCTAACACTAACCCTAACCCTAACCCTAACCCATACCCTACGCCGTACCCGAACCCCTCCCCGAACCCGTACCCTAAGCCGTACCCTAACCCTAACCCTAAGCCTAACCCTAACCCTACGCTACCCTTGACTGCTTCTGCCTCCAATAGATTTTCTAAGCACTAATGTTTTAAGGAACGGCTTAAAAAGAGAATCCTAATGTGATTTCTTTATAATGGGTGTGTTCCTTATCTTATCCTAGTGTCTAAACTCTTCTCCATGGCTGGATCCCCAAATAATATTCCTTTACGTTGTAAGGGGTATCTAGAGAGTGGGATAGTTTTAATAACTACCCTAACCCTAACGCGTACCCTAACCCTAACCCCTACCCTAACCCTAACACGTACCCTAATCCTAATCCGTACCCTAAACCGAGCCCTAACACTAACACTAACCCTAACCCTAACCCATACCCTACGCCGTACCCGAACCCCTCACCGAAACCGTACCCTAAGCCGTAACCTAACCCTAACCCTAAGCCTAACCCTAACCTTAGGCTACCCTTGACTGCTTCTGCCTCCAATAGATTTCCTAAGCACTAATGTTTTAAGGAACAGCTTAAAAAGAGAATCCTAATGTGATTTCTTTATAATAGGTGTGTTCCTTATCTTATCCTAGTGTCTAAACTCTTCTCCATGGCTGAACCTCCAAATAATATACCTTTACGTGCTAAGCGGTATCTAGAGAGTGGGATACGTTTAATAACTACCCTAACCCTAACGCGTACCCTAACCCTAACCCTAACCCTAACCCTAACCCTAACCCTAACCCTAACCCTAACCCTAACCCTAACCCTAACCCTAACCCATACCCTACGCCGTACCCGAACCCCTACACGAACCCGTACCTTAAGCCATACCCTAAGCCTAACCCTAAGCCTAACCCTAACCCTAGGCTACCCTTGACTGCTTCTGCCTCCAATAGATTTCCTAAGCACTAGTGTTTTAAGGAACAGCTTAAAAAGAGAATCCTAATGTGATTTCTTTATAATGGGTGTGTTCCTTATCTTATCCTAGTGTCTAAACACTTCTCCATGGCTGGACCCCCAAATAATATTCCTTTATGTGCTAAGGGGTATCTAGAGAGTGGGATAGGTTTAATAACTACCCTAAACCTAACACGTACCCTAACCCTAACCCCTACCCTAAACCTAACACGTACCCTAATCCTAACCCGTACCCTAAACCGAGCCCTAACCCTAACACTAACCCTAACCCTAACCCATACCATACGCCGTACCCGAACCCCTCCCCGAACCCGTACCCTAAGCCGTACCCTAAACCTAACCCTAAGCCTAACCCTAACCTTAGGCTACCCTTGACTGCTTCTGCCTCCAATAGATTTCCTAAGCACTAGTGTTTTAAGGAACAGCTTAAAAAGAGAATCCTAATGTGATTTCTTTATAATAGGTGTGTTCCTTATCTTATCCTAGTGTCTAAACTCTTCTGCATGGCTGGACCTCCAAATAATATTCCTTTACGTGCTAAGGGGTATCTAGAGAGTGGGATAGGTTTAATAACTACCCTAACCCTAATGCGTACCCTAACCCTAACCCCTACCCTAACCCTAACACGTACCCTAATCCTAACCCGTACCCTAAACCGAGCCCTAAAGCTAACACTAACCCTAAACCTAACCCTAACCCATACCCTACGCCGTACCTGAACCCCTACACGAACCCGTACCCTAAGCCGTACCCCAAGCCTAACCCTAAGCCTAACCCTAACCATACGCTACCCTTGACTGCTTCTGCCTCCAATAGATTTCCTAAGCACTAGTGTTTTAAGGAACAGCTTAAAAAGAGAATCCTAATATGATTTCTTTATAATGGGTGTGTTCCTTATCTTATCCTTGTGTCTAAACTCTTCTCCATGGCTGGACCCCCAAATAATATTCCTTTACGTGCTAAGGCGTATCTAGAGAGTGGGATAGGTTTAATAACTACCCTAAACCTAACACGTACCCTAACCCTAACCCCTACCCTAACCCTAACACGTACCCTAATCCTAACCCGTACCCTAAACCGAGCCCTAACCCTAACACTAACCCTAATCCTAACCCTAACCCATACCCTACGCCGTACCCGAACCCCTCCCCGTACCCGTACCCTAACCCTAACCCTAAGCCTAACCCTAACCCTAGGCTACCCTTGACTGCTTCTGCCTCCAATAGATTTTCTAAGCACTAGTGTTTTAAGTAACGGCTTAAAAAGAGAATCCTAATGTGATTTCTTTATAATGGGTGTGTTCCTTATCTTATCCTTGTGTCTAAACTCTTCTCCATGGCTGGACCCCCAAATAATATTCCTTTACGTGCTAAGGGGTATCTAGAGAGTGGGATAGGTCTAATAACTACCCTAACCCTAACGCGTTCTCTAACCCTAACCCCTACCCTAACCCTAACACGTACCCTAATCCTAACCCGTACCCTAAACCGAGCCCTAACCCTAACACTAACCCTAACCCTAACCCTAACCCATACCCTACGCCGTAGCCGCACCCCTCCCCGAACCCGTAACCTAAGCCGTACCCTAAGCCTAACCCTAAGCCTAACCCTAACCCTAGGCTACCCTTGACTGCTTCTGCCTCCAATAGATTTCCTAAGCACTAGTGCTTTAAGGAACAGCTTAAAAAGAGAATCCTAATGTGATTTCTTTATAATGGGTGTGTTCCTTATTTATCCTAGTGTCTAAACTCTTCTCCATGGCTGGACCCCCAAATAATATTCCTTTACGTGCTAAGGGGTATCTAGAGAGTGGGATAGGTTTAATAACTACCCTAACCCTAACGCGTACCCTAACCGTAACCCCTACCCTAACCCTAACACGTACCCTAATCCGAACCCGTACCCTAAACCGAGCCCTAACCCTAACACTAACCCTAACCCTAACCCTAACCCATACCCTACGCCGTACCCGCACCCCTCCCCGAACCCGTACCCTAAGCCGTACCCTAAGCCTAACCCTAAGCCTAACCCTAACCCTAGGCTACCCTTGACTGCTTCTGCCTCCAATAGATTTCCTAAGCACTAGTGTTTTAAGGAACAGCTTAAAAAGAGAATCCTAATGTGATTTCTTTATAATGGGTGTGTTCCTTATCTTATCCTAGTGTCTAAACTCTTCTGCATGGCTGAACCCCCAAATAATATTCCTTTACGTGCTAAGGGGTATCTAGAGAGTGGGATAGGTTTACTAACTACCCTAACCCTAACGCGTACCCTAACCCTAACCCCTACCCTAACCCTAACACGTACCCTAATCCTAACCCGTACCCTAAACCGAGCCCTAACCCTAACACTAACCCTAACCCTAACCCTAACCCATACCCTACGCCGTACCCGAACCCCTCCCCGAACCCGTACCCTAAGCCGTACCCTAACCCTAACCCTAAGCCTAACCCTAACCCTAGGCTACCCTTGACTGCTTCTGCCTCCAATAGATTTCCTAAGCAGTAGTGTTTTAAGGAACAGCTTAAAAAGAGAATCCTAATGTGATTTCTTTATAATAGGTGTGTTCCTTATCTTATCCTAGTGTCTAAACTCTTCTGCATGGCTGGACGTCCAAATAATATTCCTTTACGTGCTAAGGGGTATCTAGAGAGTGGGATAGGTTTAATAACTACTCTAACCCTAATGCGTACCCTAACCCTAACCCCTACCCTAACCCTAACACGTACCCTAATCCTAACCCGTACCCTAAACCGAGCCCTAAAGCTAACAATAACCCTAACCCTAACCCTAACCCATACCCTACGCCGTACCTGAACCCCTACACGAACCCGTACCCTAAGCCGTACCCTAAGCCTAACCCTAAGCCTAACCCTAACCATACGCTACCCTTGACTGCTTCTGCCTCCAATAGATTTCCTAAGCAGTAGTGTTTTAAGGAACAGCTTAAAAAGAGAATCCTAATATGATTTCTTTATAATGGGTGTGTTCCTTATCTTATCCTTGTGTCTAAACTCTTCTCCATGGCTGGACCCCCAAATAATATTCCTTTACGTGCTAAGGGGTATCTAGAGAGTGGGATAGGTTTAATAACTACCCTAACCCTAACGTGTTCCCTAACCCTAACCCCTACCCTAACCCTAACACGTACCCTAATCCTAACCCGTACCCTAAACCGAGCCCTAACCCTAAAACTAACCCTAACCCTAACCCTAACCCATACCCTACGCCGTACCCGAACCCCTCCCCGAACCCGTACCCTAAGCCTTACCCTAACCCTAACCCTAAGCCTAACCCTAACCCTAGGCTACCCTTGACTGCTTCTGCCTCCAATAGATTTTCTAAGCACTAATGTTTTAAGGAACGGCTTAAAAATAGAATCCTAATGTGATTTCTTTATAATGGGTGTGTTCCTTATCTTATCCTAGTGTCTAAACTCTTCTCCATGGCTGGACCCCCAAATAATATTCCTTTACGTGCTAAGGGGTATCTAGAGAGTGGGATAGGTCTAATAACTACCCTAACCCTAACGCGTACCCTAACTCTAACCCCTACCCTAACCCTAACACGTACCCTAATCCTAACCCGTACCCTAAACCGAGCCCTAACCTTAACACTAACCCTAACCCTAACCCTAACACATACCCTACGCTGTACCCGAACCCCTCCCCGAATCCGTACCCTAAGCCGTACCCTAAGCCTAACCCTAAGCCTAACCCTAACCCTCGGCTTCCCTTGACTGCTTCTGCCTCCAATAGTTTTCCTAAGCACTAGTGTTTTAAGGAACAGCTTAAAAAGAGAATCCTAATGTGATTTCTTTATAATGGGTGTGTTCCTTATCTTATCCTAGTGTCTAGACTCTTCTCCATGGCTGGACCCCCAAATAATATTCCTTTACGTGCTAAGGGGTATCTAGACAGTGCGATAGGTTTAATAACTAACCTAACCCTAACGCGTACCCTAACCGTAACCCCTACCCTAACACTAACACGTACCCTAATCCGAACCCGTACCCTAAACCGAGCCCTAACCCTAACACTAACCCTAACCCTAACCCATACCCTACGCCGTACCCGAACCCCTCCCCGAACCCGTACCCTAAGCCGTACCCTAAACCTAACCCTAAGCCTAACCCTAACCTTAGGCTACCCTTGACTGCTTCTGCCTCCAATAGATTTCCTAAGCACTAGTGTTTTAAGGAACAGCTTAAAAAGAGAATCCTAATGTGATTTCTTTATAATGGGTGTGTTCCTTATCTTATCCTAGTGTCTAAACTCTTCTCCATGGCTGGACCCCCAAATAATATTCCTTTACGTGCTAAGGGGTATCTAGAGAGTGGGATAGGTTTAATAACTACCCTAAACCTAACACGTACCCTAACCCTAACCCCTACCCTAACCCTAACACGTACCCTAATCCTAACCCGTACCCTAAACCGAGCCCTAACCCTAACACTAACCCTAATCCTAACCCTAACCCATACCCTACGCCGTACCCGAACCCCTCCCCGTACCCGTACCCTAACCCTAACCCTAAGCCTAACCCTAACCCTAGGCTACCCTTGACTGCTTCTGCCTCCAATAGATTTTCTAAGCACTAGTGTTTTAAGGAACGGCTTAAAAAGAGAATCCTAATGTGATTTCTTTATAATGGGTGTGTTCCTTATCTTATCCTTGTGTCTAAACTCTTCTCCATGGCTGGACCCCCAAATAATATTCCTTTACGTGCTAAGCGGTATCTAGAGAGTGGGATAGGTTTAATAACTACCCTAACCCTAACGCGTTCCCTAACCCTAACCCCTACCCTAACCCTAACACGTACCCTAATCCTAACCCGTACCCTAAACCGAGCCCTAACCCTAAAACTAACCCTAACCCTAACCCTAACCCTAACCCATACCCTACGCCGTACCCGAACCCCTCCCCGAACCCGTACCCTAAGCCGTACCCTAACCCTAACCCTAAGCCTAACCCTAACCCTAGGCTACCCTTGACTGCTTCTGCCTCCAATAGATTTTCTAAGCACTAATGTTTTAAGGAACGGCTTAAAAATAGAATCCTAATGTGATTTCTTTATAATGGGTGTGTTCCTTATCTTATCGTAGTGTCTAAACTCTTCTCCATGGCTGGACCCCCAAATAATATTCCTTTACGTGCTAAGGGGTATCTAGAGAGTGGGATAGGTTTAATAACTACCCTAACCCTAACGCGTACCCTAACTCTAACCCCTACCCTAACCCTAACACGTACCCTAATCCTAACCCGTACCCTAAACCGAGCCCTAACCTTAACACTAACCCTAACCCTAACCCTAACACATACCCTACGCTGTACCCGAACCCCTCCCCGAACCCGTACCCTAAGCTGTACCCTAAGCCTAACCCTAAGCCTATCCCTAACCCTAGGCTTCCCTTGACTGCTTCTGCATCCAATAGATTTCCTAAGCACTAGTGTTTTAAGGAACAGCTGAAAAAGAGAATCCTAATGTGATTTCTTTATAATGGGTGTGTTCCTTATCTTATCCTAGTGTCTAGACTCTTCTGCATGGCTGGACCCCCAAATAATATTCCTTTACGTGCTAAGGGGTATCTAGACAGTGCGATAGGTTTAATAACTACCCTAACCCTAACGCGTACCCTAACCGTAACCCCTACCCTAACCCTAACACGTACCCTAATCCGAACCCGTACCCTAAACCGAGCCCTAACCCTAACACTAACCCTAACCCTAACCCTAACCCATACCCTACGCCTTACCCGCACCCCTCCCCGAACCCGTACCCTAAGCCGTACCCTAAGCCTAACCCTAAGCCTAAACCTAACCCTAGGCTACCCTTGACTGCTTCTGCCTCCAATAGATTTCCTAAGCACTAGTGTTTTAAGGAACAGCTTAAAAAGAGAATCCTAATGTGATTTCTTTATAATGGGTGTGTTCCTTATCTTATCCTAGTGTCTAAACTCTTCTCCATGGCTGAACCCCCAAATAATATTCCTTTACGTGCTAAGGGGTATCTAGAGAGTGGGATAGGTTTACTAACTACCCTAACCCTAACGCGTACCCTAACCCTAACCCCTACCCTAACCCTAACACGTACCCTAATCCTAACCCGTACCCTAAACCGAGCCCTAACCCTAACACTAACCCTAACCCTAACCCTAACCCATACCCTACGCCGTACCCGAACCCCTCCCCGAACCCGTACCCTAAGCCGTACCCTAACCCTAACCCTAAGCCTAACCCTAACCCTAGGCTACCCTTGACTGCTTCTGCCTCCAATAGATTTCCTAAGCAGTAGTGTTTTAAGGAACAGCTTAAAAAGAGAATCCTAATGTGATTTCTTTATAATGGGTGTGTTCCTTATTTATCCTAGTGTCTAAACTCTTCTCCATGGCTGGACCCCCAAATAATATTCCTTTACGTGCTAAGGGGTATCTAGAGAGTGGGATAGGTTTAATAACTACCCTAACCCTAACGCGTACCCTAACCGTAACCCCTACCCTAACCCTAACACGTACCCTAATCCGAACCCGTACCCTAAACCGAGCCCTAACCCTAACACTAACCCTAACCCTAACCCTAACCCATACCCTACGCCGTACCCGCACCCCTCCCCGAACCCGTACCCTAAGCCGTACCCTAAGCCTAACCCTAAGCCTAACCCTAACCCTAGGCTACCCTTGACTGCTTCTGCCTCCAATAGATTTCCTAAGCAGTAGTGTTTTAAGGAACAGCTTAAAAAGAGAATCCTAATGTGATTTCTTTATAATGGGTGTGTTCCTTATCTTATCCTAGTGTCTAAACTCTTCTCCATGGCTGGACCCCCAAATAATATTCCCTTACGTGCTAAGGGGTTTCTAGAGAGTGGGATAGGTTTACTAACTACCCTAAACCTAACGCGTACCCTAACCCTAACGCGTAACCTAACCCTAACCCCTACCCTAAACCTAACACGTACCCTAATCCGAACCCGTACCCTAAACCGAGCCCTAACCCTAACACTAACCCTAACCCTAACCCTAACCCATACCCTACGCCGTACCCGAACCCCTCCCCGAATCCGTACCCTAAGCCGTACCCTAACCCTAACCCTAAGCCTAACCCTAACCCTACGCTACCCTTGACTGCTTCTGCCTCCAATAGATTTTCTAAGCACTAATGTTTTAAGGAACGGCTTAAAAAGAGAATCCTAATGTGATTTCTTTATAATGGGTGTGTTCCTTATCTTATCCTAGTGTCTAAACTCTTCTCCATGGCTGGATCCCCAAATAATATTCCTTTACGTTGTAAGGGGTATCTAGAGAGTGGGATAGTTTTAATAACTACCCTAACCCTAACGCGTACCCTAACCCTAACCCCTACCCTAACCCTAACACGTACCCTAATCCTAATCCGTACCCTAAACCGAGCCCTAACACTAACACTAACCCTAACCCTAACCCATACCCTACGCCGTACCCGAACCCCTCTCCGAAACCGTACCCTAAGCCGTACCCTAACCCTAACCCTAAGCCTAACCCTAACCTTAGGCTACCCTTGACTGCTTCTGCCTCCAATAGATTTCCTAAGCACTAATGTTTTAAGGAACAGCTTAAAAAGAGAATCCTAATGTGATTTCTTTATAATAGGTGTGTTCCTTATCTTATCCTAGTGTCTAAACTCTTCTCCATGGCTGGACCTCCAAATAATATACCTTTACGTGCTAAGCGGTATCTAGAGAGTGGGATAGGTTTAATAACTACCCTAACCCTAACGCGTACCCTAACCCTAACCCCTACCCTAACCCTAACACGTACCCTAATCCTAACCCGTACCCTAAACCGAGCCCTAAAGCTAACACTAACCCTAACCCTAACCCTAACCCATACCCTACGCCGTACCTGAACCCCTACACGAACCCGTACCTTAAGCCGTACCCTAAGCCTAACCCTAAGCCTAACCCTAACCCTAGGCTACCCTTGACTGCTTCTGCCTCCAATAGATTTCCTAAGCACTAGTGTTTTAAGGAACAGCTTAAAAAGAGAATCCTAATGTGATTTCTTTATAATGGGTGTGTTCCTTATTTTATCCTAGTGTCTAAAGTCTTCTCCATGGCTGGACCCCCAAATAATATTCCTTTACGTGCTAAGGGGTATCTAGAGAGTGGGATAGGTTTAATAACTACCCTAAACCTAACACGTACCCTAACCCTAACCCCTACCCTAAACCTAACACGTACCCTAAACTGAGCCCTAACCCTAACACTAACCCTAACCCTAACCCTAACCCATACCCTACGCCGTACCCGAACCCCTCCCCGAACCCGTACCCTAAGCCGTACCCTAACCCTAACCCTAAGCCTAACCCTAACCTTAGGCTACCCTTGACTGCTTCTGCCTCCAATAGATTTCCTAAGCACTAGTGTTTTAAGGAACAGCTTAAAAAGAGAATCCTAATGTGATTTCTTTATAATGGGTGTGTTCCTTATTTATCCTAGTGTCTAAACTCTTCTCCATGGCTGGACCCCCAAATAATATTCCTTTACGTGCTAAGGGGTATCTAGAGAGTGGGATAGGTTTAATAACTACCCTAACCCTAACGCGTACCCTAACCGTAACCCCTACCCTAACCCTAACACGTACCCTAATCCGAACCCGTACCCTAAACCGAGCCCTAACCCTAAAACTAACCCTAACCCTAACCGTAACCCATACCCTACGCCGTACCCGCACCCCTCCCCGAACTCGTAACCTAAGCCGTACCCTAAGCCTAACCCTAAGCCTAACCCTAACCCTAGGCTACCCTTGACTGCTTCTGCCTCCAATAGATTTCCTAAGCACTAGTGCTTTAAGGAACAGCTTAAAAAGAGAATCCTAATGTGATTTCTTTATAATGGGTGTGTTCCTTATCTTATCCTAGTGTCTAAACTCTTCTCCATGGCTGGACCCCCAAATAATATTCCCTTACGTGCTAAGGGGTTTCTAGAGAGTGGGATAGATTTACTAACTACCCTAAACCTAAGGCGTACCCTAACCCTAACGCGTACCCTAACCCTAACCCCTACCCTAACCCTAACACGTACCCTAATCCGAACCCGTACCCTAAACCGAGCCCTAACCCTAACACTAACCCTAACCCTAACCCTAACCCATACCCTACGCCGTACCCGAACCCCTCCCCGAACCCGTACCCTAAGCCGTACCCTAACCCTAACCCTAAGCCTAACCCTAACCCTACGCTACCCTTGACTGCTTCTGCCTCCAATAGATTTTCTAAGCACTAATGTTTTAAGGAACGGCTTAAAAAGAGAATCCTAATGTGATTTCTTTATAATGGGTGTGTTCCTTATCTTATCCTAGTGTCTAAACTCTTCTCCATGGCTGGATCCCCAAATAATATTCCTTTACGTTGTAAGGGGTATCTAGAGAGTGGGATAGTTTTAATAACTACCCTAACCCTAACGCGTACCCAAACCCTAACCCCTACCGTAACCCTAACACGTACCCTAATCCTAATCCGTACCCTAAACCGAGCCCTAACACTAACACTAACCCTAACCCTAACCCATACCCTACGCCGTACCCGAACCCCTCCCCGAAACCGTACGCTAAGCCGTACCCTAACCCTAACCCTAACCTTAGGCTACCCTTGACTGCTTCTGCCTCCAATAGATTTCCTAAGCACTAGTGTTTTAAGGAACAGCTTAAAAAGAGAATCCTAATGTGATTTCTTTATAATGGGTGTGTTCCTTATCTTATCCTAGTGTCTAAACTCTTCTCCATGGCTGAACCCCCAAATAATATTCCTTTACGTGCTAAGGGGTATCTAGAGAGTGGGATAGGTTTACTAACTACCCTAACCCTAACGCGTACCCTAACCCTAACCCCTACCCTAACCCTAACACGTACCCTAATCCTAACCCGTACCCTAAACCGAGCCCTAACCCTAACACTAACCCTAACCCTAACCCTAACCCATACCCTACGCCGTACCCGAACCCCTCCCCGAACCCGTACCCTAAGCCGTACCCTAAGCCTAACCCTAAGCCTAACCCTAACCCTAGGCTACCCTTGACTGCTTCTGCCTCCAATAGATTTCCTAAGCAGTAGTGTTTTAAGGAACAGCTTAAAAAGAGAATCCTAATGTGATTTCTTTATAATGGGTGTGTTCCTTATTTATCCTAGTGTCTAAACTCTTCTCCATGGCTGGACCCCCAAATAATATTCCTTTACGTGCTAAGGGGTATCTAGAGAGTGGGATAGGTTTAATAACTACCCTAACCCTAACGCGTACCCTAACCGTAACCCCTACCCTAACCCTAACACGTACCCTAATCCGAACCCGTACCCTAAACCGAGCCCTAACCCTAACACTAACCCTAACCCTAACCCTAACCCATACCCTACGCCGTACCCGCACCCCTCCCCGAACCCGTACCCTAAGCCGTACCCTAAGCCTAACCCTAAGCCTAACCCTAACCCTAGGCTACCCTTGACTGCTTCTGCCTCCAATAGATTTCCTAAGCACTAGTGATTTAAGGAACAGCTTAAAAAGAGAATCCTAATGTGATTTCTTTATAATGGGTGTGTTCCTTATCTTATCCTAGTGTCTAAACTCTTCTCCATGGCTGGACCCCCAAATAATATTCCCTTACGTGCTAAGGGGTTTCTAGAGAGTGGGATAGGTTTACTAACTACCCTAAACCTAACGCGTACCCTAACCCTAACGCGTAACCTAACCCTAACCCCTACCCTAACCCTAACACGTACCCTAATCCGAACCCGTACCCTAAACCGAGCCCTAACCCTAACACTAACCCTAACCCTAACCCTAACCCATACCCTACGCCGTACCCGAACCCCTCCCCGAATCCGTACCCTAAGCCGTACCCTAACCCTAACCCTAAGCCTAACCCTAACCTTAGGCTACCCTTGACTGCTTCTGCCTCCAATAGATTTCCTAAGCACTAATGTTTTAAGGAACAGCTTAAAAAGAGAATCCTAATGTGATTTCTTTATAATAGGTGTGTTCCTTATCTTATCCTAGTGTCTAAACTCTTCTCCATGGCTGGACCTCCAAATAATATACCTTTACGTGCTAAGCGGTATCTAGAGAGTGGGATAGGTTTAATAACTACCCTAACCCTAACGCGTACCCTAACCCTAACCCCTACCCTAACCCTAACACGTACCCTAATCCTAACCCGTACCCTAAACCGAGCCCTAAAGCTAACACTAACCCTAACCCTAACCCTAACCCATACCCTACGCCGTACCTGAACCCCTACACGAACCCGTACCTTAAGCCGTACCCTAAGCCTAACCCTAAGCCTAACCCTAACCCTAGGCTACCCTTGACTGCTTCTGCCTCCAATAGATTTCCTAAGCACTAGTGTTTTAAGGAACAGCTTAAAAAGAGAATCCTAATGTGATTTCTTTATAATGGGTGTGTTCCTTATTTTATCCTAGTGTCTAAAGTCTTCTCCATGGCTGGACCCCCAAATAATATTCCTTTACGTGCTAAGGGGTATCTAGAGAGTGGGATAGGTTTAATAACTACCCTAAACCTAACACGTACCCTAACCCTAACCCCTACCCTAAACCTAACACGTACCCTAATCCTAACCCGTACCCTAAACCGAGCCCTAACCCTAACACTAACCCTAACCCTAACCCTAACCCATACCCTACGCCGTACCCGAACCCCTCCCCGAACCCGTACCCTAAGCCGTACCCTAACCCTAACCCTAAGCCTAACCCTAACCCTAGGCTACCCTTGACTGCTTTGCCTCCAATAGATTTCCTAAGCACTAGTGTTTTAAGGAACAGCTTAAAAAGAGAATCCTAATGTGATTTCTTTATAATGGGTGTGTTCCTTATTTATCCTAGTGTCTAAACTCTTCTCCATGGCTGGACCCCCAAATAATATTCCTTTACGTGCTAAGGGGTATCTAGAGAGTGGGATAGGTTTAATAACTACCCTAACCCTAACGCGTACCCTAACCGTAACCCCTACCCTAACCCTAACACGTACCCTAATCCGAACCCGTACCCTAAACCGAGCCCTAACCCTAAAACTAACCCTAACCCTAACCCTAACCCATACCCTACGCCGTACCCGCACCCCTCCCCGAACTCGTAACCTAAGCCGTACCCTAAGCCTAACCCTAAGCCTAACCCTAACCCTAGGCTACCCTTGACTGCTTCTGCCTCCAATAGATTTCCTAAGCACTAGTGCTTTAAGGAACAGCTTAAAAAGAGAATCCTAATGTGATTTCTTTATAATGGGTGTGTTCCTTATCTTATCCTAGTGTCTAAACTCTTCTCCATGGCTGGACCCCCAAATAATATTCCCTTACGTGCTAAGGGGTTTCTAGAGAGTGGGATAGATTTACTAACTACCCTAAACCTAACGCGTACCCTAACCCTAACGCGTACCCTAACCCTAACCCCTACCCTAACCCTAACACGTACCCTAATCCGAACCCGTACCCTAAACCGAGCCCTAACCCTAACACTAACCCTAACCCTAACCCTAACCCATACCCTACGCCGTACCCGAACCCCTCCCCGAACCCGTACCCTAAGCCGTACCCTAACCCTAACCCTAAGCCTAACCCTAACCCTACGCTACCCTTGACTGCTTCTGCCTCCAATAGATTTTCTAAGCACTAATGTTTTAAGGAACGGCTTAAAAAGAGAATCCTAATGTGATTTCTTTATAATGGGTGTGTTCCTTATCTTATCCTAGTGTCTAAACTCTTCTCCATGGCTGGATCCCCAAATAATATTCCTTTACGTTGTAAGGGGTATCTAGAGAGTGGGATAGGTTTAATAACTACCCTAACCCTAACGTGTTCCCTAACCCTAACCCCTACCCTAACCCTAACACGTACCCTAATCCTAACCCGTACCCTAAACCGAGCCCTAACCCTAAAACTAACCCTAACCCTAACCCTAACCCATACCCTACGCCGTACCCGAACCCCTCCCCGAACCCGTACCCTAAGCCGTACCCTAACCCTAACCCTAAGCCTAACCCTAACCCTAGGCTACCCTTGACTGCTTCTGCCTCCAATAGATTTTCTAAGCACTAATGTTTTAAGGAACGGCTTAAAAATAGAATCCTAATGTGATTTCTTTATAATGGGTGTGTTCCTTATCTTATCCTAGTGTCTAAACTCTTCTCCATGGCTGGACCCCCAAATAATATTCCTTTACGTGCTAAGGGGTATCTAGAGAGTGGGATAGGTTTAATAACTACCCTAACCCTAACGCGTACCCTAACTCTAACCCCTACCCTAACCCTAACACGTACCCTAATCCTAACCCGTACCCTAAACCGAGCCCTAACCCTAACACTAACCCTAACCCTAACCCATACCCTACGCCGTACCCGAACCCCTCCCCGAACCCGTACCCTAAGCCGTACCCTAAACCTAACCCTAAGCCTAACCCTAACCTTAGGCTACCCTTGACTGCTTCTGCCTCCAATAGATTTCCTAAGCACTAGTGTTTTAAGGAACAGCTTAAAAAGAGAATCCTAATGTGATTTCTTTATAATGGGTGTGTTCCTTATCTTATCCTAGTGTCTAAACTCTTCTCCATGGCTGGACCCCCAAATAATATTCCTTTACGTGCTAAGGGGTATCTAGAGAGTGGGATAGGTTTAATAACTACCCTAAACCTAACACGTACCCTAACCCTAACCCCTACCCTAACCCTAACACGTACCCTAATCCTAACCCGTACCCTAAACCGAGCCCTAACCCTAACACTAACCCTAATCCTAACCCTAACCCATACCCTACGCCGTACCCGAACCCCTCCCCGTACCCGTACCCTAACCCTAACCCTAAGCCTAACCCTAACCCTAGGCTACCCTTGACTGCTTCTGCCTCCAATAGATTTTCTAAGCACTAGTGTTTTAAGGAACGGCTTAAAAAGAGAATCCTAATGTGATTTCTTTATAATGGGTGTGTTCCTTATCTTATCCTTGTGTCTAAACTCTTCTCCATGGCTGGACCCCCAAATAATATTCCTTTACGTGCTAAGCGGTATCTAGAGAGTGGGATAGGTTTAATAACTACCCTAACCCTAACGCGTTCCCTAACCCTAACCCCTACCCTAACCCTAACACGTACCCTAATCCTAACCCGTACCCTAAACCGAGCCCTAACCCTAAAACTAACCCTAACCCTAACCCTAACCCTAACCCATACCCTACGCCGTACCCGAACCCCTCCCCGAACCCGTACCCTAAGCCGTACCCTAACCCTAACCCTAAGCCTAACCCTAACCCTAGGCTACCCTTGACTGCTTCTGCCTCCAATAGATTTTCTAAGCACTAATGTTTTAAGGAACGGCTTAAAAATAGAATCCTAATGTGATTTCTTTATAATGGGTGTGTTCCTTATCTTATCGTAGTGTCTAAACTCTTCTCCATGGCTGGACCCCCAAATAATATTCCTTTACGTGCTAAGGGGTATCTAGAGAGTGGGATAGGTTTAATAACTACCCTAACCCTAACGCGTACCCTAACTCTAACCCCTACCCTAACCCTAACACGTACCCTAATCCTAACCCGTACCCTAAACCGAGCCCTAACCTTAACACTAACCCTAACCCTAACCCTAACACATACCCTACGCTGTACCCGAACCCCTCCCCGAACCCGTACCCTAAGCTGTACCCTAAGCCTAACCCTAAGCCTATCCCTAACCCTAGGCTTCCCTTGACTGCTTCTGCATCCAATAGATTTCCTAAGCACTAGTGTTTTAAGGAACAGCTGAAAAAGAGAATCCTAATGTGATTTCTTTATAATGGGTGTGTTCCTTATCTTATCCTAGTGTCTAGACTCTTCTGCATGGCTGGACCCCCAAATAATATTCCTTTACGTGCTAAGGGGTATCTAGACAGTGCGATAGGTTTAATAACTACCCTAACCCTAACGCGTACCCTAACCGTAACCCCTACCCTAACCCTAACACGTACCCTAATCCGAACCCGTACCCTAAACCGAGCCCTAACCCTAACACTAACCCTAACCCTAACCCTAACCCATACCCTACGCCTTACCCGCACCCCTCCCCGAACCCGTACCCTAAGCCGTACCCTAAGCCTAACCCTAAGCCTAAACCTAACCCTAGGCTACCCTTGACTGCTTCTGCCTCCAATAGATTTCCTAAGCACTAGTGTTTTAAGGAACAGCTTAAAAAGAGAATCCTAATGTGATTTCTTTATAATGGGTGTGTTCCTTATCTTATCCTAGTGTCTAAACTCTTCTCCATGGCTGAACCCCCAAATAATATTCCTTTACGTGCTAAGGGGTATCTAGAGAGTGGGATAGGTTTACTAACTACCCTAACCCTAACGCGTACCCTAACCCTAACCCCTACCCTAACCCTAACACGTACCCTAATCCTAACCCGTACCCTAAACCGAGCCCTAACCCTAACACTAACCCTAACCCTAACCCTAACCCATACCCTACGCCGTACCCGAACCCCTCCCCGAACCCGTACCCTAAGCCGTACCCTAACCCTAACCCTAAGCCTAACCCTAACCCTAGGCTACCCTTGACTGCTTCTGCCTCCAATAGATTTCCTAAGCAGTAGTGTTTTAAGGAACAGCTTAAAAAGAGAATCCTAATGTGATTTCTTTATAATGGGTGTGTTCCTTATTTATCCTAGTGTCTAAACTCTTCTCCATGGCTGGACCCCCAAATAATATTCCTTTACGTGCTAAGGGGTATCTAGAGAGTGGGATAGGTTTAATAACTACCCTAACCCTAACGCGTACCCTAACCGTAACCCCTACCCTAACCCTAACACGTACCCTAATCCGAACCCGTACCCTAAACCGAGCCCTAACCCTAACACTAACCCTAACCCTAACCCTAACCCATACCCTACGCCGTACCCGCACCCCTCCCCGAACCCGTACCCTAAGCCGTACCCTAAGCCTAACCCTAAGCCTAACCCTAACCCTAGGCTACCCTTGACTGCTTCTGCCTCCAATAGATTTCCTAAGCAGTAGTGTTTTAAGGAACAGCTTAAAAAGAGAATCCTAATGTGATTTCTTTATAATGGGTGTGTTCCTTATCTTATCCTAGTGTCTAAACTCTTCTCCATGGCTGGACCCCCAAATAATATTCCCTTACGTGCTAAGGGGTTTCTAGAGAGTGGGATAGGTTTACTAACTACCCTAAACCTAACGCGTACCCTAACCCTAACGCGTAACCTAACCCTAACCCCTACCCTAAACCTAACACGTACCCTAATCCGAACCCGTACCCTAAACCGAGCCCTAACCCTAACACTAACCCTAACCCTAACCCTAACCCATACCCTACGCCGTACCCGAACCCCTCCCCGAATCCGTACCCTAAGCCGTACCCTAACCCTAACCCTAAGCCTAACCCTAACCCTACGCTACCCTTGACTGCTTCTGCCTCCAATAGATTTTCTAAGCACTAATGTTTTAAGGAACGGCTTAAAAAGAGAATCCTAATGTGATTTCTTTATAATGGGTGTGTTCCTTATCTTATCCTAGTGTCTAAACTCTTCTCCATGGCTGGATCCCCAAATAATATTCCTTTACGTTGTAAGGGGTATCTAGAGAGTGGGATAGTTTTAATAACTACCCTAACCCTAACGCGTACCCTAACCCTAACCCCTACCCTAACCCTAACACGTACCCTAATCCTAATCCGTACCCTAAACCGAGCCCTAACACTAACACTAACCCTAACCCTAACCCATACCCTACGCCGTACCCGAACCCCTCTCCGAAACCGTACCCTAAGCCGTACCCTAACCCTAACCCTAAGCCTAACCCTAACCTTAGGCTACCCTTGACTGCTTCTGCCTCCAATAGATTTCCTAAGCACTAATGTTTTAAGGAACAGCTTAAAAAGAGAATCCTAATGTGATTTCTTTATAATAGGTGTGTTCCTTATCTTATCCTAGTGTCTAAACTCTTCTCCATGGCTGGACCTCCAAATAATATACCTTTACGTGCTAAGCGGTATCTAGAGAGTGGGATAGGTTTAATAACTACCCTAACCCTAACGCGTACCCTAACCCTAACCCCTACCCTAACCCTAACACGTACCCTAATCCTAACCCGTACCCTAAACCGAGCCCTAAAGCTAACACTAACCCTAACCCTAACCCTAACCCATACCCTACGCCGTACCTGAACCCCTACACGAACCCGTACCTTAAGCCGTACCCTAAGCCTAACCCTAAGCCTAACCCTAACCCTAGGCTACCCTTGACTGCTTCTGCCTCCAATAGATTTCCTAAGCACTAGTGTTTTAAGGAACAGCTTAAAAAGAGAATCCTAATGTGATTTCTTTATAATGGGTGTGTTCCTTATTTTATCCTAGTGTCTAAAGTCTTCTCCATGGCTGGACCCCCAAATAATATTCCTTTACGTGCTAAGGGGTATCTAGAGAGTGGGATAGGTTTAATAACTACCCTAAACCTAACACGTACCCTAACCCTAACCCCTACCCTAAACCTAACACGTACCCTAAACTGAGCCCTAACCCTAACACTAACCCTAACCCTAACCCTAACCCATACCCTACGCCGTACCCGAACCCCTCCCCGAACCCGTACCCTAAGCCGTACCCTAACCCTAACCCTAAGCCTAACCCTAACCTTAGGCTACCCTTGACTGCTTCTGCCTCCAATAGATTTCCTAAGCACTAGTGTTTTAAGGAACAGCTTAAAAAGAGAATCCTAATGTGATTTCTTTATAATGGGTGTGTTCCTTATTTATCCTAGTGTCTAAACTCTTCTCCATGGCTGGACCCCCAAATAATATTCCTTTACGTGCTAAGGGGTATCTAGAGAGTGGGATAGGTTTAATAACTACCCTAACCCTAACGCGTACCCTAACCGTAACCCCTACCCTAACCCTAACACGTACCCTAATCCGAACCCGTACCCTAAACCGAGCCCTAACCCTAAAACTAACCCTAACCCTAACCGTAACCCATACCCTACGCCGTACCCGCACCCCTCCCCGAACTCGTAACCTAAGCCGTACCCTAAGCCTAACCCTAAGCCTAACCCTAACCCTAGGCTACCCTTGACTGCTTCTGCCTCCAATAGATTTCCTAAGCACTAGTGCTTTAAGGAACAGCTTAAAAAGAGAATCCTAATGTGATTTCTTTATAATGGGTGTGTTCCTTATCTTATCCTAGTGTCTAAACTCTTCTCCATGGCTGGACCCCCAAATAATATTCCCTTACGTGCTAAGGGGTTTCTAGAGAGTGGGATAGATTTACTAACTACCCTAAACCTAAGGCGTACCCTAACCCTAACGCGTACCCTAACCCTAACCCCTACCCTAACCCTAACACGTACCCTAATCCGAACCCGTACCCTAAACCGAGCCCTAACCCTAACACTAACCCTAACCCTAACCCTAACCCATACCCTACGCCGTACCCGAACCCCTCCCCGAACCCGTACCCTAAGCCGTACCCTAACCCTAACCCTAAGCCTAACCCTAACCCTACGCTACCCTTGACTGCTTCTGCCTCCAATAGATTTTCTAAGCACTAATGTTTTAAGGAACGGCTTAAAAAGAGAATCCTAATGTGATTTCTTTATAATGGGTGTGTTCCTTATCTTATCCTAGTGTCTAAACTCTTCTCCATGGCTGGATCCCCAAATAATATTCCTTTACGTTGTAAGGGGTATCTAGAGAGTGGGATAGTTTTAATAACTACCCTAACCCTAACGCGTACCCAAACCCTAACCCCTACCGTAACCCTAACACGTACCCTAATCCTAATCCGTACCCTAAACCGAGCCCTAACACTAACACTAACCCTAACCCTAACCCATACCCTACGCCGTACCCGAACCCCTCCCCGAAACCGTACGCTAAGCCGTACCCTAACCCTAACCCTAACCTTAGGCTACCCTTGACTGCTTCTGCCTCCAATAGATTTCCTAAGCACTAGTGTTTTAAGGAACAGCTTAAAAAGAGAATCCTAATGTGATTTCTTTATAATGGGTGTGTTCCTTATCTTATCCTAGTGTCTAAACTCTTCTCCATGGCTGAACCCCCAAATAATATTCCTTTACGTGCTAAGGGGTATCTAGAGAGTGGGATAGGTTTACTAACTACCCTAACCCTAACGCGTACCCTAACCCTAACCCCTACCCTAACCCTAACACGTACCCTAATCCTAACCCGTACCCTAAACCGAGCCCTAACCCTAACACTAACCCTAACCCTAACCCTAACCCATACCCTACGCCGTACCCGAACCCCTCCCCGAACCCGTACCCTAAGCCGTACCCTAAGCCTAACCCTAAGCCTAACCCTAACCCTAGGCTACCCTTGACTGCTTCTGCCTCCAATAGATTTCCTAAGCAGTAGTGTTTTAAGGAACAGCTTAAAAAGAGAATCCTAATGTGATTTCTTTATAATGGGTGTGTTCCTTATTTATCCTAGTGTCTAAACTCTTCTCCATGGCTGGACCCCCAAATAATATTCCTTTACGTGCTAAGGGGTATCTAGAGAGTGGGATAGGTTTAATAACTACCCTAACCCTAACGCGTACCCTAACCGTAACCCCTACCCTAACCCTAACACGTACCCTAATCCGAACCCGTACCCTAAACCGAGCCCTAACCCTAACACTAACCCTAACCCTAACCCTAACCCATACCCTACGCCGTACCCGCACCCCTCCCCGAACCCGTACCCTAAGCCGTACCCTAAGCCTAACCCTAAGCCTAACCCTAACCCTAGGCTACCCTTGACTGCTTCTGCCTCCAATAGATTTCCTAAGCACTAGTGATTTAAGGAACAGCTTAAAAAGAGAATCCTAATGTGATTTCTTTATAATGGGTGTGTTCCTTATCTTATCCTAGTGTCTAAACTCTTCTCCATGGCTGGACCCCCAAATAATATTCCCTTACGTGCTAAGGGGTTTCTAGAGAGTGGGATAGGTTTACTAACTACCCTAAACCTAACGCGTACCCTAACCCTAACGCGTAACCTAACCCTAACCCCTACCCTAACCCTAACACGTACCCTAATCCGAACCCGTACCCTAAACCGAGCCCTAACCCTAACACTAACCCTAACCCTAACCCTAACCCATACCCTACGCCGTACCCGAACCCCTCCCCGAATCCGTACCCTAAGCCGTACCCTAACCCTAACCCTAAGCCTAACCCTAACCTTAGGCTACCCTTGACTGCTTCTGCCTCCAATAGATTTCCTAAGCACTAATGTTTTAAGGAACAGCTTAAAAAGAGAATCCTAATGTGATTTCTTTATAATAGGTGTGTTCCTTATCTTATCCTAGTGTCTAAACTCTTCTCCATGGCTGGACCTCCAAATAATATACCTTTACGTGCTAAGCGGTATCTAGAGAGTGGGATAGGTTTAATAACTACCCTAACCCTAACGCGTACCCTAACCCTAACCCCTACCCTAACCCTAACACGTACCCTAATCCTAACCCGTACCCTAAACCGAGCCCTAAAGCTAACACTAACCCTAACCCTAACCCTAACCCATACCCTACGCCGTACCTGAACCCCTACACGAACCCGTACCTTAAGCCGTACCCTAAGCCTAACCCTAAGCCTAACCCTAACCCTAGGCTACCCTTGACTGCTTCTGCCTCCAATAGATTTCCTAAGCACTAGTGTTTTAAGGAACAGCTTAAAAAGAGAATCCTAATGTGATTTCTTTATAATGGGTGTGTTCCTTATTTTATCCTAGTGTCTAAAGTCTTCTCCATGGCTGGACCCCCAAATAATATTCCTTTACGTGCTAAGGGGTATCTAGAGAGTGGGATAGGTTTAATAACTACCCTAAACCTAACACGTACCCTAACCCTAACCCCTACCCTAAACCTAACACGTACCCTAATCCTAACCCGTACCCTAAACCGAGCCCTAACCCTAACACTAACCCTAACCCTAACCCTAACCCATACCCTACGCCGTACCCGAACCCCTCCCCGAACCCGTACCCTAAGCCGTACCCTAACCCTAACCCTAAGCCTAACCCTAACCCTAGGCTACCCTTGACTGCTTTGCCTCCAATAGATTTCCTAAGCACTAGTGTTTTAAGGAACAGCTTAAAAAGAGAATCCTAATGTGATTTCTTTATAATGGGTGTGTTCCTTATTTATCCTAGTGTCTAAACTCTTCTCCATGGCTGGACCCCCAAATAATATTCCTTTACGTGCTAAGGGGTATCTAGAGAGTGGGATAGGTTTAATAACTACCCTAACCCTAACGCGTACCCTAACCGTAACCCCTACCCTAACCCTAACACGTACCCTAATCCGAACCCGTACCCTAAACCGAGCCCTAACCCTAAAACTAACCCTAACCCTAACCCTAACCCATACCCTACGCCGTACCCGCACCCCTCCCCGAACTCGTAACCTAAGCCGTACCCTAAGCCTAACCCTAAGCCTAACCCTAACCCTAGGCTACCCTTGACTGCTTCTGCCTCCAATAGATTTCCTAAGCACTAGTGCTTTAAGGAACAGCTTAAAAAGAGAATCCTAATGTGATTTCTTTATAATGGGTGTGTTCCTTATCTTATCCTAGTGTCTAAACTCTTCTCCATGGCTGGACCCCCAAATAATATTCCCTTACGTGCTAAGGGGTTTCTAGAGAGTGGGATAGATTTACTAACTACCCTAAACCTAACGCGTACCCTAACCCTAACGCGTACCCTAACCCTAACCCCTACCCTAACCCTAACACGTACCCTAATCCGAACCCGTACCCTAAACCGAGCCCTAACCCTAACACTAACCCTAACCCTAACCCTAACCCATACCCTACGCCGTACCCGAACCCCTCCCCGAACCCGTACCCTAAGCCGTACCCTAACCCTAACCCTAAGCCTAACCCTAACCCTACGCTACCCTTGACTGCTTCTGCCTCCAATAGATTTTCTAAGCACTAATGTTTTAAGGAACGGCTTAAAAAGAGAATCCTAATGTGATTTCTTTATAATGGGTGTGTTCCTTATCTTATCCTAGTGTCTAAACTCTTCTCCATGGCTGGATCCCCAAATAATATTCCTTTACGTTGTAAGGGGTATCTAGAGAGTGGGATAGGTTTAATAACTACCCTAACCCTAACGTGTTCCCTAACCCTAACCCCTACCCTAACCCTAACACGTACCCTAATCCTAACCCGTACCCTAAACCGAGCCCTAACCCTAAAACTAACCCTAACCCTAACCCTAACCCATACCCTACGCCGTACCCGAACCCCTCCCCGAACCCGTACCCTAAGCCGTACCCTAACCCTAACCCTAAGCCTAACCCTAACCCTAGGCTACCCTTGACTGCTTCTGCCTCCAATAGATTTTCTAAGCACTAATGTTTTAAGGAACGGCTTAAAAATAGAATCCTAATGTGATTTCTTTATAATGGGTGTGTTCCTTATCTTATCCTAGTGTCTAAACTCTTCTCCATGGCTGGACCCCCAAATAATATTCCTTTACGTGCTAAGGGGTATCTAGAGAGTGGGATAGGTTTAATAACTACCCTAACCCTAACGCGTACCCTAACTCTAACCCCTACCCTAACCCTAACACGTACCCTAATCCTAACCCGTACCCTAAACCGAGCCCTAACCTTAACACTAACCCTAACCCTAACCCTAACACATACCCTACGCTGTACCCGAACCCCTCCCCGAACCCGTACCCTAAGCCGTACCCTAACCCTAACCCTAAGCCTAACCCTACCCCTAGGCTACCCTTGACTGCTTCTGCCTCCAATAGATTTCCTAAGCAGTAGTGTTTTAAGGAACAGCTTAAAAAGAGAATCCTAATGTGATTTCTTTATAATGGGTGTGTTCCTTATTTATCCTAGTGTCTAAACTCTTCTCCATGGCTGGACCCCCAAATAATATTCCCTTACGTGCTAAGGGGTTTCTAGAGAGTGGGATAGGTTTACTAACTACCCTTAACCTAACGCGTACCCTAACCCTAACGCGTACCCTAACCCTAACCCCTACCCTAACCCTAACACGTACCCTAATCCGAATCCGTACCCTAAACCGAGCCCTAACCCTAACACTAACCCTAACCCTAACCCTAACCCATACCCTACGCCGTACCCGAACCCCTCCCCGAACCCGTACCCTAAGCCGTACCCTAACCCTAACCCTAAGCCTAACCCTAACCCTACGCTACCCTTGACTGCTTCTGCCTCCAATAGATTTTCTAAGCACTAATGTTTTAAGGAACGGCTTAAAAAGAGAATCCTAATGTGATTTCTTTATAATGGGTGTGTTCCTTATCTTATCCTAGTGTCTAAACTCTTCTCCATGGCTGGATCCCCAAATAATATTCCTTTACGTTGTAAGGGGTATCTAGAGAGTGGGATAGTTTTAATAACTACCCTAACCCTAACGCGTACCCTAACCCTAACCCCTACCCTAACCCTAACACGTACCCTAATCCTAATCCGTACCCTAAACCGAGCCCTAACACTAACACTAACCCTAAACCTAACCCATACCCTACGCCGTACCCGAACCCCTCACCGAAACCGTACCCTAAGCCGTACCCTAACCCTAACCCTAAGCCTAACCCTAACCCTAGGCTACCCTTGACTGCTTCTGCCTCCAATAGATTTCCTAAGCACTAGTGTTTTAAGGAACAGCTGAAAAAGAGAATCCTAATGTGATTTCTTTATAATGGGTGTGTTCCTTATCTTATCCTAGTGTCTAAACTCTTCTCCATGGCTGGACCCCCAAATAATATTCCTTTACGTGCTAAGGGGTATCTAGAGAGTGGGATAGGTTTAATAACTACCCTAAACCTAACACGTACCCTAACCCTAACCCCTACCCTAAACCTAACACGTACCCTAATCCTAACCCATACCCTAAACCGAGCCCTAACCTTAACACTAACCCTAACCCTAACCCTAACACATACCCTACGCTGTACCCGAACCCCTCCCCGAACCCGTACCCTAAGCCATCCCCTAACCCTAACCCTAAGCCTAACCCTAACCCTAGGCTACCCTTGACTGCTTCTGCCTCCAATAGATTTCCTAAGCAGTAGTGTTTTAAGGAACAGCTTAAAAAGAGAATCCTAATGTGATTTCTTTATAATGGGTGTGTTCTTTATTTATCCTAGTGTCTAAACTCTTCTCCATGGCTGGACCCCCAAATAATATTCCCTTACGTGCTAAGGGGTTTCTAGAGAGTGGGATAGGTTTACTAACTACCCTTAACCTAACGCGTACCCTAACCCTAACGCGTACCCTAACCCTAACCCCTACCCTAACCCTAACACGTACCCTAATCCGAATCCGTACCCTAAACCGAGCCCTAACCCTAACACTAACCCTAACCCTAACCCTAACCCTAACCCTAACCCTAACCCTAACCCTAACCCTAACCATACGCTACCCTTGACTGCTTCTGCCTCCAATAGATTTCCTAAGCACTAGTGTTTTAAGGAACAGCTTAAAAAGAGAATCCTAATATGATTTCTTTATAATGGGTGTGTTCCTTATCTTATCCTTGTGTCTAAACTCTTCTCCATGGCTGGACCCCCAAATAATATTCCTTTACGTGCTAAGGGGTATCTAGAGAGTGGGATAGGTTTAATAACTACCCTAACCCTAACGTGTTCCCTAACCCTAACCCCTACCCTAACCCTAACACTTACCCTAATCCTAACCCGTACCCTAAACCGAGCCCTAACCCTAAAACTAACCCTAACCCTAACCCTAACCCATACCCTACGCTGTACCCGAACCCCTCCCCGAACCCGTACCCTAAGCCGTACCCTAACCCTAACCCTAAGCCTAACCCTAACCCTAGGCTACCCTTGACTGCTTCTGCCTCAAATAGATTTTCTAAGCACTAATGTTTTAAGGAACGGCTTAAAAATAGAATCCTAATGTGATTTCTTTATAATGGGTGTGTTCCTTATCTTATCCTAGTGTCTAAACTCTTCTCCATGGCTGGACCCCCAAATAATATTCCTTTACGTGCTAAGGGGTATCTAGAGAGTGGGATAGGTTTAATAACTACCCTAACCCTAACGCGTACCCTAACTCTAACCCCTACCCTAACCCTAACACGTACCCTAATCCTAACCCGTACCCTAAACCGAGCCCTAACCTTAACACTAACCCTAACCCTAACCCTAACACATACCCTACGCTGTACCCGAACCCCTCCCCGAACCCGTACCCTAAGCCGTACCCTAACCCTAACCCTAAGCCTAACCCTAACCCTAGGCTACCCTTGACTGCTTCTGCCTCCAATAGATTTCCTAAGCAGTAGTGTTTTAAGGAACAGCTTAAAAAGAGAATCCTAATGTGATTTCTTTATAATGGGTGTGTTCCTTATTTATCCTAGTGTCTAAACTCTTCTCCATGGCTGGACCCCCAAATAATATTCCCTTACGTGCTAAGGGGTTTCTAGAGAGTGGGATAGGTTTACTAACTACCCTTAACCTAACGCGTACCCTAACCCTAACGCGTACCCTAACCCTAACCCCTACCCTAACCCTAACACGTACCCTAATCCGAATCCGTACCCTAAACCGAGCCCTAACCCTAACACTAACCCTAACCCTAACCCTAACCCATACCCTACGCCGTACCCGAACCCCTCCCCGAACCCGTACCCTAAGCCGTACCCTAACCCTAACCCTAAGCCTAACCCTAACCCTACGCTACCCTTGACTGCTTCTGCCTCCAATAGATTTTCTAAGCACTAATGTTTTAAGGAACGGCTTAAAAAGAGAATCCTAATGTGATTTCTTTATAATGGGTGTGTTCCTTATCTTATCCTAGTGTCTAAACTCTTCTCCATGGCTGAACCTCCAAATAATATACCTTTACGTGCTAAGCGGTATCTAGAGAGTGGGATACGTTTAATAACTACCCTAACCCTAACGCGTACCCTAACCCTAACCCCTACCCTAACCCTAACACGTACCCTAATCCTAACCCGTACCCTAAACCGAGCCCTAAAGCTAACACTAACCCTAACCCTAACCCTAACCCATACCCTACGCCGTACCTGAACCCCTACACGAACCCGTACCTTAAGCCATACCCTAAGCCTAACCCTAAGCCTAACCCTAACCCTAGGCTACCCTTGACTGCTTCTGCCTCCAATAGATTTCCTAAGCACTAGTGTTTTAAGGAACAGCTTAAAAAGAGAATCCTAATGTGATTTCTTTATAATGGGTGTGTTCCTTATCTTATCCTAGTGTCTAAACTCTTCTCCATGGCTGGACCCCCAAATAATATTCCTTTATGTGCTAAGGGGTATCTAGAGAGTGGGATAGGTTTAATAACTACCCTAAACCTAACACGTACCCTAACCCTAACCCCTACCCTAAACCTAACACGTACCCTAATCCTAATCCGTACCCTAAACCGAGCCCTAACCCTAACACTAACACTAACCCTAACCCATACCCTACGCCGTACCCGAACCCCTCCCCGAACCCGTACCCTAAGCCGTACCCTAAACCTAACCCTAAGCCTAACCCTAACCTTAGGCTACCCTTGACTGCTTCTGCCTCCAATAGATTTCCTAAGCACTAGTGTTTTAAGGAACAGCTTAAAAAGAGAATCCTAATGTGATTTCTTTATAATAGGTGTGTTCCTTATCTTATCCTAGTGTCTAAACTCTTCTGCATGGCTGGACCTCCAAATAATATTCCTTTACGTGCTAAGGGGTATCTAGAGAGTGGGATAGGTTTAATAACTACCCTAACCCTAATGCGTACCCTAACCCTAACCCCTACCCTAACCCTAACACGTACCCTAATCCTAACCCGTACCCTAAACCGAGCCCTAAAGCTAACACTAACCCTAACCCTAACCCTAACCCATACCCTACGCCGTACCTGAACCCCTACACGAACCCGTACCCTAAGCCGTACCCTAAGCCTAACCCTAAGCCTAACCCTAACCATACGCTACCCTTGACTGCTTCTGCCTCCAATAGATTTCCTAAGCACTAGTGTTTTAAGGAACAGCTTAAAAAGAGAATCCTAATATGATTTCTTTATAATGGGTGTGTTCCTTATCTTATCCTTGTGTCTAAACTCTTCTCCATGGCTGGACCCCCAAATAATATTCCTTTACGTGCTAAGGCGTATCTAGAGAGTGGGATAGGTTTAATAACTACCCTAAACCTAACACGTACCCTAACCCTAACCCCTACCCTAACCCTAACACGTACCCTAATCCTAACCCGTACCCTAAACCGAGCCCTAACCCTAACACTAACCCTAATCCTAATCCGAACCCATACCCTACGCCGTACCCGAACCCCTCCCCGTACCCGTACCCTAACCCTAACCCTAAGCCTAACCCTAACCCTAGGCTACCCTTGACTGCTTCTGCCTCCAATAGATTTTCTAAGCACTAGTGTTTTAAGGAACGGCTTAAAAAGAGAATCCTAATGTGATTTCTTTATAATGGGTGTGTTCCTTATCTTATCCTTGTGTCTAAACTCTTCTCCATGGCTAGACCCCCAAATAATATTCCTTTACGTGCTAAGGGGTATCTAGAGAGTGGGATAGGTCTAATAACTACCCTAACCCTAACGCGTTCTCTAACCCTAACCCCTACCCTAACCCTAACACGTACCCTAATCCTAACCCGTACCCTAAACCGAGCCCTAACCCTAACACTAACCCTAACCCTAACCCTAACCCATACCCTACGCCGTAGCCGCACCCCTCCCCGAACCCGTACCCTAAGCCGTACCCTAAGCCTAACCCTAAGCCTAACCCTAACCCTAGGCTACCCTTGACTGCTTCTGCCTCCAATAGATTTCCTAAGCACTAGTGTTTTAAGGAACAGCTTAAAAAGAGAATCCTAATGTGATTTCTTTATAATGGGTGTGTTCCTTATCTTATCCTAGTGTCTAAACTCTTCTCCATGGCTGGACCCCCAAATAATATTCCTTTACGTGCTAAGGGGTATCTAGAGAGTGGGATAGGTTTAATAACTACCCTAAACCTAACACGTACCCTAACCCTAACCCCTACCCTAACCCTAATACGTACCCTAATCCTAACCCGTACCCTAAACCGAGCCCTAACCCTAACACTAACCCTAATCCTAACCCTAACCCATACCCTACGCCGTACCCGAACCCCTCCCCGTACCCGTACCCTAACCCTAACCCTAAGCCTAACCCTAACCCTAGGCTACCCTTGACTGCTTCTGCCTCCAATAGATTTTCTAAGCACTAGTGTTTTAAGGAACGGCTTAAAAAGAGAATCCTAATGTGATTTCTTTATAATGGGTGTGTTCCTTATCTTATCCTTGTGTCTAAACTCTTCTCCATGGCTGGACCCCCAAATAATATTCCTTTACGTGCTAAGGGGTATCTAGAGAGTGGCATAGGTTTAATAACTACCCTAACCCTAACGCGTTCCCTAACCCTAACCCCTACCCTAACCCTAACACGTACCCTAATCCTAACCCGTACCCTAAACCGAGCCCTAACCCTAAAACTAACCCTAACCCTAACCCTAACCCTAACCCATACCCTACGCCGTACCCGAACCCCTCCCCGAACCCGTACCCTAAGCCGTACCCTAACCCTAACCCTAAGCCTAACCCTAACCCTAGGCTACCCTTGACTGCTTCTGCCTCCAATAGATTTTCTAAGCACTAATGTTTTAAGGAACGGCTTAAAAATAGAATCCTAATGTGATTTCTTTATAATGGGTGTGTTCCTTATCTTATCCTAGTGTCTAAACTCTTCTCCATGGCTGGACCCCCAAATAATATTCCTTTACGTGCTAAGGGGTATCTAGAGAGTGGGATAGGTTTAATAACTACCCTAACCCTAACGCGTACCCTAACTCTAACCCCTACCCTAACCCTAACACGTACCCTAATCCTAACCCGTACCCTAAACCGAGCCCTAACCTTAACACTAACCCTAACCCTAAACCTAACACATACCCTACGCTGTACCCGCACCCCTCCCCGAACCCGTACCCTAAGCCGTACCCTAACCCTAACCCTAAGCCTAACCCTAACCCTAGGCTACCCTTGACTGCTTCTGCCTCCAATAGATTTCCTAAGCAGTAGTGTTTTAAGGAACAGCTTAAAAAGACAATCCTAATGTGATTTCTTTATAATGGGTGTGTTCCTTATTTATCCTAGTGTCTAAACTCTTCTCCATGGCTGGACCCCCAAATAATATTCCTTTACGTGCTAAGGGGTATCTAGAGAGTGGGATAGGTTTAATAACTACCCTAACCCTAACGCGTACCCTAACCGTAACCCCTACCCTAACCCTAACACGTACCCTAATCCGAACCCGTACCCTAAACCGAGCCCTAACCCTAACACTAACCCTAACCCTAACCCTAACCCATACCCTACGCCGTACCCGCACCCCTCCCCGAACCCGTACCCTAAGCCGTACCCTAAGCCTAACCCTAAGCCTAACCCTAACCCTAGGCTACCCTTGACTGCTTCTGCCTCCAATAGATTTCCTAAGCACTAGTGCTTTAAGGAACAGCTTAAAAAGAGAATCCTAATGTGATTTCTTTATAATGGGTGTGTTCCTTATCTTATCCTAGTGTCTAAACTCTTCTCCATGGCTGGACCCCCAAATAATATTCCCTTACGTGCTAAGGGGTTTCTAGAGAGTGGGATATGTTTACTAACTACCCTAAACCTAACGCGTACCCTAACCCTAACGCGTACCCTAACCCTAACCCCTACCCTAACCCTAACACGTACCCTAATCCGAACCCGTACCCTAAACCGAGCCCTAACCCTAACACTAACCCTAACCCTAACCCTAACCCATACCCTACGCCGTACCCGAACCCCTCCCCGAACCCGTACCCTAAGCCGTACCCTAACCCTAACCCTAAGCCTAACCCTAACCCTACGCTACCCTTGACTGCTTCTGCCTCCAATAGATTTTCTAAGCACTAATGTTTTAAGGAACGGCTTAAAAAGAGAATCCTAATGTGATTTCTTTATAATGGGTGTGTTCCTTATCTTATCCTAGTGTCTAAACTCTTCTCCATGGCTGGATCCCCAAATAATATTCCTTTACGTTGTAAGGGGTATCTAGAGAGTGGGATAGTTTTAATAACTACCCTAACCCTAACGCGTACCCTAACCCTAACCCCTACCCTAACCCTAACACGTACCCTAATCCTAATCCGTACCCTAAACCGAGCCCTAACACTAACACTAACCCTAACCCTAACCCATACCCTACGCCGTACCCGAACCCCTCTCCGAAACCGTACCCTAAGCCGTACCCTAACCCTAACCCTAAGCCTAACCCTAACCTTAGGCTACCCTTGACTGCTTCTGCCTCCAATAGATTTCCTAAGCACTAATGTTTTAAGGAACAGCTGAAAAAGAGAATCCTAATGTGATTTCTTTATAATAGGTGTGTTCCTTATCTTACCCTAGTGTCTAAACTCTTCTCCATGGCTGGACCTCCAAATAATATACCTTTACGTGCTAAGCGGTATCTAGAGAGTGGGATAGGTTTAATAACTACCCTAACCCTAACGCGTACCCTAACCCTAACCCCTACCCTAACCCTAACACGTACCCTAATCCTAACCCGTACCCTAAACCGAGCCCTAAAGCTAACACTAACCCTAACCCTAACCCTAACCCATACCCTACGCCGTACCTGAACCCCTACACGAACCCGTACCTTAAGCCGTACCCTAAGCCTAACCCTAAGCCTAACCCTAACCCTAGGCTACCCTTGACTGCTTCTGCCTCCAATAGATTTCCTAAGCACTAGTGTTTTAAGGAACAGCTTAAAAAGAGAATCCTAATGTGATTTCTTTATAATGGGTGTGTTCCTTATCTTATCCTAGTGTCTAAACTCTTCTCCATGGCTGGACCCCCAAATAATATTCCTTTACGTGCTAAGGGGTATCTAGAGAGTGGGATAGGTTTAATAACTACCCTAAACCTAACACGTACCCTAACCCTAACCCCTACCCTAAACCTAACACGTACCCTAATCCTAACCCGTACCCTAAACCGAGCCCTAACCCTAACACTAACCCTAACCCTAACCCTAACCCATACCCTACGCCGTACCCGCACCCCTCCCCGAACCCGTACCCTAAGCCGTACCCTAAGCCTAACCCTAAGCCTAACCCTAACCCTAGGCTACCCTTGACTGCTTCTGTCTCCAATAGATTTCCTAAGCACTAGTGCTTTAAGGAACAGCTTAAAAAGAGAATCCTAATGTGATTTCTTTATAATGGGTGTGTTCCTTATCTTATCCTAGTGTCTAAACTCTTCTCCATGGCTGGACCCCCAAATAATATTCCCTTACGTGCTAAGGGGTTTCTAGAGAGTGGGATAGGTTTACTAACTACCCTAAACCTAACGCGTACCCTAACCCTAACGCGTACCCTAACCCTAACCCCTACCCTAACCCTAACACGTACCCTAATCCGAACCCGTATCCTAAACCGAGCCCTAACCCTAACACTAACCCTAACCCTAACCCTAACCCATACCCTACGCCGTACCCGAACCCCTCCCCGAACCCGTACCCTAAGCCGTACCCTAACCCTAACCCTAAGCCTAACCCTAACCCTACGCTACCCTTGACTGCTTCTGCCTCCAATAGATTTTCTAAGCACTAATGTTTTAAGGAACGGCTTAAAAAGAGAATCCTAATGTGATTTCTTTATAATGGGTGTGTTCCTTATCTTATCCTAGTGTCTAAACTCTTCTCCATGGCTGGATCCCCAAATAATATTCCTTTACGTTGTAAGGGGTATCTAGAGAGTGGGATAGTTTTAATAACTACCCTAACCCTAACGCGTACCCTAACCCTAACCCCTACCCTAACCCTAACACTTACCCTAATCCTAATCCGTACCCTAAACCGAGCCCTAACACTAACACTAACCCTAACCCTAACCCATACCCTACGCCGTACCCGAACCCCTCCCCGAAACCGTACCCTAAGCCGTACCCTAACCCTAACCCTAAGCCTAACCCTAACCTTAGGCTACTCTTGACTGCTTCTGCCTCCAATAGATTTCCTAAGCACTAATGTTTTAAGGAACAGCTTAAAAAGAGAATCCTAATGTGATTTCTTTATAATAGGTGTGTTCCTTATCTTATCCTAGTGTCTAAACTCTTCTCCATGGCTGGACCTCCAAATAATATACCTTTACGTGCTAAGCGGTATCTAGAGAGTGGGATAGGTTTAATAACTACCCTAACCCTAACGCGTACCCTAACCCTAACCCCTACCCTAACCCTAACACGTACCCTAATCCTAACCCGTACCCTAAACCGAGCCCTAAAGCTAACACTAACCCTAACCCTAACCCTAACCCATACCCTACGCCGTACCTGAACCCCTACACGAACCCGTACCTTAAGCCGTACCCTAAGCCTAACCCTAAGCCTAACCCTAACCCTAGGCTACCCTTGACTGCTTCTGCCTCCAATAGATTTCCTAAGCACTAGTGTTTTAAGGAACAGCTTAAAAAGAGAATCCTAATGTGATTTCTTTATAATGGGTGTGTTCCTTATCTTATCCTAGTGTCTAAACTCTTCTCCATGGCTGGACCCCCAAATAATATTCCTTTACGTGCTAAGGGGTATCTAGAGAGTGGGATAGGTTTAATAACTACCCTAAACCTAACACGTACCCTAACCCTAACCCCTACCCTAAACCTAACACGTACCCTAATCCTAACCCGTACCCTAAACCGAGCCCTAACCCTAACACTAACCCTAACCCTAACCCATACCCTACGCCGTACCCGAACCCCTCCCCGAACCCGTACCCTAAGCCGTACCCTAAGCCTAACCCTAAGCCTAACCCTAACCCTAGGCTACCCTTGACTGCTTCTGCCTCCAATAGATTTCCTAAGCACTAGTGTTTTAAGGAACAGCTTAAAAAGAGAATCCTAATATGATTTCTTTATAATGGGTGTGTTCCTTATCTTATCCTTGTGTCTAAACTCTTCTCCATGGCTGGACCCCCAAATAATATTCCTTTACGTGCTAAGGGGTATCTAGAGAGTGGGATAGGTTTAATAACTACCCTAACCCTAACGTGTTCCCTAACCCTAACCCCTACCCTAACCCTAACACGTACCCTAATCCTAACCCGTACCCTAAACCGAGCCCTAACCCTAAAACTAACCCTAACCCTAACCCTAACCCATACCCTACGCCGTACCCGAACCCCTCCCCGAACCCGTACCCTAAGCCGTACCCTAACCCTAACCCTAAGCCTAACCCTAACCCTAGGCTACCCTTGACTGCTTCTGCCTCCAATAGATTTTCTAAGCACTAATGTTTTAAGGAACGGCTTAAAAATAGAATCCTAATGTGATTTCTTTATAATGGGTGTGTTCCTTATCTTATCCTAGTGTCTAAACTCTTCTCCATGGCTGGACCCCCAAATAATATTCCTTTACGTGCTAAGGGGTATCTAGAGAGTGGGATAGGTTTAATAACTACCCTAACCCTAACGCGTACCCTAACTCTAACCCCTACCCTAACCCTAACACGTACCCTAATCCTAACCCGTACCCTAAACCGAGCCCTAACCTTAACACTAACCCTAACCCTAACCCTAACACATACCCTACGCTGTACCCGAACCCCTCCCCGAACCCGTACCCTAAGCCGTACCCTAACCCTAACCCTAAGCCTAACCCTAACCCTAGGCTACCCTTGACTGCTTCTGCCTCCAATAGATTTCCTAAGCAGTAGTGTTTTAAGGAACAGCTTAAAAAGAGAATCCTAATGTGATTTCTTTATAATGGGTGTGTTCCTTATTTATCCTAGTGTCTAAACTCTTCTCCATGGCTGGACCCCCAAATAATATTCCCTTACGTGCTAAGGGGTTTCTAGAGAGTGGGATAGGTTTACTAACTACCCTTAACCTAACGCGTACCCTAACCCTAACGCGTACCCTAACCCTAACCCCTACCCTAACCCTAACACGTACCCTAATCCGAATCCGTACCCTAAACCGAGCCCTAACCCTAACACTAACCCTAACCCTAACCCTAACCCATACCCTACGCCGTACCCGAACCCCTCCCCGAACCCGTACCCTAAGCCGTACCCTAACCCTAACCCTAAGCCTAACCCTAACCCTACGCTACCCTTGACTGCTTCTGCCTCCAATAGATTTTCTAAGCACTAATGTTTTAAGGAACGGCTTAAAAAGAGAATCCTAATGTGATTTCTTTATAATGGGTGTGTTCCTTATCTTATCCTAGTGTCTAAACTCTTCTCCATGGCTGGATCCCCAAATAATATTCCTTTACGTTGTAAGGGGTATCTAGAGAGTGGGATAGTTTTAATAACTACCCTAACCCTAACGCGTACCCTAACCCTAACCCCTACCCTAACCCTAACACGTACCCTAATCCTAATCCGTACCCTAAACCGAGCCCTAACACTAACACTAACCTAACCCTAACCCATACCCTACGCCGTACCCGAACCCCTCACCGAAACCGTACCCTAAGCCGTACCCTAACCCTAACCCTAAGCCTAACCCTAACCTTAGGCTACCCTTGACTGCTTCTGCCTCCAATAGATTTCCTAAGCACTAATGTTTTAAGGAACAGCTTAAAAAGAGAATCCTAATGTGATTTCTTTATAATAGGTGTGTTCCTTATCTTATCCTAGTGTCTAAACTCTTCTCCATGGCTGAACCTCCAAATAATATACCTTTACGTGCTAAGCGGTATCTAGAGAGTGGGATACGTTTAATAACTACCCTAACCCTAACGCGTACCCTAACCCTAACCCCTACCCTAACCCTAACACGTACCCTAATCCTAACCCGTACCCTAAACCGAGCCCTAAAGCTAACACTAACCCTAACCCTAACCCTAACCCATACCCTACGCCGTACCTGAACCCCTACACGAACCCGTACCTTAAGCCATACCCTAAGCCTAACCCTAAGCCTAACCCTAACCCTAGGCTACCCTTGACTGCTTCTGCCTCCAATAGATTTCCTAAGCACTAGTGTTTTAAGGAACAGCTTAAAAAGAGAATCCTAATGTGATTTCTTTATAATGGGTGTGTTCCTTATCTTATCCTAGTGTCTAAACTCTTCTCCATGGCTGGACCCCAAATAATATTCCTTTATGTGCTAAGGGGTATCTAGAGAGTGGGATAGGTTTAATAACTACCCTAAACCTAACACGTACCCTAACCCTAACCCCTACCCTAAACCTAACACGTACCCTAATCCTAACCCGTACCCTAAACCGAGCCCTAACCCTAACACTAACCCTAACCCTAACCCATACCCTACGCCGTACCCGAACCCCTCCCCGAGCCCGTACCCTAAGCCGTACCCTAAACCTAACCCTAAGCCTAACCCTAACCTTAGGCTACCCTTGACTGCTTCTGCCTCCAATAGATTTCCTAAGCACTAGTGTTTTAAGGAACAGCTTAAAAAGAGAATCCTAATGTGATTTCTTTATAATAGGTGTGTTCCTTATCTTATCCTAGTGTCTAAACTCTTCTGCATGGCTGGACCTCCAAATAATATTCCTTTACGTGCTAAGGGGTATCTAGAGAGTGGGATAGGTTTAATAACTACCCTAACCCTAATGCGTACCCTAACCCTAACCCCTACCCTAACCCTAACACGTACCCTAATCCTAACCCGTACCCTAAACCGAGCCCTAAAGCTAACACTAACCCTAACCCTAACCCTAACCCATACCCTACGCCGTACCTGAACCCCTACACGAACCCGTACCCTAAGCCGTACCCTAAGCCTAACCCTAAGCCTAACCCTTACCATACGCTACCCTTGACTGCTTCTGCCTCCAATAGATTTCCTAAGCACTAGTGTTTTAAGGAACAGCTTAAAAAGAGAATCCTAATATGATTTCTTTATAATGGGTGTGTTCCTTATCTTATCCTTGTGTCTAAACTCTTCTCCATGGCTGGACCCCCAAATAATATTACTTTACGTGCTAAGGCGTATCTAGAGAGTGGGATAGGTTTAATAACTACCCTAAACCTAACACGTACCCTAACCCTAACCCCTACCCTAACCCTAACACGTACCCTAATCCTAACCCGTACCCTAAACCGAGCCCTAACCCTAACACTAACCCTAATCCTAACCCTAACCCATACCCTACGCCGTACCCGAACCCCTCCCCGTACCCGTACCCTAACCCTAACCCTAAGCCTAACCCTAACCCTAGGCTACCCTTGACTGCTTCTGCCTCCAATAGATTTTCTAAGCACTAGTGTTTTAAGGAACGGCTTAAAAAGAGAATCCTAATGTGATTTCTTTATAATGGGTGTGTTCCTTATCTTATCCTTGTGTCTAAACTCTTCTCCATGGCTAGACCCCCAAATAATATTCCTTTACGTGCTAAGGGGTATCTAGAGAGTGGGATAGGTCTAATAACTACCCTAACCCTAACGCGTTCTCTAACCCTAACCCCTACCCTAACCCTAACACGTACCCTAATCCTAACCCGTACCCTAAACCGAGCCCTAACCCTAACACTAACCCTAACCCTAACCCTAACCCATACCCTACGCCGTAGCCGCACCCCTCCCCGAACCCGTACCCTAAGCCGTACCCTAAGCCTAACCCTAAGCCTAACCCTAACCTTAGGCTACCCTTGACTGCTTCTGCCTCCAATAGATTTCCTAAGCACTAGTGTTTTAAGGAACAGCTTAAAAAGAGAATCCTAATGTGATTTCTTTATAATGGGTGTGTTCCTTATCTTATCCTAGTGTCTAAACTCTTCTCCATGGCTGGACCCCCAAATAATATTCCTTTACGTGCTAAGGGGTATCTAGAGAGTGGGATAGGTTTAATAACTACCCTAAACCTAACACGTACCCTAACCCTAACCCCTACCCTAACCCTAACACGTACCCTAATCCTAACCCGTACCCTAAACCGAGCCCTAACCCTAACACTAACCCTAATCCTAACCCTAACCCATACCCTACGCCGTACCCGAACCCCTCCCCGTACCCGTACCCTAACCCTAACCCTAAGCCTAACCCTAACCCTAGGCTACCCTTGACTGCTTCTGCCTCCAATAGATTTTCTAAGCACTAGTGTTTTAAGGAACGGCTTAAAAAGAGAATCCTAATGTGATTTCTTTATAATGGGTGTGTTCCTTATCTTATCCTTGTGTCTAAACTCTTCTCCATGGCTGGACCCCCAAATAATATTCCTTTACGTGCTAAGGGGTATCTAGAGAGTGGCATAGGTTTAATAACTACCCTAACCCTAACGCGTTCCCTAACCCTAACCCCTACCCTAACCCTAACACGTACCCTAATCCTAACCCGTACCCTAAACCGAGCCCTAACCCTAAAACTAACCCTAACCCTAACCCTAACCCTAACCCATACCCTACGCCGTACCCGAACCCCTCCCCGAACCCGTACCCTAAGCCGTACCCTAACCCTAACCCTAAGCCTAACCCTAACCCTAGGCTACCCTTGACTGCTTCTGCCTCCAATAGATTTTCTAAGCACTAATGTTTTAAGGAACGGCTTAAAAATAGAATCCTAATGTGATTTCTTTATAATGGGTGTGTTCCTTATCTTATCCTAGTGTCTAAACTCTTCTCCATGGCTGGACCCCCAAATAATATTCCTTTACGTGCTAAGGGGTATCTAGAGAGTGGGATAGGTTTAATAACTACCCTAACCCTAACGCGTACCCTAACTCTAACCCCTACCCTAACCCTAACACGTACCCTAATCCTAACCCGTACCCTAAACCGAGCCCTAACCTTAACACTAACCCTAACCCTAAACCTAACACATACCCTACGCTGTACCCGCACCCCTCCCCGAACCCGTACCCTAAGCCGTACCCTAACCCTAACCCTAAGCCTAACCCTAACCCTAGGCTACCCTTGACTGCTTCTGCCTCCAATAGATTTCCTAAGCAGTAGTGTTTTAAGGAACAGCTTAAAAAGACAATCCTAATGTGATTTCTTTATAATGGGTGTGTTCCTTATTTATCCTAGTGTCTAAACTCTTCTCCATGGCTGGACCCCCAAATAATATTCCTTTACGTGCTAAGGGGTATCTAGAGAGTGGGATAGGTTTAATAACTACCCTAACCCTAACGCGTACCCTAACCGTAACCCCTAGCCTAACCCTAACACGTACCCTAATCCGAACCCGTACCCTAAACCGAGCCCTAACCCTAACACTAACCCTAACCCTAACCCTAACCCATACCCTACGCCGTACCCGCACCCCTCCCCGAACCCGTACCCTAAGCCGTACCCTAAGCCTAACCCTAAGCCTAACCCTAACCCTAGGCTACCCTTGACTGCTTCTGCCTCCAATAGATTTCCTAAGCACTAGTGCTTTAAGGAACAGCTTAAAAAGAGAATCCTAATGTGATTTCTTTATAATGGGTGTGTTCCTTATCTTATCCTAGTGTCTAAACTCTTCTCCATGGCTGGACCCCCAAATAATATTCCCTTACGTGCTAAGGGGTTTCTAGAGAGTGGGATATGTTTACTAACTACCCTAAACCTAACGCGTACCCTAACCCTAACGCGTACCCTAACCCTAACCCCTACCCTAACCCTAACACGTACCCTAATCCGAACCCGTACCCTAAACCGAGCCCTAACCCTAACACTAACCCTAACCCTAACCCTAACCCATACCCTACGCCGTACCCGAACCCCTCCCCGAACCCGTACCCTAAGCCGTACCCTAACCCTAACCCTAAGCCTAACCCTAACCCTACGCTACCCTTGACTGCTTCTGCCTCCAATAGATTTTCTAAGCACTAATGTTTTAAGGAACGGCTTAAAAAGAGAATCCTAATGTGATTTCTTTATAATGGGTGTGTTCCTTATCTTATCCTAGTGTCTAAACTCTTCTCCATGGCTGGATCCCCAAATAATATTCCTTTACGTTGTAAGGGGTATCTAGAGAGTGGGATAGTTTTAATAACTACCCTAACCCTAACGCGTACCCTAACCCTAACCCCTACCCTAACCCTAACACGTACCCTAATCCTAATCCGTACCCTAAACCGAGCCCTAACACTAACACTAACCCTAACCCTAACCCATACCCTACGCCGTACCCGAACCCCTCTCCGAAACCGTACCCTAAGCCGTACCCTAACCCTAACCCTAAGCCTAACCCTAACCTTAGGCTACCCTTGACTGCTTCTGCCTCCAATAGATTTCCTAAGCACTAATGTTTTAAGGAACAGCTTAAAAAGAGAATCCTAATGTGATTTCTTTATAATAGGTGTGTTCCTTATCTTACCCTAGTGTCTAAACTCTTCTCCATGGCTGGACCTCCAAATAATATACCTTTACGTGCTAAGCGGTATCTAGAGAGTGGGATAGGTTTAATAACTACCCTAACCCTAACGCGTACCCTAACCCTAACCCCTACCCTAACCCTAACACGTACCCTAATCCTAACCCGTACCCTAAACCGAGCCCTAAAGCTAACACTAACCCTAACCCTAACCCTAACCCATACCCTACGCCGTACCTGAACCCCTACACGAACCCGTACCTTAAGCCGTACCCTAAGCCTAACCCTAAGCCTAACCCTAACCCTAGGCTACCCTTGACTGCTTCTGCCTCCAATAGATTTCCTAAGCACTAGTGTTTTAAGGAACAGCTTAAAAAGAGAATCCTAATGTGATTTCTTTATAATGGGTGTGTTCCTTATCTTATCCTAGTGTCTAAACTCTTCTCCATGGCTGGACCCCCAAATAATATTCCTTTACGTGCTAAGGGGTATCTAGAGAGTGGGATAGGTTTAATAACTACCCTAAACCTAACACGTACCCTAACCCTAACCCCTACCCTAAACCTAACACGTACCCTAATCCTAACCCGTACCCTAAACCGAGCCCTAACCCTAACACTAACCCTAACCCTAACCCTAACCCATACCCTACGCCGTACCCGCACCCCTCCCCGAACCCGTACCCTAAGCCGTACCCTAAGCCTAACCCTAAGCCTAACCCTAACCCTAGGCTACCCTTGACTGCTTCTGTCTCCAATAGATTTCCTAAGCACTAGTGCTTTAAGGAACAGCTTAAAAAGAGAATCCTAATGTGATTTCTTTATAATGGGTGTGTTCCTTATCTTATCCTAGTGTCTAAACTCTTCTCCATGGCTGGACCCCCAAATAATATTCCCTTACGTGCTAAGGGGTTTCTAGAGAGTGGGATAGGTTTACTAACTACCCTAAACCTAACGCGTACCCTAACCCTAACGCGTACCCTAACCCTAACCCCTACCCTAACCCTAACACGTACCCTAATCCGAACCCGTATCCTAAACCGAGCCCTAACCCTAACACTAACCCTAACCCTAACCCTAACCCATACCCTACGCCGTACCCGAACCCCTCCCCGAACCCGTACCCTAAGCCGTACCCTAACCCTAACCCTAAGCCTAACCCTAACCCTACGCTACCCTTGACTGCTTCTGCCTCCAATAGATTTTCTAAGCACTAATGTTTTAAGGAACGGCTTAAAAAGAGAATCCTAATGTGATTTCTTTATAATGGGTGTGTTCCTTATCTTATCCTAGTGTCTAAACTCTTCTCCATGGCTGGATCCCCAAATAATATTCCTTTACGTTGTAAGGGGTATCTAGAGAGTGGGATAGTTTTAATAACTACCCTAACCCTAACGCGTACCCTAACCCTAACCCCTACCCTAACCCTAACACGTACCCTAATCCTAATCCGTACCCTAAACCGAGCCCTAACACTAACACTAACCCTAACCCTAACCCATACCCTACGCCGTACCCGAACCCCTCTCCGAAACCGTACCCTAAGCCGTACCCTAACCCTAACCATAAGCCTAACCCTAACCTTAGGCTACCCTTGACTGCTTCTGCCTCCAATAGATTTCCTAAGCACTAATGTTTTAAGGAACAGCTTAAAAAGAGAATCCTAATGTGATTTCTTTATAATAGGTGTGTTCCTTATCTTACCCTAGTGTCTAAACTCTTCTCCATGGCTGGACCTCCAAATAATATACCTTTACGTGCTAAGCGGTATCTAGAGAGTGGGATAGGTTTAATAACTACCCTAACCCTAACGCGTACCCTAACCCTAACCCCTACCCTAACCCTAACACGTACCCTAATCCTAACCCGTACCCTAAACCGAGCCCTAAAGCTAACACTAACCCTAACCCTAACCCTAACCCATACCCTACGCCGTACCTGAACCCCTACACGAACCCGTACCTTAAGCCGTACCCTAAGCCTAACCCTAAGCCTAACCCTAACCCTAGGCTACCCTTGACTGCTTCTGCCTCCAATAGATTTCCTAAGCACTAGTGTTTTAAGGAACAGCTTAAAAAGAGAATCCTAATGTGATTTCTTTATAATGGGTGTGTTCCTTATCTTATCCTAGTGTCTAAACTCTTCTCCATGGCTGGACCCCCAAATAATATTCCTTTACGTGCTAAGGGGTATCTAGAGAGTGGGATAGGTTTAATAACTACCCTAAACCTAACACGTACCCTAACCCTAACCCCTACCCTAAACCTAACACGTACCCTAATCCTAACCCGTACCCTAAACCGAGCCCTAACCCTAACACTAACCCTAACCC